>NW_027210765.1:427500-767500 GCF_029030835.1 Brachyistius frenatus | reverse complement strand
TGAATCGAGAAGAGTGGGAAAGGTAAGGGTGAGGAATGACGGTGTGGGAAAAATCCAGAGATAAAGCAGATTGGAGGAAAGATGGATGAGAAAGTTAGATAAATAAAAGGAGGAGAGGGAGGAAAGGAAAGGAGGGAGTTTGTCTCTGAGACACCGAGGGGAGAACACAACAAAATCATGAGTGGCACGTTACGATCTGAGAGAGAGAGAGTGTGTGTGTGTGTGTGTGTGTGTGTGTGTGTGTGTGTGTGTGTGTGTGTGTGTGTGTGTGTGTGTGTGTGTGTGTGTGTGTGTGTGTGTGTGTGTGTGTGTGTGTGTGTGTGTGTGTGTGTGTGCATAGTTTGTGACTGAAAGTAGGAGTAGAGGAGGCAAGGAGACATGGAGGGCAGCAGAGTCAGCAGGCGATGGGGGAGACAAGACAAAAAGACGGAGGCAGAGGTGTTGGAGGAGGGAGAATAAAAAAAAAAGAAAAAAGAAGAAGAGCAGAGAAGGTGGTGGAGTACAGCTGTGACTGATAACACTGTTGTACTTAGGTTGCCTCAAGGGCAGACAAGACAGAGAGAAAGAAAAGAGAGGGAATGAGACAAAGTAAGAAAACGCAGAAATTTACAGAGCAGCCAGAGGCAAAAAGGGTTATGAGATGGAAGGTGAGCAAGGATGGAGAGACGGGATATAGAGAGATAACAAAAAAAAAAACACGAGGAGGAGCACACTGCAGGTGGAGGATGGGAGGCAAGGAAAGATAAAGAAGAGAGGAGGTAGGGCATTTATGTCTTCCTTTTTTTTCTTTAAAACTGATGACACCCAGGTCAGAGAGAGGCATGGGGGGGTGAAGGTGTGGGTAGGCATTACACAAGGAGGATGTGAAGGCTTTCCACAAGGAAAAAAAAGAGGAGTTAGAAGGTGGGAATTAAAGACAGAATATGAGAGACAGAGCAGGAGAGTGACTACAGGAGTGAGACCGAGCAGGGCAGAGACAGGGCACGGGAGGAGAGTAGCCAAACAAGGAAGATAAAGGTGAAATGAAGGAGGGGAGACACGCGGCACGTGCAACAGGAGATTGCGTGAGCGTGCCGACATTCGGCATGCAGCACGTAAAGTAAGCTGTCTGACCAATCAAGTGCCGGGAGAGGAGGGAGGGAGGGGAGGGGGGGCGAGCTGTCCCGAGCCGGGACTGGAGTGACCCGGTCGTACCGGCGGCACCACCTGACGTTAGGGCTTTTCAGCGACCAACGCAAAGTAGACACATTTTTAAGTGGCATGTCATTTCGCCGGGATATCTTTCACATTTTAGTATGCGTGCCTCCGCTGGAGCTCAGGACCCGTCGACTTCCAGCATCGACTGCCCTGGGGACTGGCTGTCACTGCAGGCATTCGTGACTTTGTCCCCCCCGCGCGCACACACACCACCCTCTCTCCTGCTGCAAGCATTTTTTTTTTCTTCCTTTTTTTCCCCTTTGAAACTGATGACACCAGACATAAGGAAATAACTATCTGTGGTGCCATTGCTGAGCTGGTGTTGGAGTTTTATTTTTAGAGTTCCTGGGAGTCGTTACGGCTTCCTCGAGCGACCAAGAGGCTCTCAACTATTTAAAGTTAAGAAATGAAAATGATCAACAAAAGCTTTTGGTCATTGAAGCCTATTAACTCTCCATTGAATAGGCACAAACATATCTTTCTACCCATTTCTCTCAATAGCGAATACCATAGTTTGTTCAAGGATCTCATTTAAGCGGGAAGTGCATGATATTAAAGAACTACTAACACCATTCACTACAGCCCAAATTATACCATATGTAATCTATTCCCTTCATTTAGGAGGAATTTGCTTAATTTGCTTTAAGTGAGAACATTTTGGAGCCTGAGTTAAAAAGCCATTCGAGATGCTATTCCTTGAAACAGAGTGAAGGGTTAAAAATGGCTCACAATTTGGAAGTCGATCAAAACAAACCATGTCGTAGGGGCAAGAATTCAAAATGTCATATCGATATCTTCTAGTTTCACACAGAATGAGCTACGAAGCTAGAATCTAATGGGAGACGTGCAGCGGCAATTTGCGTCAACCTGTTAAGTCAGCGTGACATACGGCGATGCCCGGTTGTTTCTCAAAGCATTAGGTTGCGTTTCATGCACATCACTACAGAATCGCCGCACTCTTAGCTTCTGCTGCACATAAAAATACCGCCATTGGTCTCCGGTGACGTTAGCGTGTCTCTGACTCACCATCTCATCTCCTTCTCTCACCGCGCCCGTGACTGTTATCAACCATCCCTGTCACTCTCTCCGTATCTGGGTTACAGTTGCTATAACAACTATTATGCATGCTAATCAGCGGCAGTGACTCATTCTATACCTTATCATCATATAGCCACAAACTGTGTGTTCACTGGCACACTTTGTGCACGTCTGGGATTTACAATGGCCCCCCCATGTATGTGCACTGAGCCTACCGAGACCTACTTTGAGCTTGACTTGGGTCTTGCTGTGGATTTGAGGCTGATAGGCTGGTGACCCAATTTGATTCCCTGACCCACAGTCTTTAAGAAAAGATCCTATGATATAATACTTCTCTAATACGTTCTTACAGGTTTCTAGGTAACTGTTACTATGGGGACTGGCTGTGTTCAGTCTTCTGGGATGTTGTTGCTAGGCAATGAGCTTTAGTGGTGAAGAGACACGCAGGGATTTGTGTATGTGGCTCAAAGAGTATATGTAAGAGGTAAAACAGTATGTATTGCAGGGGTGTCAACCATTTCTCAATATGGATTTTATTATGCTATGAAGCACCAAGTGAGCATTCGTGCCGAGTGGTGCTCATTTAAGAGGAGGCCTTGGCCCACACAAGTATGCAAGTGTGTCGAACGAGCTTTTGTTCCAACTCTGTCTGGTCAGAGTAGGTGGAAGACAGGAAACCAGACACTAAAACCCCCTTCAGACATTTCTAATAAAACAATTTCTGACCAGCCTGAAAACCAATTCTGCCCCCCTCCCTCTCTTCTCTCTCTTGGTCTCTTCAGGTCTGTGGACAGCCAGGCGGTCTACCATGCCTGTCCCCCCACCCCTCAATCCCCGCAGACAAAGACACCTGCCTCACGCACACCTCCGCCCCGAACAAAGAGCAGAAGGCCCCACCGCCCCCTCCCTCTTCCCTCCATCCATCTTCTCTCTTTCTCTCGTCCCCCCTTTTCTCGTCTCATCTCTGCCCTCCTCATCCCATCTCATTCACTGCGCCTGCCCCAGGACTACAAAGAGAACCCTTCCGGACTCCGTCCCGTTCCCGGTGTTTCACTGGCTGACTCTGGTCACATGCTGCCTGCTGCCTTCTCTGATTGGAGCTGGGGAGACGTGGGGCGTGGTCTCGGCCTGTCCTTTCCACTGCGTGTGTCGAAACCTCTCGGAGTCACTCAGCACGCTTTGCGCCGACAAAGGCCTACTGTTCGTCCCGCCACACGTTGACCGGCGCACGGTCGAGCTGCGGCTGGCTGACAACTTCATCACGGAAGTGGGCGGAATTGACTTTGTCAACATGACTGGATTGGTTGATTTGACTTTGTCGAGGAACACCATCAACCTTATTAGACCGATGGCCTTCGCTGACCTGGAGAGTTTGCGCTCTCTGCATCTGGATGGTGAGCAGTAACAGTGATTTTATCCTCAGGATAGCTGCAGTGGGTAAACTCTGGAATCAGCCAAACTACTAAGAGGTATTATTTATTTGTTTGTCTAGGTAATCGCTTGACAGTAGTGGGACCCAGGGACCTTGCAGGTTTGGTCAATCTGCAGCACCTGATCATCAACAACAACCAGCTTGTCAAAGTCTCATCCCAGGCTTTTGACGACTTCTTGCTCACGCTGGAAGACCTCGATATGTCCTACAACAACCTCAGGAGGTGAGCTGCTGCCATCATCCACAGGCATCGTGCATTCACACTCTCTACTTTGTTAAGTAGAGACACACTGGGATCCTCTGTGGAGACAGCTTGTCCGAACACAGGAGCCAGCAAAGACAATGAAGAGATACTGACTCAAACTGCTGAGGCAAGAAAGAGATACTGACTCAAACTGCTGAGGCAAGAAAGAGGAGACTAAAATCTCAGGAAATTTAAAGAGAATCCATTTTGATGGGGCTATAATTGTCTTTGACTTCGATTTGGTTAAGATTTGATAAGGGCACGCCTGAGCTCACTCCTCTGTGAATGTGTGTGTACATTGCTAAAGTTATTCTATATTGTCCATACTCGAGTGCACCAAGTCGTATTCTGCTCATCTCTTTCTCGGACATTAGAGATTCTTACTGCATCACTATCTATTCCTCTGGACTATATAATAAGTCCGAACAGTGATGATGGTCTATCAATCCACTGTTTTCTTCTTCATGTCCCACTACGATGATGAATTCAGCAGCATTTGGCTGTCAATTCTGATTAAGATGTTTCATGTCTCCTCTACGGGGGGCTCTCTGGCCTCCCTCCAACCTCCACCAAACCATGAGACAAGTGTAAAGTGTTTTAATGATGCATACATTAACAACTGCTGTTTTCCCTTTCTTGCCGGTTACTGGGAAGTCTATACTGACCGAGTTTCAAAGAGAGTCCGCTTCTCAGATTCTTATCGCGATTAAAAAAAAAAATGCTGAAGACGGGAAACAGATCATGTTATACGAGAACTCTTTTAGGCAGAGCAGGAGCTTATCCAGGTGGGGAGGACCACCAGTTAAACATGACATTCTGTTCAATGTTAGATTTGTTCAATTATTGACTTTTAAGAGAAATTTGGGAACCTGAACTGACTTCATGCGTTAACTTTCCGAGACACCGGCACGAAAAAACGCAGAGGATGGCAATTCCTCAGTAAAAAAGTTTTAAAGAAAAGTTTTAATCTGATAACTCTACACCTCCTAAATCTAACTCCTGATGTGTCAGTGTCTTAATGTAAGACAAATTTAACAAAATATGAATGATTGTAAGCAATAATTTAGACCATATCATCGAGGTCTACAATATCCTGCTTCCTTTATCTGTTTCTCCCCATAATCTAAACCAAAACGTTTATGCATGTGTACAGTAAAGATCTTACTGTACAGACAAATATAACTGTAACCATCCATTTTTACCAACATTTTAAGTTAGTAATTAAAAAAACTAAATCCATTCAGTTTATTACTCAAATCCAAGTATGCTTTACACCAAATGAGCTTTGAAATCAACTTACAATAATGTGATATCAAGTGGTGTTGAGTTCTATTTTCCCTCAGCACTGAGAGTGCCACAATGTTTTCCAGTGAACCAAAGCACATTTACACTCGGCCAGACACACAGTGCAGTGAACTCCAACACGGAACAAAGGCTGAAATCTGAAAGAACTCTTGAGTTAAAAAATAAACGCTTCACATTTTCCCTATTTCACTAAACTTCTCACTTTTTACTAATTGTTCCAAAACATTGAGTGACTGCACTGAAGGAATGCTAAATGACAACAGCGATGGGTCACAGATGGGACTCATAAAACCCAGAAAAAGCAAAGGATTGAGCAGGAAAATGAGCATCTGTTGTTGTTGTCTGTTATTGCTGTCATCATTAATTAGTCTTTGCTCATTCCTCTTTTCCGCAGAGTGAAATAAGAAAGTACTCTGAACATAAAGAGTGAACTTTTACTGATCTAATAGTGGTGCTCTTCATTCTGTAATCAGGTCAATGCTTTATTCTTAATGTACCCACAAGGGACACAAACCATCAGAGGGGTGAAGCTCTCTTCACAGCTTCCATTACTTTCACGAGATATTCCTTCATTTCTACAGCAAGCATATAACCAATCTCAACGGAAATTATTATTTTATTTCTACAGGGTCCCATGGGAGTCCATTCAGAACATGGGCAGTCTGCACACTCTGAACCTGGACCATAACCTGATAGACCACATAGCGGAGGGAGCCTTCGGAGAGCTGTATAAGCTTGCCCGGCTGGATATGACCTCCAACAGGCTCCGAACTCTGCCTCCTGATCCTCTCTTCGCGAGGTACATCTTCACCTTTTATGTTGCTCTGAGAAGTAGCTTGGTGGAAATATTCTGTGGCAGACAACAGAGTGCTTAGTGTACAGACATTCTGTAAAACCTTTACTCCCTCTATTCACTATCTATATTTGCTATGAGTCCACAGCCTGGAACATATTAGGCGGCTGGTATGTGGAAGAAAGTCATGTGTTCTCCTTTTCCCTTTTGTGTTGTTATGTTGAGGCAGTAACTTGTTCCACATTATGATTGGTAAAGAAAGTCACAGGAGCCTCTGACTGCACGGTGTATAATGAGGCCCTTATAGGTCCATAGAGCCCTTTTAGCAGCTGGTCATGCATTTCAGACTTTGGAAAATGGTGATGGAAATAATAAGGAAGATAAAGAAGACCACAGTAATTGTAGAGTTGCCAACCTCCTCTACACAGCCTGTTCCAGAAGAGAATATTGTGCCGGTATTGTGCCTGTGCAAAAGGTACGAGCACAGAATGGGCAGACTTTGTTGTTCTGCTGTTAAGTCGGCAGCAGAGGTAGTCGCAGAGATGAATCTGTGCCATGCTGGCTTTCCCTTTAACAAGGACATGGAGAGCCGGCATGGTGGGACGAGACGCTGATGCTGTCCTGTTCCACATCATGCCTGCATGATGTCTTAAAATCACACAGGTGCAGCATTATGCTGGCTTTGCTTGGTTCAGAGTGAAAAAAAAAAAGAAGAGCCGGCGTAATTAGGGGTCTTCTTTACAGCAGTATTGTGGGATCTCTCGAAGGCTGAAGCTCCAGCTAACTCAGATATGACTGTTTCAGAGTCCAGCTGTGACATGGTGAACTCAGTGCAAGTAAGATTTTAAGCAAAGTGCATTGTCTAGTAAATATGCTGCAGGCTTTGGCTGGTATCCACAAACAGAGCTGTAGTTTATGATAAAGATGTTTTTTAACAAGGTCAACTCCCATAAGCAGGTAAAGTTTTCTCTTTAATTCTACTTGCAGGTTACTTTTGTGTCTTATTTTTTGCATTAGGTCCAACCTGATTGCTTCCATAAACCGCTGCTTAAGTCTGCTATTCTTCAGATTACTTTTTCCTTCTCTTTCAGTCTAGTTTTTTTTAATTATAGTTCATGCTGAATGTGCCGCAGAGAACTATTGAAAGCACTGTCTTAAATTTACTCACCTGTGCTGTCTATCTCTGTATGGAGCAATGCGACCTGTTATAAAACAGACTTCAGCTGCCTCCTTCTTTTGTGCTTTCTTTTTTTCCCCTCGGTGTTTATTCTGTGCAGAACCACCTGTTCCCTTTCTCTCACAATAGTCCTCCCCATCCCTGCTGCTGTCGTTCTCTGCTATATGTAATTATCCATTTAAAAAAAAAAAGAGAAATAAGCAGGTCTGCCAGAATATATAACGAAAGTGAAAATATGTCTCAGTAAACCTGGAAATAATGACAAAGTTTGATTATTTAAGAAATATTTAAAGCAAAAAGAAGTTATAACATGTAAAATGATGAAGACGTATTTGAGATTTTACACTATGTTTTGGTCAACAATCAAATTTAAGCAAATTTGTGGAACATTTGGACAAAAGGTCAAATTTTCTTGAGTTGTATCCCTTCCAATGACACACCCATTTAAAGGACATTTAATCTCATCAGAGGCTTGTCCAAGTAAATCAACTGACAGATATTGTCTACCTGTTATCAACATGGCCGTGACTCAAGACAAGTGTTACTTTTTATAAATGTGGTATTATAGCCCCAGTCTGGATCTTCTTCTAGAAGCCTGTTCAGGAAGTTAGATCTGTGAAGCCTTGTTTTTCTCCATCATATTTTTTTGTTCCAATTTCAATTTGCACAGACCAGCTTTAAGATGCTTGTAATAGTACCACAGCATTCCTTTAAAGCAAGTTCTTATAAACTTGCTGATGCAAACACCTTGGCTCATAGCAAAACAATTTTTGCTCTATTAACCTCCTTCTTTGAATTCTCAACAAATACATTTCCACATTCAACTCTCCTATAGGAAGAGACAAAATAGGGAAGTTGTTACAACTTTGCAAAGTGTGACAAAATGACCAAAAAGCTAAACCTTGAAAAAAGATTAAAATAAAAGCTGAAGAAAATGTTAACAAGATAATTCTTCAATTTGGACTTTGGTGCTGAAACAGGTTGATTATCCTGCTTAGATTTCTAACAGTAAACAAGGATGGTTTTCAAAGTCAGTTTAGAATGAACTGATGTCCAGGTGGGTACATTTAAAGGACAGTGCTTTGAAGGCAATATGATCACAACTATTGCATTTAAGTGAGGCTGTGTAAGTGAACAGTTTCCTTTTGTTGTGTCCTTTTCAGGTCCCAGACAGGTGCAATAAGTCCCACACCCTACAATGCTGTCATAAGCCTAAATTTTGGGGGGAATCCACTGCACTGCAATTGTGAACTGCTGTGGTTGAGGCGGCTCATCCGTGGAGATGACATGGAGACGTGTGCCACTCCTGCTCACCTGGCTGGAAGGTAAACATCATTGAATTGTCAATAGCTTATTTTTCTAACCTAATACATTTTAGACACAACTGTCTATCCACATCAGTGAAGCCTATCATTATGTCAGGGGATAAACGGAAGTGTTACAGGTTAAACAATGTGTTGAGTCACATACATCAGTGTTTCCAAATCTGGACTCAAGGCCAATGTGTCCTAATTGTCACTCCAGACCTGTTTTAGTACCAATTAAAGGCCTCACATTTTGTGACACCTTAACTGGATCATCACAAGTGCAAGAATAGCACTGGAGTAGAAACTCACAGGACAGTTAGGCCATGAAGACTGAGTATTGAACCACTGGTCTAAAATTCGTCCTTATTCTGACACCTCAGACTACCTTTCCTTCCTGCTTTTCTCTCCCACAACTTTCTGGTCTAACACTGTAGTGAAAAGTACAGAATTAAAACAAAGGGCTGAGAAGGAAAATGAGCATCTGTTGTCGTCATCTGCCATAGCTGTCATCATTAATTACTCTTTGCTTTGTCCTGTTTTCTAGTGAGTACCATGAGTAATTGTTCAGACATGTCATGTGTTACTGATATGAGACAAGAGCAGATAGACATTTAGGTTAATGTATATCATCAATACACAACCCACATTGGAGGTAAAGAACCAGACGAATTTCTATACTTCGACAAATAGGTGATTCTGCTTGACCTCTCTCTCGCTGGCTTCATGCCTTCATCCCTCCTTTTCTTCCTCAGATATTTCTGGTCGATTCCCGAGGAGGAGTTCACTTGTGAACCACCTCTCATCACCCGTCACACACACAAGCTGTGGGTGCTGGAGGGCCAGCGAGCCACACTGAAATGTCGTGCCATTGGTGACCCTGAGCCTGTGGTCCACTGGGTTTCTCCCGATGACCGCATCATTGCCAACTCATCCCGGACCAGCTCCTTCAGCAACGGGACCTTGGACATCTTGGTGACAGTCGCCCGGGATGACGGGGCGTACACATGCATCGCAATAAACGCAGCGGGCGAAGCGACCGCCACTGTGGACCTGAAAATAATCCCCCTGCCTCACCGCGGTGGAGTAGGTGGAAACACAGGGAGCAACGATGTTAACACCAAGAACAATAGGAACGTGACCAATGGGATTTTACGGACCGATCCGGGCTCGTCGGATATCAGCACGGGGAAAAATGGTGGGATTAATAACAGTGTAGGACGCGGAGGAGAGACGGAGGATGGGAGGAGAGGAGGAGGGGAGGACGGTGACGCCGACAGCGGTCGGGCCGGCGAAGGGGAGAGGGCTGACGGAGGAAGCATGGAGGACAACGAGGGGGACGAGGAAGAAGGGGGGAGGATGGTTGGAGTACAGGGAGTGACATCAACCTCGGCGCAGGTCCGGTGGGATTTGGGGCGTTTGTCTGCAGCTTATGTTGTCTGGATGTATCAGATACAGTACAACTGCACCGCCGACGAGACCCTTATCTACAGGTCAGTTCAACTTTCTCTTATACACTGTACTGACTACGTAAATGATGGGAGCCTCCCTGCCTTTGAGATGTAGCTTAGACACTTGGTTATATGTCATCAGCTACTCCTTTACAAGCAACCTCAAGTCATTTTTTGGCATTTTTGTCAGTGACATACTCCCTCCAAACGTGGTTCTTGTTTTCATGCAAAAAGCCCTTAAATATTTATCCATTACAGCGTGACACTTTAGAGGCGAAACTGTTCATCTTGTACATGGACGGGCGGATAGCTCAAGGGAAGGATGAATGGGAAGACAGATGAAGGGATAGAGGGGCAAAGGCAGTTAATAATTCATCCTCCATCACTGTATGACACTAAAACCCAACAGGTGAATAGTCAGTGCATATGGATGAGGGAAGAATGGGAGGAGAAGTGGATGAACATTGTATGGATAAAGGTGAATTTGAGGGAGGGGAGATTTCTTTTTACAACAGAATTTCTTGGAACATGAAATATCTAAGGCTAGTAAATAATATCAGACTCTGAATGGTAGATGTGTCTCCATTTTAAATTTGATTAAGTTGCCAATAATCTTGGTGACATTTATTTAATCTGAAGGAACAATTACAGTTTCAAATCTTCTCTCACGTCACTATCCATGTTGACCCTCCACACTCTCAGAAGCAGAAACAAGAAACATTTATAATCTCTGGGTTTGAGGTTAAGGGCGGCAGAGTTCTTGTCAACACAGATTATTTAAGAGGCCACTTCCACACTCTGCCTTCTAAATACAGGGCACGGCGCTGGTCGAGCATGAGGTGAAGAACTAATCTGCATGCCTAGGGAAGTGTTTGAAGAGCTTGACAAACTTTTGCACACTGTTTCTGTGAGCCAGCAGGCGTAATGTAGCTGTGGGTCTATAGCAAAATGAGTTCTGCTACTGGAGACACTCTCAGCAGCCGAAAAGATTAGAAGGGAGAACAAAGCAAAGCAGAGTTTCTGTAAAACACACCTTTTCCTTTTTATATGCAAAATAATGGATCACAAGTTTTACGCTCTCCGTGCTCACACCATTAATCTATGATACCCTAAAAACAAAGCGCCCAAAGATCAAGAGAGCTCAGGGTAGGAATGGAAAGTCTGAATGAAGATGAAGAGTCGATGGGTAGATGTAGGATTTGTTTTTTGTTTTTTACAAAGAGTCTTGTCTTTCAATATATTCCAGCGTGCCTCAAGTTTTATACTTGGTGTACTTACATGTACAATACTACTGCGCTATTCATGAATTATGTCCGCACACATTCCAAGTTTACTGCCTCTGAATTTACAAACACAGGCTGATGAAAAATGTATGTGTGGTGTTATTGCTAAAGCAAAACAGCGGCTGAAAGAGGGAGACAAAGATGGAAGAAGAGCAGAGATGGCCGTCATGCTATTATTTGTGCTTTTTTTTTTTTTTTGTACATCAGTCGGCACTAATGTAGGGGGTTGAATGTGGTTTTCCTCAGGTATTATAAAGAAGGCATTAAGCTGTAAGTGGTATTGAGAAGGGACGAAGGGAGCAAACCACATGAAGAGGGGAAAAGGGAGAGAAGGCAGACAAATGGAAATATGATTGGAAATATGAAAAACTGTGTAGCTGTAATCAGAAGAATTGAGGGGAAGAAAGGAAGATGGCAGCCAAGTGTGGATGTAAAAAAGATGGATGAGGAGGAGAAACTAATAGTTTCCGTGAAGGATGGAGTCAGAAAGGAAGGAATGGGTGAATTTTAAGACAGGAACGAGGCCTCTGAGATTTCAGGAAGTGGAGGAGAGGGAGTGAGGGAGAAGGGGAAGATAGGAGATGGGCCAAATCACCTTAGAAGAGATAGAGATGAAAGAAGGATGGGTGGATGGAGACAAACTGACAGACAGTGTGTGTGTGTGTGTGGGGGGGGGGGGCAAGGAAGTGAGAGTGGAGAGAGGGAGGGAAGATATTTAAATCATCACTAACACAGTGAGGGAGAAAATGTGTGTACACAACAGATATACACTGGGGTATGGAGGAAAGGGGAACGTTGGGGTAGCTGATGTAATGATGCGGAAAGAGAGAGGACAGTATAGAGCCCACAGAAATCTGAGATTGCTGAAAGAGATGGGAAGTCGTCCTTTAAAAAAAAACAAAAAGGAATAATGTGACAAGGGAGCAGGAAGATGAGGAAATAGAGACGAGGCAAAGCGGTGAAAGCCCTGCAGCAAAGTTCTCCGGTGCCAGAAGGAGGGCTTGGCGGGTGAAAGGGTGGAAGTACAGAGGTGTCCCATTGAAATGCCACATCAAAACAAATGAGTGCTGCTTCTGCACAGTCCCGTGACACATTTGTGGCAATTACACATAGAAAACTAATTAAATGATTGAATTAAATGAACTGAATGAGACCTCAGCTCCCTTGCTGATCAGCAGTGTTAATTCCTCTACGGAAAACACTCCAATAATAGAGGAACTGGCTTGAATGTTATCAAGTGAAAGGTGTGTTATCTCTAGAAACCAAAGCTTAGAGTGTATCATGCCTAAATAAATTCTGAGCGACTACATAACAGGGGTGCCTTGGAAATCAATACCTTCAAAACAAAAACAAACATTGAGCTTGACAAAAGTGGGATTTTACAGGGCTGTTGTATTGGACTGCATTAATTGTACAGCAGTCTATAATAATCCTTCAAATCCCAGCTTCCCTTACAGCTAAATTGAGTTCTTCAAGACAAAAAAAAGGCAACACAGGTCCTCCTCTTCAGGAACTAACTTCAGCAGCATCAGTCGAGGTGAAAGCTTAGCTGTGCAGTGAGAGACAAGAAAATGCTGATTCACACAAAACAGAAGTGAAATTGAGGAGAGATAAGCAAGAAAAAGAGCGTGCCAAGGCAGCCGGCATCACAGGGGAGATGGTGGAGTTCAGTCAAGAGGGAGCAAGTCATTTGAAGTTAGACTAAACTCCAAACAAATCACACCACTGCCAAAAAGGGGGAGGGGGAAACTGCCTCAGAGACAGAGATGTTGTGGCTATTTTAAAGCTCAGATTAAGATGTATACGCTCAACCCAATTGCAAGAGAAAAGTATATGACTGAAATAGGAGACAAGAAGTTAAAGGGGTTTTGCGGGAAAAGCAGAAAGGAAGCAGAGAAATCGGTCTCAGAGGACAGATAAAAAGGGAATGGAGGCAGGCAGCATCTGAAAGGAAGCATGCCACAATGCTGCCAGGGATTTCCAGTATAGATTTCTATCATGCTATCAATGGGCCAGTGCCAGCTCCAAGGCACACAAAACAGGAGTCGACCAAAAGGGAACCTTGCCTATAAATTCAAAAGAAGACACCAGAGGAGTGAGATTTCAGTCTTTTCTATAGGGGATTTGTGTTCATATTGTGTTGCTGTTGTTGCTGCTCTATGTCTGAGTCTGCGGCAGGTGGGGAAAACATGGGCTGGACTGGGCCAGGGATGGGGACAGAAAGAGAGAGAACGATGGGGGAAAACAGACAGGATTTCAGTAAAGGAGGCAAGAAAACATTGATAAATAAAAAGTGAGCACAGTGAGTGTAGTGAGTACTATCGTTAGACAGCAGTATATAAATTACATGACGGCAGAGCACATTGTATGGCTGCCAGATTTAATCATCTTTAAAGGTCAGTCGCACGCTAGACAACAGCAGCCTCTATTTTAGCTATGGCTTCTCTAATTCTGATGGCATCTGTGACAGTGCCAGGTGGGACGTGGCATCCGCTGAGCATCCGCTCACCCCGTCACCGTCAGCTCTCCTGACAAAATAAACTGAGCCTCCTTCCTGGAGCCTTGCCACAATGTTACAGTACCACACTTCTGGTCCTTGATCGTCCAATGACAGATGGTGTTCAGATGTTTTGAATAAGCCCAGCAAATTGAATAGCCAAGGATTTCCTGGTTGCTGGATGAATAGGAGCAATTACCAAATGTCTTTTTCTTGCCCGCACATGGGTTACCTGAAGGACGAAGAGGAGGAGAAAGAATGTCCCACCATGTTAATGAGGTAGCATTTCCAAAGCAACCCCTGGGGTACCATCTGTTAAAGAAAATTGCTGTGTTTTCAGCAATATTTCTACTTTTGTACAACAATGTTATTTACATTGCCATGTATGTAAGCATAACCAGAATAGCTCACAAATATATGGGACCACACTCATAAGTCTGCAGCCTTAACCACATACATACAGTGGGTACGGAAAGTATTCAGACCCCTTTAAATTTTTCACTCTTTGTTTCATTGCAGCCATTTGCTGAAATCAAAAAAGTTCATTTTATTTCTCATTAATGTACACTCAGCACCCCATCTTGACAGAAAAAAACAGAAATGTAGAAATTTGTGCAAATTTATTAAAAAAGAAAAACTGAAATATCACATGGTCATAAGTATTCAGACCCTTTGCTCAGTATTGAGTAGAAGCACCCTTTTGAGCTAGTACAGCCATGAGTCTTCTTGGGAGTGATGCAACAAGCTTTTCACACCTGGATTTGGGGATCCTCTGCCATTCTTCCTTGCAGATCCTCTCCAGTTCCGTCAGGTTGGATGGTGAACGTTGGTGGACAGCCATTTTCAGGTCTCTCCAGAGATGCTCAATTGGGTTTAGGTCAGGGCTCTGGCTGGGCCAGTCAAGAATGGTCAGAGTTGTTCCGAAGCCACTCCTTTGTTATTTTAGCTGTGTGCTTCGGGTCATTGTCTTGTTGGAAGGTGAACCTTTGGCCCAGTCTGAGGTCCAGAGCACTCTGGAAGAGGTTTTCTTCCAGGATATCTCTGTACTTGGCCGCATTCATCTTTCCTTCAATTGCAACCAGTCGTCCTGTCCCTGCAGCTGAAAAAAAAAAAACATAGCATGATGCTGTCACCACCATGTTTCACTGTTGGGATTATATTGGGCAGGTGATGAGCAGTGCCTGGTTTTCTCCACACATACCGCTTAGAATTAACGCCAAAAAGTTCAATCTTGGTCTCATCAGACCAGAGAATCTTATTTCTCATAGTCTGGGAGTCCTTCATGTGTTTTTTGGCAAACTCTATGCGGGCTTTCATATGTCTTGCACTGAGGAGGGGCTTCCGTTGGGCCACTCTGCCATAAAGCCCCGACTGGTGGAGGGCTGCAGTGAGAGTTGACTTTGTGGAACTTTCTCCCATCTCCCTGCTGCATCTCTGGAGCTCAGCCACAGTGATCTTTGGGTTCTTCTTGACCTCTCTCACCAAGGCTCTTCTCCCACGATTGCTCAGTTTGGCTGGACGGCCAGGTCTAGGAAGAGTTCTGGTCGTCCCAAACTTCTTCCATTTAAGGATTATGGAGGCCACTGTGCTCTTAGGAACCTTGAGTGCTGCAGAAATTATTTTGTAACCTTGGCCAGATCTGTGCCTTGCCACAATTCTGTCTCTGAGCTCTTTGGACAGTTCCTTCGACCTCATGATTCTCATTTGCTCTGACATGCACTGTGAGCTGTAAGGTCTTATATAGACAGGTGTGTGCCTTTCCTAATCAAGTCCAATTAGTTTAATTAAACACAGCTGGACTCCAATGAAGGAGTAGAACCATCTCAAGGAGGATCAGAAGAAATGGACAGCATGTGAGTTAAATATGAGTGTCACAGCAAAGGGTCTGAATACTTGTGACCATGTGATATTTCAGTTTTTCTTTTTTAATAAATTTGCACAAATTTCTACATTTCTGTTTTTTTCTGTCAAGATGGGGTGCTGAGTGTACATTAATGAGAAATAAAATGAACTTTTTTGATTTTAGCAAATGGCTGCAATGAAACAAAGAGTGAAAAATTCTTCTTGTCATTTTGTCCACCATATGTAAATACAGGATACACAACAACACAAAATCCAGTTTTGAGTTGCCTAAGGTTTAACAGGGATGCATGATCACGTCTCTGCCAGTCAAAACAGCCACCTGACATGAAGTAAATAATGTACAACACAGAGCTTCACAGCAATATAAATGGATGCAGGACTACTTCATAGGAAATGCATTACATTTCACAATATGTGTCATTGAGTCCAATCCCTGTGTGTTTAACACATTATTTAATATCTCTGAATTATATAAGATGAAGTCTGTTGTTTTCGATTATGCTTTTGGTGTTTTTTAAAGTTTACATGCACCTTTTTTTAACCTCTGGCAAGCTGTTGGGAAATAAGATATTAATCACAGATAGATAGGGTACGTCAGTGGGGGCATCTGTATGGCACACGTATGTGTCAGAACCCATAGTTCTTCTCGTGATCCGGCAGGAATGTGAGGTCTTTGACAAATTCTCACGACTGTCGCAACAGAATCAACCTTCCTGCTGGGGAAGTGGAAGTGACAGGTTTGGCGCAGAATTTAACGGGAACCGAAAACGATCACAGGGACAGAAAGAGGAGAGGGGAGTTGGAGAGAGAAATCACGGCGAGTTTAAGAAATAATGAGAATAATGAAAGTGGAGTCTAAGAAAAGGGATGCACTGTTAAAAAGGACAGGGTGAGGAGTTTGACAGCCATAGGGAAGGAGCATGCTGGGAAGTAGACAGTTAAGAACATGGCTAATGAGTCACAAAAGGAGAGCGAATGGAAAGAAGAAATAGAACCTGAAAATTAGGTGTATGGCAATACCATTCATTTCCTGCACTAATTATACATCATGTTTGACTAATATTTGTATCAAACTACTGAACTGAACTATCAGTATACTTACAAATATACACACAGGGTATTAGGTTGGATATACCAAACTTTGTGGCATGCTGTATAAACCATTTCCCTCTACTGGCACAATCAAACATCCTGAGATGCTTTCAGTTTCTGTCATGTTACATATGGCTCTTTGTATTGTACAATATGATATTGCTGGGGAAACTGATAGCAGCATCCTATTTTTGCCTGGTATGAGCCCGGTAACCAATACAAGGACTCATACAAGAAACAAGATAAGTGCATCTGCTGAGGCAGAGCTAGATAAGGATGCAAGGAGAGATATAACAGTGTGGCAGGGTGGAGGCATGTAGAGACAAAGATGGAGCAAGATGGAGGCAGGAGGAAAGAGCAAGATAGCTGAAAGGATGGAGAAAGGGGATGGAGGAAAGGAAGGGAAGAGGAAAGGAAAGGAAAGGGAGGGCCAATAAGAGGTTGACAGTTGTACCCCATGGGATGATATATAGTATATATATATATAGTATTAAACTACTGTGTCAACACGTGTCAGCTGACATCAGAGGTATAAGAAGGAAGGAAGACACAGAAAGGGTCAGCACTCAATACATACGCCACATTATATTACACTAGGTCAGAGAGATGTCGTAAAGTAGGAGGAGACGGACAGACAGCGAGATTCATGTCACCGTTGATTGGGTGCTTAAATTAAAATGAAGAGAAAGGAGGAAAAAATGAGGAGTGACAAATACTGGAGGATTGGGGAGGAGAAGGAGGACACAAAAAAAGAAAGAGAGAAAAAAAAACTGAATCAGGTGGCATGGGAAAATCAGGCCAAATGAGGGAGAGTTGAAGGAGAAGGCCAGATTAAGGGTAGCGAAAAGACAGAAGGAGGGATGAAACAAAATCTGGAGGGGAGGGGTGGGAGGAGGAGATTGACAGAAAGACAGATCAAGGAAAACAGAAGAGAAGAGACAAGATTGAGTGAGACAGCCAATGAGACAGTAAACAGTCCAACGAATCAAGACCAAAAATGGAGGAAAAGGGTAAACGGACAGAAGACGTGACACCTGGGAGTAGGAGAGAAAAAAAAAAAAAAAAAAAAAAAGGAAATGAAAGCAGTACAGATGTCAGCCAGAAGAGGAGATAATTGCTTTGTTGTTCCTTCTCGTCTGTCTTTCTCTCTCATCTGGCTCTTGCTCTCGGTGCCCAATCTTGTCTGGTGTCAGACCACCAGACTTGATAACGCAGAGAAGAGGAAGACAGTGATGTGAACAAGAAGAGAGGACAAAGAGAGAAGAGGGGGATGGGGTGTGTGTGTGTGGAGGGGGGGGGGGGGGGGTGCACCGGGTTGTATCACTCCTTTATCACTCTTTTCTTTTCCTCTCTCTCTCCCTTTACTCGGTGGGGAACTAATAATTACTCGTTTCTGTGTCACCAGCTTGAACAAAGCACTCTCTTGTCTCTTTCACTTTCTTCCTGCATCTGTGTGTGTGTGTGTGTGTGTGTGTGTGTGTGTGTGTGTGTGTGTGTGTGTGTGTGTGTGTGTGTGTGTGTGTGTGTGCCTTTGCTGGTTTAACCGTAATTAGAAGCACACACACACACACACACACACACACACACACACACACACACACACACACACACACACACACACACACACACACACACACACACACACACACACACTCTTTGGTTATGTTAGGAGAGGGTGCACAATGGTCAAGTCTGCAAATGCCAGAATGCTAACAACAATAACACCCCTGCCGCTTCAAAAAAACAACAGTTTAATCAATCTGTCTTATTTCAGAACAGCAGGGCAAGTTATCTGAGGTGCACTTTATATTCATGGACATACGTCGTATTGAGCAATGAGGTGTCATGTGAATATCATTTCACATGTCTCCGATGTGTACCCACACCACATAGCTAAATAAGGTCAAAAATGCATAATGCAGTGTGTGTGTGCTACAGAATTGGCGTATCAAAGATGGATGCTCTTGTGAACGTGTCCGGGTCTGCCATGTATATTTTAGAGAATTTGCTTGCCTATTTCTGTCACTGACAGCGTAGCAAAAAAAAAACCAACCAACTAGAGAAGTGATTCACAGTCTCACAAGGGAGGGAGAGCAGTGGTTGGGATGGGGGGCGGGGGGATGAGTAATATAAGATGAGGGGAAATGGAGCGGTGGCTGGGAAAAGGAAAAAAGAGGAGGGGAGAGGACGAGGGAGGAGCAGAGGTGCCTAAAAAGGAAATGAGGGAGAGGAGAAGGAAGAAGAGGAGAGGAGGAGTGACCTTGGATGCTAAATCATAGTACATGGTTATTGCCGTGGCTAATAGAGACATAGTAGAGTAACTGTGAATAGGAGAGAGGCTGGGAGAGGTCAGGTGGAGCCCTGTGAGAATCAATGAAGGATTTGCAGTGAGCTGATTGTCTGTGGAAACACGGAGTGGGTAAAGAAGGCAAAACGAACAAAGTTCACTAAAAATGTTAAGTCATGTGTTGAGAAAGAAGTTGAACGTGGAACAAAAGAGGTGTGCACCACTGCAGATTTCGCTAAAAGGAAAGGAAAAGGATGGGGCGATTACAAAGCAATGAAAAGGGCAGAGGATGTGGACAGTTAAGAGGGAGCGACTGATAAGCGAAAAGGAAGGAAATCTGTTCATAAAAGATGGATAGAACAAGAACAAGGATAGATTTGAGGGAGTGGAAAAAGAGCTGAAAAGAAGGATAGGAGGAGGGATGGAGAATAGAGTGAATAAAGGAAGAGGTGTTGAATAGCAGGATTAGTAAAAAAAAAAAAAAGGTTGAAGGATTCACTCAAGGTGTGTGAATGTGTGAGTCACGGTCGCACAATGGTGGACCGATGGAACAGCGTTGATGTCCCAGTTAATCGCACATTGTACAGACTGCAAAAAGCATTCGCTTGTTTTATGTTAATCCACACAGATAGAAATTCACTTGGTGCAGGATAATTCATAATGCAACCACATATCAGGAGGTGGAACGGGAATCAGCACAAATATTGCTTGTATACAATGTCAGCCATACAATTTCTTTTCCAGAATCCTGTAACACGTGCAACGGTATATTGGTTATATTTAATCTGAGACATGGAGCGACGTGGGAACAGAAAGGACGTATGCATAAATATTAAACAGAGTAAGAGAAAACAGGTTTAAATAGAGGTATTTGGTCTTTGTTGCTATGAAACAGCACCTAATTTGAGTACACGACTCGCCACAGAGGTGGTCAAGTCTTTCTGCCTTTCAGGTTCTTGCAATTACATGCATAAAGGCTGTGGATGAACTCACACTGCTACAATATTTCTCAGGGTTTTTAATAAGCCTATAATGTAACCAAGACGTTTTATTTAGAAACTGATGCAGTGGCGGCATTGAGAGCTCTGCTTCTTGTATATTTCGCATTGGAAATCTGATTGAGCACCCACAGTCTTTATTACTGGACTTCACAGGAGCAATTCACAATGTTCTGGTGTGGTGACTGATTGCCCAATTTGGAGTTTTCATTCCTGAGATATTTGGTATAATGTAAGAAAGGTACCTTTCTTTTTGCTGTAGGAATATAAAATGTACTTCCTCAAAAAACGTGCTACTTTCTGTTTTAATTTCACTCATTGCTGTGATGTTTTGGGCCTTCCAATATAGCTGGTGTCCATCATTTCACAGAGCTTCCTGACACTTTAAAGACTAAAAGTTCAGTGGGTGAAGGCAAAAGTTTTAAGAGACATTCAAACTATCAATCTCTTTAAAGAGTTCGATGGATACTAGTATTCCCAGGGGCTTTATGGCTATTCGGCTTTCACATGTCGTCTTCTTAGACTATGTAATTGTTAACATGCATTGTCTATCCGCAGTGTTATTTCTTGTATTGTTTCATCGTTACGCTTTAGCTGTGATCCGGAAAGACAATTTTCGTGTTGGTGTTCGCTCCTTTAAAAGAAAGAGATGAGTGATGTTCTGGGGCACGAGGCCATGAAAGTTGATTGGTCATGAGTATTTAATGTGTGGATGTTACAAGAGGAGATGCTTTCACTTGAATTACTGCAATGTTGAGCTAAATAATCAGCCATCGCCATGGTAACGTACACATGGTCCCCCTCGCACCAGCGCGGAGGGCTAGTTAACTGGCAAATTTGTGACTGTTAGAGAGGAATCTATAGCAACCTAATGGCCGCTGGATGAGGAGGATTTTAATGGCAATGTCCCGCAGGTCTGCTCAGATTATACTGCAACCTGGAGTGTCAGACAGTACACTGTAATTCCTTATTAAAAATCGTACTGAGCTGCTGGAAATTATAAGGCATTTCTGAGCCAGTCCTTGCTATTCACGTCACTCTATGTGTTTTGTTCGAGAGGTGTAACTTACTTCGCTCTCTTTTGCAGAAAAAGGCTTAATTCAAAATCACACTTAGTCGAGAAAATTCCATTGTTGTTAACTTTTAAGCCTTGAGAAGGCGATGAAAATAAGTGATCAATACTCCTTCAAACAAAAATACAAGTAGACTGAACTGCTGTTGTCCTTGACCTCTTTATTTTAAATGCTTTACAAACAGAGTAAGACGCAGTGGCTCCCTGGATGTCTGAGTCATCCTAGATGGCATTTATAGGATGTAGCTCAAGTCTGAGGGGAGTCGAGATGGTCGGGAACATACAATACAAATAAGCCCGTATAATGTAGTGTGGAAAGAAAAAGAGGAAATTGGACAGCAAAAACGCAGGGGAGAGAAAGATTGGAATCGGCGGCTAAATATTAGTGTTAGCAACACAAACGTTGCCCACACACGAGAGTTGGATCAGCAGAGGGCAAAGTCATACCCATCAGCGACAAACACTTGAGGTGTGCTACAGTCTCCCACACACACTTTACCCGAGCATGTCACATACACAAACCCGCTGACACAAAAATACATCCAGCTATTTATTCCACTCTGTCAGAAATGCAAGCGTACAACCGTGAACACGCACACGCACTGAGACGAGCACATGCAACTTACGTAAGGCCTGCCCCCCCCCCCCCCCCCCCGTTCTTGTCACCACCTTTCTACACTGGTTTTCTTCCCTCTCTCTATTGTTCACCCCCCCCCCCATTTGTTAGTTCAAACTGCTCGAACACTCAGAACGAGGACACAATCGAAGCGCTTCTCTCGTTATTATCCCACGCAAGCACTCGCTCATTACAGACACACACACACACAGCAACCCACTTCCAATTGCTTGTGATGAATCAAAAATACATGTTAATTTCCTACATACTTCGAAATAAAACCGTCAAGTTTACAGTGTTTATAGCCCTGATCGCTGCACCTAAAATGGCCACTTTAAAAAAAAAAAAAAAAAAAAGTGAGCTTCAACAAAATGGCTTAATGTTTGCTTCTCGTAGGGATTCAAGTACGATCACGCACACATACACACCCTGGCTCTCCAAATGAGTAGACAGAGTTCTCTTTTCATGTTCCCTCGGCACGCTCTCCATCAATAGCCTCATTTTCCCTTCCCCCCCCCCACCTCCCTTTACTGCAGTATTCATCCAGCCATCCCTTCATTTTCCCCTTTTCCTCTGCTTCTTTTCTAACATTCAGCCCTTTCTCCTTCATTTTTACAATGTTCAGAAAATTCTTATTAGGTTTGAGGTTACTGCATATATTGTACATTTAGCTGTATGTGCACAGCCTGCTGTATTTAACTGACCATTGCTCTTTTCCTGAATCTCTCCATAGAATCTTGCCATCGACCAGCGACCGTTTCCTGCTGAAGAACTTGGTCTCCGGTGTGGACTATAACTTGTGTGTGTTGGCTATTTTTGACGACACAATCACGTCATTGGCCGCAACAAAAGTCCTGGGCTGCACGACATTCTCCACCAAGGATGTTTACCCAGCATGCCGCTCTCTCCAGGCCCACTTTCTGGGCGGGACACTCACCATACTGGTCGGCGGTGTTGTTGTGGTCACCCTACTTGTGTTTACCGTGGCGCTCATGGTTCGCCACCGTGTTTGCAACCATGGCGACCACATGATATGTCACAACGGCAACACTGAGGCAGGAGGCGGGGCCTGCTGTCAGGGTGGAGGTGTAGGTGGCGGGGACAAAGGAGGAAACAGTAGCGGGTGCTACCAGTCAAATGGCTCCGGAGACATGATGATGGTGGTCCTTCCCAACGGTCTGCCCTCCAAGAGAGGAGGGGAGAAGGAGAAAGAGAAGGACACGGGAAAGGAGAAAGAAGTGGCCGACTCTGCTTCTTCTCTGCCACCTAAACTACCACCAAAGCCCAGGCAGAAGCCTAAAGTCAACCTGGAGCAGTTTCTTTCAGCTGGGGGGGTCGTTTCCACAACAACAGGGGCAGGAAGTGAGATGGCGTTGGTGGTGAGGCAGCGGAAGCTGGATAGAGCACCGCCGTATACCCCGGAAAGTGACAGAACTCCCCTCTACTACTCCCCTTCTCCTCCCTCCACCCTGCCCCGTCAGTCACGTTCCAGGGATCGCCCACAACCTCGTCTGGAGCGAGAACTGACCAATCGAGCTAGTTTCTCTCTGGCTGCTCCCCTAAGAGACTCGGAGCTGTTGGACTGGAGAATCACACCCCGAGGTAGGGACAGATGGAACTCCTCACAGGCTTATCAGAGCCCCATATCTCCTCTAAGCTCTGCCTGTGGGACCGTAAGCAAACGGCGGCACTCACTGGACATGGGCTCTTCGGTCGCCCTTGCGACAGATGCCGCAGCCTCTGTCGCAAGGCGTTATGGTGCTGTCAGTTACGCCAAGCGACTCAGTGTAATCTGGACAAGGCGGAGCCAGTCGCTTCATGGTATGTTGGTGCAGTGCGCCTCGACGACAAGCACGGCGTCTTCAACAACCAGCGACGAGGGCGAAAACGGAGCGGGCTTTGGGGCTCGCCGCGATTTCCAACGGGGATACCTCCATGCTTACAACACCACCAACTCCAACTCTAACACTGGGATCACTACCGGGAAAGTGAGCTATGTAAAAGACAGAGGTAGAGAGAAAGGAAAGGAAGACAGGAGGCCTGAAGAACTGGAGGAAAGTGTTGTATAGGGGCTGTGGAATAAATAAATAAAAAAGTTAAGAGGGATAAAGGGTTCTGTGAGAGGACAGTTTGAATGGGATGTTGATTTGAGAAGGCCAAAGAGGTAGAGTCTGAGGAGAAATTGAGGGAGCAGAAAAGCAAAGATGAGGAAACTCATCTATAGCAACTATAGATGAGGAAGGAAGGGTTGTGAATTCAGAGGGAGGGACAGGAGTCTCACTTATGCAGCTCCTTGATTTGCTCTGCAAGAAGTCCAGGAAGAATAGAGAGGAGAGGGGAAAGAGCACCTGGAAGCGAGGTGAAGATTTCCAAGAGGCTCTGTTCGTGTCGTGAAGAGTGTTGGGACAGAAATATAAGTGGGGGAAGAGATGTGAAAAATGGATAAATTCTCAAAGCTGAGCCGCTCCATCAAAAATGAACTGATACAAGGTAGAAAATAAAGTAGCAACACAAGAACAAAACTCAAAAATCCAGAGAACTGTGGGAACAGACAAAGTGAGCGGTATACAATTACAAAGAGAGGGAGAGACGTAATCAAAGAGAAGAAAACAACAATGGAGCAACAGAACAAAGGTTATATAGCAGAGAGAAGTGGCACGAGGTCGGCGTGGATCTCAGTAAAGCCTATACACTAATAGAACCAGACTTTTGCTAACACTTCAATTCTCCAGAGTCCCAGCCCCCACACCTCCGCCAGGATTTATACTGGATCACAACAAAACACAAAACTGGTAATAATAGAGAAACACTCTTCTCTGACAAAAATACAACAGAGAAAAAGGTTTGGATGGCACAGCTCTGCTCTGTTAGCTTGGCTTTTGACTGCAACACTGGTGGCCATTTTGAAACTCTTTTCCAAAATGCAATGAATGTGACTTTTATGTGTCCTCTGTGTCTGGGCAATGATTTTGGCTCGCTGTGCCTGCGGATTATAGGAGCATAAATACAGAGCCGGCTGCATTGGACATGATCAATCGATACGAGCTGGGACCAGCGAGCGCAGCACAGACATTATTAAAAGAAATACATTGGGATTACAATGGAGTCAATATGGATTACAAAAATGGAGGAGACAGGAGTGCGCGATGGTACACATGAGCGTGTGCACTTCTGAGACGAGACAAGATCATACCGGATGTCAGTCAGATGATAATGGACCAAATAAATGAATCATGCTGATGGATGCATACGTGTGCATGCATTCATGGATCAAGGACAGGATGTGTACGCGTGCCTGTGTGTGTATTTATGTGCGCACATGTATATGACTGTTTGTCAGGGGCAATCCAATCAACCAGACTCCATTCATGTTTGAAAATGTTTAGTGCTTTCTGGACATGCTGTAAAAAGAATACATCTAAAAATGTTAAGATTAGAGGTGGTGTTAAGCTCCACCCACAATTGAAGTAAGAGTGAAATGTTTAAATACTTTTCCACGACAGCTAGTATAAATCGCTATTTTCAGCAACGTAGCATGGTCAGAAAGCGGGAAAAGGGGGATCAAACTTCATTTTTGTGTGACGTCAGACTCCTTTGTGCCACATGGGTTCATGTTCAATCCAAACTGTGAATGTTTGCAGAAAGGAAGCAGTAAAAAAACAAAACAAAAAAAAACCAAGGACAGAACCATTAAGGAAGCCACTAATGATATAAACTCTTTGTTTGAAAGACTCCACCGGCACAGACCACAGAGACTCTACAAAACTTCTATCAAAGAGAAAAAAATAAGAGAAAACTTGAAAGTAAATATATAAAATAATGTTACTTGTCGCACCATGTGTTTCTGTTTTTTCAAAGTTTTCTGGGGAATGATGTTAGGATCAAATGCAAAATATGAAATGTGTGATTTTTTGTTTTAGACAAAAAAAAAAAAAATCATGATTAGAACAGAAAATGTTGATTATAACCAGGCAGAAAAAAATATATATATCACACTGAATAAGCACACAGCACCAAACACACAACCTGGCAAGCACACACATCCCAAAACACGAGACACACACACACACACAAACAGATGCCTATAAAACAGAGCCAATTACATTAATAGTAATGAATTTTAACCATTAATGTTGTTTCCTTTCTGTTTTTATTTAATTTTGCCAAAGTCAATATTGTTCTCTGGACTTGATATTAATAATAAAAATTACATGTATGGAACAGAGACTGACTCATTAACAGGGAGTAAGTTGTGTGTCATGTTTGTGTTTATGAATTACATTTTGTGAGAAGAATTTACAACACAATTTGTACCTGTGCAGTGTGGTGAATCAGGAAGTAATTCAGGGCACAAGATGGATAAAAACATCAAGTGCTCTGGTTTGGTTTCAATTTGGGGAGAAATGCGAGAATGATTTAGTCCTGATGAAAACGTTTTGAGCTCAAGACAACTTTTCGAGTCAAAGAAGCTTCAGTGCATGCACGTCTGGTGGGTGAAAATGAAGTTGTTTACTTGTCAGTCAGTGGAGCTGATTAGAAGATAAGGGTGAAGTAACTCTTCTTGAGGTAATTTTTTTTTGAAGAAGAAGACAGAGTAAAACTGCAGAGAAAAACATCTCAAAGGAGGGAGATCAATAGTTTTGGGAGCAGGTAGAAATGCATTTGGAGAGAAGAAAAAATAAAGGTACAAGTCAACAAAAGATTCAAAAGAACAGATGTGATATGACACTGAAAAGGAAGGAGAGCTGAAGTGACAACAGACAGGCGATAAAAGCTGTCAGACTAATGGATCACAATTCTGATACTTTGTTATCATCAGCCATAGCTGCTGGTTTCAGACAGTTTTATGCAAAACATTACAAAACCCTCTCACTGCTACCTGCAGCTGACTTTAACACTAATTTGGCAGCAGGATGTGATCTGGCAGCACGCTGCCACTGAGAAAAGTTAATTAAACTATTAAACATAGAATTGAGTAGGAAAGATAACCGTTAACGAAAAATTCCTTTATTCATTTACTTTGTCCAGGTCATGGTGGCAGCAGGAGAAGGGAAGGTAGCCCAGACCTCCATCTCCCTCGCTACGTCAACTAGTGATTTCTGAGGGTTCCTGAGGCTGTATAGGAAATATTATCCCCACCAGAGATTTTCTGGGATTGCCTCTCATTCCTGTCTCAGTTGGATGTAACAAGAATGATTCACCAGCGACGTGCACGGGACACAGAAACAAAACAAAGAGCTGAAAGCAGCACAGAGCTGCAAACTGTGTTTACTCTCAGTTGGGACAGCAGAGTAATTTGATAAGCTATCACAAATAGGGCTTATGTCAAATAAAGCTTCACATCTGTTCAAAAAAAAAAAAAGACAGACTAAGACAAAGATGTGGAGAGAGGAGGTTTTTTTTGTTTTTTTTTTACTTTCCTCTCTCTCATTTTGTGTTTCAACCCCATCCTCTTGTATGTTTTCACTTTCTATTAAGCCCTTTGCAGACACTGCTAAATGCCCGAGATGGAGAGTGTGAAAGGCGTGGAGAGAGACAGAGAGGGGGGAATGTGAGATTGCTGACGCACCTCGAGATAGACAAATAGATGATGAGCAAGGGGAAAGAGGGAGAGAAAAGCAAAGGCGAAGGGTAGGTCATTGTGTTTAGCTTTTCAGTGTATGTTTTTGCACGTGTCTGTGTGTGTGTGTGTGTGTGTGTGTGTGTGTGTGTGTGTGTGTGTGTGTGTGTGTGTGTGTGTGTGTGTGTGTGTGTGTGTGTGTGTTGATAGTTTTGTCATGTTAATATTTTCATTTATTACCAGATGTTTTCACCACAAAGGGATCAAATATGACTTGGTAATTGGTGTGTGTGTGTGTGTGTGTGTGTGTGTGTGTGTGTGTGTGTGTGTGTGTGTGTGTGTGTGTGTGTGTGTGTGTGTGTGTGTGTGTGTATGAGTGCACTTACGTGTGACGGGCAAGAACAACACAGTGCAGAACACCATCCCTCCCTCTGCTTTCTTTGCCCGAGGCGAAATCCTGGCCCAATTTGACTAATTACAAAAAAAAATGCTGAGTAACGTGCAAACACACACATCCACGGCTACACAAGAGATCATCTTTTCACACACACTCGCACGTATGCATTTGTTTGCACTGCAAGGTAACCTTGTGGAAGTGGTGTTTGCGTGCTTCCGTGCGTATGTGTTCTGGCTGCATGTGTGCGTCTTGAAAGGCCAGGTCTGCCCGTAGCCAAACTTCCTCTGACATTTGCAGTTATGATCAAGGTATGATGCATCTCCCTGCAGTATGCCGAGTAAATGCTGACTCAGGATGACATCAGGACTCGGCACCTCTTGAGCTACAAACCAGTTGGACCAGTTGTGCAACACGCTAACGGTGCCCTGATAGAAGAAACACAGTAAACAAATCTGTGCAACCAGCTCTGCGCTCCAGTCAAAACTGCTGATATCATCACAGAAAATTATGATTATCAGCCTTGATGTTTCCATGGCAACTATGCAGATGTGTCACCAGTGTATGGCCTGAAATTATTAGCCAAACACTTGGAATAAAGTCCTTAAAGCAGTACAATAAACAGCTCAGCGGAACCTCAAAAGTTCCCAGAGTTCCTTTAAATCATGGCTCAACCCTCTGTAACTCAGCCAGGAATCAAACTGACTTAATGAGTGCAGACTTTGTAACTTGCAGTGACACAAATCAACGTATTACAAGTGATAAATAAATTATGTTGTAAAAGAAATGATCAGTAAAGGACATGTGTGGGAATTATTTAATTTATGGGCATATACAATAAAAAAATAAAAAAAGAGGATGTAATTTAATCTGTCACATTAAATTCGCTGATGTTCCAGACCAAGAGGAGATTCTGATGAATATTGGGTTAATTAATATTGATGTGGTTTTCTTATTTTCGGGAGGATTTTTTTGTTGTTGTTATCCTAGAAAATCAAACTTCTGACAACACAATAAAAATTGCATGTACAATAGTGAGCTGTAGCTGACAGATGTTAAGAGCAGAGAAAGCACATGTCTACTGAGATATTTTGTCTTCACCAAAGAATATAAAGACTTAAGTCATAATTCATTTATTGGATAAACTCACAATGTGTTGAGAACAACTGTAACCCTCCAAAGACGGGGTGGCAGCAGAAATCACAAGGCGCTTCACACCCAATTAGTCACTTGAACTGATGTGGTGAATGTGAAGCAGTGAGATTGTGAGCTTAATTAGCAGTAATAGATCATAAACAAAGGCAAAGCATTGTTTTTATTTGCCTGATTGTGTTATGAAAAGAAAACAACTTCAGTGAAATTACATTTTTGAGTGTAATTCAATTTTACGGTAAATTGGCAGAACATCTTTTTCAGTAAATTTACAGTAAATTATCCAGGGTCATTTTACTGTTTTTAACTACGCTGGTTTTTTTTAATACCGAAAATTAAAATGCTCGCCGAAACATTCAACATATATATTCCATAACCAGAGACACTAATCACTGTTTCTGTCTTGTTTTTAATGATTTTTCTCTGTTTTGCAATTATGGCTAACAAGGATCAGGGGAAACGAGGCCTGGATGATAAATACAGATTGTCTGGAGAGTTTGTGATGAAGGTTGATGGCTACACAATGCTCTCATAAATATCACCTTACTATCACATCTGACGGGACGCTGTGTGGATATTCATGCACTAATTCAAAGGATTGCAAACATTTGATCTGCATAGATCAAATCAGTGGAAGTAAAGGCATTAGCAGGCATTTCTCCCACACTTCTAACGTATACGTTGTGAGCAAATCCTTGTTTAACTTCCCGACACGTCAGCTCAGCACCGTCGGTGACAGAGGAAGAGTTGGTGGGGGGGCTGCAGAAAGTGAGATAGATAAAATGATTGATTAAAGATAGAGGAGCGAGGAAAGGAGGGAAGAGAAGTAAAGGCAGCGGTTGAAGGGGGAAGTAGAGAGGCGAAGTGATGTAGTTCAGCAGCAGGAGAGGGAAAATAATAATTTAGCCTAGTTAGTAACAAATAAAAGCTACAGAGAAGCAGAATTCTTTCTTGATCTTTTGGTTTTTGTTTTACTGGAACTGCTGACAGACACCTGAGCAGGCATCCAAATGGTGTAAAAGGTTACTGGAAATAAGCAGAATCTACAGAAACATCAACACTGGAGAGACAGACAGACTCAGTTAGAGTGCGTTTAATTAAAGCAGGAGTTCATTTGCCATTGACATGCTACACAGGGCACCTTAAAAGAACAAGCGAGAGGAGATGAAAGAGAAAACGAGATGGCAGGAGAGACAAAGAGGAAAGACAAAAGGAGCCGAAGCAGTGTTCAAACTAGAGAGGAACAAAAATGATATAAGACTGAGGCTCCTGCAAGGCGTTACCTTCATGCATGACTTCCTCTCTTTCCCTATCTCTGCCTTCCTCTCACACTGCCTCTCCACAATCTTTAATTTAGCCCTCTATCTAATTTGCTCTCCTTCACCTCTACTGACTTCTCATTCAATCCTTTGTTCATTGCATTCGCTGCTAATCTCCACTTCTCTCTGCCGTCCCTGCTCTCATGCACCTCCTCCGCTTGGAGCTCTTATTGTTTTGCCAGTTCTCTTTACCGACCTTTCATTTATTATCTGCTCCTGACTGTAAGAAAATATTCTCCCTCTCGTACTTTTAGCTACTGCAACACATACCCGCTCACATACTTTAATGTTTAATCTGTTTCCATTACTTCATCTAAATATATTGTGGCATTTCCTCTGTGCCCCTCTGTCCTTGTCCCCCTCCATTTTCTTCGTCTGGTTAATTTTCTCCGTCCTTCCCCATTATTTTTCCTTTACTTCTTAAATTCCACTTTCTAACTCTTAAATGCTGCATGAAGAAGTTTGTGCTATTTGCTCTGGATTTTACTTTTTGGTATTGGTTCCACTATGTGCATACGTAGATGAAATGCTAAATAACAGACACCAAAAAGCCAGTCTTACAGGAATTAGTACAGAATTATAAAAATATTTTTCTTACATTGAAAACCTTTAAAACGTATGGAAATGATTAAAACTCCATAAATCCTAAAACACTGAGATCTCCTCCATTCAGCTGCTGTCTCAACTCCATCGCTGCCCTGCTCTCCCGCTGTCATTCACACACATTTTGTCTCTCTTCACCCTCTTCCTCATTGAGCCTCTAAAACGTTTTATAGAGTGACACTGATTTTCTCCTGCTAAAAGGTGACCACACGATTCCTCTTTCTTCAGACCAGCTTACATCGAAGCTATATTTTTTTGTCCTCTCACTGGGAAAAAAAACCATAAATCTAGGAACAGAACATAAACTACTGCAGGAGGCTTTTATCTGATGTGCCCTGCACCATTATGACCGTCAGACACCCTCCAGCAGTACCGGTGTCACCTTACCCTTCTAACCTGGCATTTGAGCGACACGAGGACTGGGACCTCTGGCCATCGCAGTGTCAATAAATGTTTTACCAATTACATGATGTGATCTGTCTCTCACACAGCTGAACGGACTGGCTCAGGGAGCAGTACAAAAAAAAAAGAAAAAAAAGAATTCTATTTGTTAAAGTGGGTTGACATAAAACGTTGTGCCTCATTCATTAAACATTAACACAAGTGAATCTTTAATCATTGTCACCATTCAAACGAACACACTGAAATCCAATTTAAAGCCGCATTAATTGTTCTTCAGGCAATGGAACAAGCTGAAAACAAAACTGACATACTCTGGTGTTACAGTGAATGCATTGGCAAACAGTCCTGTATTTACACATTCAGCAGACACAGGGCTGCATTAGTATTCATTTGGAGTTGTGTTTGTGTCCACCTGATGAATGCAAGTCCCAAGTTCCCCCCTCTCACCCAAGTCCTGAGGGAAATGTGTAGCTTTGTAAGATGACAAACTTTTTGCTAAAAAAAAAAAAAAAAAAAAAGATTTGCCTGGAGAAGCTGGAAATTAGGCTGCAAGTAGTTTATGGGCCAGAAAAACAAACCAAAACAATGAGCTAAAGGAGGTGAAAAGTCTGTTTGTTCCTGCACACCTTACACATGTTTTATAATGAGAATATTTGATCAGTCAGCAATAGAACAAGTGGAGTGGAGCTTGAATGACTTCTTTTAAAATATAGGTCATAAAACAGTTAATAAAGAGCTTTATATAAAATGGTACATGCTTAAATTAGACTCTAATGACCTTGATACCGCCATCGCTACAGTTTTAGGACAAAATTTAATAAAAAAAAAACTTTTCAACTGTAGATTCACAGAGCTTCTTAATTTCATGTCTGAGGAGACGCAACAACATCTTTAAGTCCTCAGCCAACAAATGTTTTGGTTTTCTATATTCAAATCAAACCGGCTCTTCCTGACTGGTTGCGGTTTTCCCTGCACTGCTCAAGCTTGACGACTTGTCAATATTGCCATCATCATTGTTTGTCGCAGTTAATTGCACCATGTGGTTTACACGCAGCTTTAAAGACTGCAGGCCTAATTAATGACATCATTTTACATGTTGAGTAGAAACAAGATCATGTTTTGGGATTCAAATGAAGGATTTTCTCTCTTTTCTTTACATCTATAATTCTATAATTTGAATGACCACATTTTGGGAAAAATAAGAACGATGGCAAAGTATGGAGATTTTTCTTTCCAGTAATTAATTTCTTTCATAAACCAATGTCTGAAAAACATTTCGGACCTGTTTTTTGAATTCTCTCCAGTTTTATTCCCTTCACAGCTCCTTGTCTCTCTTTCCTGTCCTCAGCTCAGATACATTAGCCTTTTTTGGTCACTACTTTCAACCCGTCTCAGTCTTGCCGTTTATCCAACCTCTGTTCCCTCTCCTATTTCTCTCTTTCAGAACCTGCTCGCTATGTTTCTGATTGTTTGCAGTTGTTTCCTCTTTCTCCCTCCTTCGATTTTTTTTCACCTCTGCCAACTTCTGTTGTTTGACTTGTGTCTTCTGCTACAATGGAGGGCACAGCACTTCACTGACATCTCTTAAACTCATGAGCAACTTTCATTCTCCACTTCTCCACAATGGTTTTCCTGTTAACCCCAACAACTCTCCATCACTCATTCCTTCCACTCTCCGCATTTCCTTTCAGTGTGCTCTCTTTTATCCTTGACATCTCTCCTCTTCTCACATGTTGTCCCAGCTGGGATTTTGCCTCCTCCCTCCCTTTTCTTACTTCGCCACGGGGTCCCTGCAGCTCATCATTACCTCTCTGAACATCCCACCCACTGCCCATCTCCTCTTCACTTTTTTTCCCCCAGAACAAGGAATGAAATGGGAGCTTCCTGCCCTCTTTTCATCATTTTTCACTCTTCATTCTCTCTTTTTGTCCTCCATGTGGCGATGCTACCACCTACTCCTCCCACTCATCATCCCCAAAGGCTCCCTCCAGACTCATGATCAGAAGGAGGCAGTGAAATTTTGTAACCCTTCTCATCTTGAGACGTTCTGCGGTTTCTTTTCCGAGACGCTGACAGTAGGAGAACGTGGTGGATGTACATGTGTGAGAGGCAGTGGTACAAAAAGGGAGACGGATACAGCAGGGAATTATCTTTGAGGATTTCTGGCTGTTTTCTAGAAACCAAGCAACACTGGATACAAGAACAAGGAATGGGACGTGTAGAGTCCAGAAAGGCTCTCAGTTACGAGGCGGAAAAAAAAAAAACACCAACACACACACACACACACACACACACACACACACACACACACACACACACACACACACACACACACACACACACACACACACACACACACACACACACACACACACACACACACACACACACACACACACACACACACACACACACACACACACACACACACACACACACACACACACACACACACACACACACACACACACACACACACACACACACACACACACACACACACACACACACACACACACACACACACACACACACACACACACACACACACACACACACACACACACACACACACACACAATCTACTGCCATGTCTGAACTAACACTACCTATTAACCAAAAAGTGGTGAGACACAACTGATTGTCATACTACAAAATTTAGAAGCAAAATATTAACATTAGAATAACTTTGAATATGAGCCAAATGTTGGTGTGGTTACGTTGCTCCTGGCCCGAACCAAGCCAAAGATGCTCACGACATAAAGGCATTTTAATGAGTGAATTTGGTTTAAAACAGCTTCACAGCCACTGGGAGTCTCAGCTGAACCATAAGTGAGGACAACTGCTGAGAGAGTCCTTAAGCTCTGCAGTTGACAGCACCAACCGGTGCAGCAATTTAACCTTGTTCCTTATCTACCCATGCCTGAAAGCCAAATACTGTGGGAGATTATTTGAAATATTTAGTGTTTTACTGCTGATGGATATCAAACCTCAGCGCATTGTCTTCTGAATCTGTAGTTTCATTTGGAAAGAAATGGAAGTGAAAGAAAGAGTCTGCAGCTGGAAACACATGGAGGGAATATGTCTGTATATGGAGGGAAACACTGCGTTTGAGTGTGATATATGAAAAGGTTACAACAGAGAAGCAACAGCACAGCATATTGTCGCAACAAATCAAATTTCTTCAATTTTCTATTTGCTTTATAAAGAACTGTGCTGGTTAAAGTATGAATAAAACTTTTAAAAAAATAAAGGGAGTCTAGATGTCCTGCTTTATACATTGGAAAACAAACTAAACAAGACACTACAATACAGTAATGCAACTTTGCAAATGTATGGGGTAGGCTTTGTAAAAAAAAAAAAAAAAAAAAAAGAGCAAATGCCTTTTTGTTATCCCTTTAAAAGAAAAAGAAAAGTGAAAATAGATTTTAGCACCTTATCAACTGACAGTAGGCTGTCATTGTCTCTCGAGGTGAGCGCTGTATTTATAATATCTGCTGCTTGTGCGTGGGTTACATTTTGTCATTTGTTGCATCTTAAGCCGCAGCTTAACTTGCAGTTGTTTAGGATCAAAGTGCTGTCAAACAGCCGCAGCTCTGAAACTATGAGGGAAAACATGGAAGCTTTAACAATATCCAATTGCTTGCAAAGATACTGCAAAAAATGTATTATTTCCATGAAAGATTCAGAGTTGAACTGCATACGGAGATGTCAGACCTTGGCACAGTGCTCGGCACCGTTGAAAGCACTTTCCTCAAACAGCACCATCTCCTGCTACGATAAAGCTGCTTTCTATGTGAGGAAAACTTGGGACATGTACAAACTGTCTGTTAGACAGAAAAAACAAATGATGAGGTCTCCTGCTATCATGATACGAACACATACACCAAATATTGGCTGAGGCTTTTGCAAATATAGACTTTAACCCTGGTGAAAACAAAAGGGAATATTATAAAGATCACAATACCACAGAGATAAAACAAATGCTGCCTCTGCTTGAAAACATGCAACGTAGCACTCTATCACCAAACGCATCCATTTGCTCCTGAGAAAGAGCCACCTACTTAAGAAAGATGAAGAAGTCATTGATCACTATTTGAGCGCATTCCCAAGATATTCAAAAACTTTCTCACATCAGTGGTTTTGTTTTAGGGAAAATGGCACCAGCCTCCAGCTACAATTTGTCAATGATGACTCAGTTCGAGTCGCAGGGCAGAGCAATAATGAATCATGCAGCTATTTTGCAGCGGTCCTGTGCATTTTTTGTTATTACATACAGACCGGATTGCATATTATAAAGACACCAACAGAATTTGAAGCGCCCAGGTCTTGGGTCTCTCACCTACACGAACAGAAGCTGATTAGCCTGTAAATTGTAGGTAAAGCTCAGTCAAAGTTGAAGTTTAATCAGTGTGCTATTGTGTGCAATCGCTGGTACAAGATAAGACTAATAAAATATTTATCCAGTAACTGAAAACGGATGTCACAGCTCTCTTCAGTCTGTGGGACGGGAAACGGTGTTCTATTCAGCAACACAATGTGTCAGTGCCTGTGAAAGATGCTCACACTTTGAGGAGTGGCGGCTTCTCTCGTAAGTGATCTTATTTTTAACTTTAGCACAAGACAGTTGGTATTTATTTATCTAAAGCATCTGAAAGAATTAAGGGCTCATACATTGTCAAACGGGTAACCAAATCCTTAAACACAGCAGTGTTTGTGCAATGTGCCAGAGAAGGAAAAAACAAAACAACAGAATGAACTTGAGGATTATCCCGTCCCGTTTGCGCTCTGTCGGTGCATTTGTCAGTAAAACAGGAGCTTTTTGCTGAAAGTAAAAGCAGCAAGATTCAACCCGAGCATGTCACTTGCCTGCTGGTCTGCTGCTAGTAATTCAATAATTAGTAGTGCAATGCAGAACCTGCAGTGAACTGTGGGTCATTAAACATCTGCAGGGTGCTTTGCACTACAAAGGGCTGCAGAGGTTTCCACACACACACACACACGCACACACACACACGCACACACACGCACACACACACGCACACATGCGCACGCACACACACACACACGCACGCACACACGCACGCGCGCACACACACACACACACACACACACACACACACACACACACACACACACACACACACACACACACACACACACACACCTCTGAAACCTTGCAAGCGCTGTTGAACGCCCACAGAGACGTTGGCCTCTTCCCTTCTAGGTTAGGTTAGGTTAGGTTAGGTAGTTACTTTATTAATCCCCGAGGGGAAATTTTTCTGTGTACATAATGGGACCTTCTCGACCACACAGACAGGCAGTCTGGTGATTTAGAGGCAGATGTGCTGCACGAGAGTACAACATGTAAATATGATGGTAGCTCATCATCAGCCGCACACAGAGGTCAGCTCAATGACTCACCCCTGGACACTCACACACAAACACAAACAAACTTTGACATCTGTGAACATTACAATCCAGGAATATAATAATGGTAAGATTACAGAGATGAGAGGGCCTATAAATGAAAACAATCAAACAAAAGCAAACCCAGAAAAGAAAACAGTGAATGACAGGGAAATGAAATGAGAAAAGAGAAAAAGAAAAGAGCACCAGGGTGATAGTTTAATTGCACTAGCCTTTGTCTGCACGTTTTAAATAGAATAAACTCCAACGGCCACCAACACAGTGCTGCACACCAGACAAATATCACCGCTTGACCAATTTCATGACACAGTCCACCACTATGCTGGGACAGTCATTGTAGTCTTCAAAGTCCTGACTGAACATAGTTTTTCCCTTAATGACCCTCAAAGGAGCGAACAGAATAAAGAGAAGTTGTACTGAGGACTTTTACCAGTGGCGACAATATCCTGCCTCCTGGAAGACTTTACACACCACACTGCTGCTGTTTGGACTCTAAATCAGTCTGTGTCTGTTCTCAACTTTAACACGTAACAATGTATCAGATGAAGTTATTACAACAGGAAAATGGCTGGATGATGGGTGCCTTTCCTTCAATTGATGTATATTGTGTGTAAGATTCAATACTGTCTGGGTTTTGTTATTGTAATATTGAAATACATCTTGTTCCTTCAACATCTTTCCAATTTTTGTGCTTTTTAGTCAGGAAATTCAACTGCAAATAATGTTTTACTTGTGTCATGATATTCACTGGACAAGTTACCCCCAGATGTCAAATTATTAGGAACGCCTTGTTAAAGCTAAAAACCCATTTTACCCGCAGATATTGTCCTATCACAGACATATTGGCATCACCATATATGTTGGCCGATATGACAAGTTGTCTTGTAGAACGTGACATAAAAAAGATGCTTGGGGTTTTTACTTTAATAGTTGTCTATAATCATTAAATTCCCAGTGAAGTTTACTGTGTCAGTGCACTGATGTCAGTGTAGACAATAAACTGTAAAATGTCCTGCCTCCATTAGCATTTAGTAACCACATTTGAGAGATCCCTGCAAACAAATGTGTTTATATACGCTGTATATATAGTTTATATAGAAAGAATATTGGCCAATACAGAGGTATTGGAATGTCTGACTTCTTAATGCTGGCAACTTCCACAAAAATCCAGTATTGGCTGAGTTTTAGTTAAAACTGATGCAGCAACTGTGCAATAAATCCAACCATCATAAAAGTTATAATGTTCTGCTTCTGCAAAGAAGAGCGGATAAAACTAAAATCAGAAGAAAAAGTAGAAGAAAGAAGTGAGGAGGGAAGAAAGTAAAAGCAGGTGAGAAAGAATCAAAAATGCTGAAAAAAACCACAGACTGCAGTTAATACTCATCTCCAGCCTCATTGTTGCCGCCCCCACTGTCTTCCTTATTGCTCGCCTGAGTTGAAAGCGTTTGTTTTCTCAGCAGCAGCCCTGAGCATTAAGCTCAAATTCATCTCCTACTTAAGATGAGACCAATCTCCTTGTTCGCTCACAAAAATACACTCTTAAACACACACAGGGACAAAGACATGGAAACACACACCTTATTGCTTAAATCTGGGAAAAGAAAAAGTCTGTATTCTCTTAACAATCTCTTCTATCGATCTGAACACTATTGATGCTTCCTCACTTTCACTCTGCCCATCCCTGTTTTTCAAAAGCAGGAACCGCATTACAGAAATAAATGCAAACTGCCAAACCCACCTTACCGCCCAAAAGGAGATAAGAAAATGCCATTTTTCATCTGGAGGGGCATCTCCTGAATCCATCTTCACTTCCTATCAGAACTTCTCCACTTGGGCTTATCTTACTCTGGACTGTCATCAAACGGCCCAACACAAGAAACAGTTATTCTACCTTTTAATGTGTTGTTGTGAAAGGTGGCTGAGGTTGGGAGCTGGCGCCTGATTCTGTTTTAATTGACAATTAATGAATCCAGACATTAGCTGATCCAAACACCTGGCTAAGGGCAAGCCATAATTAAACTCATTAGAATGAGAAAAGAGACTTTTGTTCTCAATCAGTCATTAAAGCAGCCAAAACACGAGGCGCTCTCCCAAAGTAATTTCTCTTTTTTTGCAGCCCTCCCTCCCCTCTCCTGTAGCACTTTAAATCTTTCATCAACCTTCCCAACAGGCGCCTTTCCCTCACAGTCCTCCATCTTTAACACTTTTTATTTATGGCGGTGCTCCTCCCATCATTCTCCATCATTTCTACAACTTTATTGCTCATTTTGTTTTTCCTCTGATTACCAACTGGCTTTGATTTTGTAAATGTCTTATAATTTTAATTGTTGGCCTGTCTTCCAGAAGTAAACAATTCATTAAGTAACTCTTTGTCCCTAATATTGGATATTTTCTGTCGCTTAAAATCCCTAGGGAATCTACACATGCGGCCGAGTTTTAACGATCTGTCTACTGTCTGGTTAGTGTTGAAAAACAAGATGGCGAGTAGCTCAGTGTTTCTATTAGGGCTGCATGATTAATCGTATTAAAAACACAATCTTGATTAATATGTGATCGTATTTCTAAATGACAACAATTCTGCTAGATTGTTATTAGCTGCAGTAAATCAAGCACTCCTACTTTCTCGCTCGCCAATGTTGTTTATGTTCAGTGTCAGATTGTTTAAGCTGCTTCATTCAAGCTAAAAACAAGACTGTTCCCTTTCTAGTGTCACACAAAGTTGATTTGCACCTCCTACATCAGGCACCATCATATTTTTTTTTTTGTTCCTCTGTATCAGGCAAGTGCAACAAGCATTTATATTGAAAAGAAATCATGAGAGAGAATTGTAATTTCAATTCTAAGCAAGACAATCATGATGCTCGTTTTAGCCAGATTCATGCAGCTGTAGTTTCTTCTAGTTCATCTGGATGGAAAAGCTTGATTTGCTGAAATATTAAACAACCTATAGCAAACCCAATTGCCAGATATGAGCTTTTCTGGTTTTCTAGTGTCTAGCAAAAGTTGATTCCTGATTAATTAAACATTAGTTTGGGAAATGTGCACTGGTTTCCCAAACTGCTACATATCTCAAACTTGTGTTACTTAAGCCAAAAAGTAGAAATGGAGTACAGATACTTGAGTTGCAGCACTGCTACCAAACTCTGACTTCATTAGATCATATCAGTCCATTCAATTATTTTTTCCCAGTCTAGTGAAGGCAGAGCAAAGAACTTATCCAATTATCTCTGTAAGAATGATTTTAGTTCTGTGACAGACAGCTACTGTGGGTAAAAAAATTTTTTTAAAAAAAAAGAAGTGATACCTCCGACCATTTTCAGGAACATTTTCCATTTCATGTTTTAGGCATTTACCTGATGCTCTTACCCAGAGCCACTTAGAGTGAAGGCACTGGTCGAATAAGCCTCAGTTCCCAGATCACCAACATTACTGGAATATAGGTTTTTAAAAATTCAGGTAGAAGGGAGACTTCTTTTTTTTTTTTTAGTTAGGAGCTAATTAGAGTTAGCTGAGGCAGAAGGTGTACAGAGGGAATATGATTCAGTGTAGAGAAGGTGATTTGAGATACTTTTTGAAGGAATGGGTTTTCAGCTTATAACGGAGGTTGGGGAATGACTTGGCTTTTCTGACCGGTGGCGAAGTCATTCCACTTTTTGCCTTTTTGTGCTGATTCATTGAGGCCCACGGGCTTCCTGTGTGTAAAAGCCCTGAAATTCCTGATTGTAAATAATCCCATGCCAAACTCTGTGCTGGAGTGTCACATTTACTTTACCATAACGTAGCCTCCTGCAGCCTCAGAGGAGCGTGCTAACTTCTCAGCAAATAAGTTCTTTGATCAAGGGGCTGCTGTGTGAAATGCATACTACTGCTCATTTCCTCCACTCAAAACAGCCCATTTGCACAGCAGGCAACGTGAAAGTACAGCAAATTTATGGTATGCGGAGGAGGAGATAACAGTGAATTCTCACTTTTACTAGAAGAGGAGTCCTAATGTATTTCATGTGCTCCTTACCTTTGTGGTAGCACCAAAATTAGGCCAAATTCTCCACTTGTGCACACAGAAATATGGAAATTAGACCCAACTTGGTCGGACCAACTAATGGCAGAGCTGCCAATGAATTTCATGACATTTGCTGAGAATTGTTAAACTCCCAGGAGAAAAATTCCTGTTGCAATTGATGACCTTTTCTAAAGTGTCAAACTGAAGGCAAACTTTATATATTCATCATCAATTTGCTTCAAAAAAAAAAGAAAAAAAAGAAGAAGCTAATTTATCAACATTTTGTTTGCTCTGTTCAACTCCTCACATTGTTGGCTTATTAAATAATGCAGCCTCAAGGGGCCGCTATCAAGGCTTTAGACCTTTTATTGTGGCTTTATCTCTCCCTCTATATCGATCTACGAGGAGTGTAGACTTTGTGATGGAATGCCACTCTGAACGGCTTTGTCGGAGACAGCTGCAAACATATCACCTCTGCCGGCCTGCTGGCTCTGCAGAGCCTGAACAAGGCCTTTTGTAAATGATGCGACTGGGGAGCTGTTAAGGGCGAAGGCTAGTTTTATAGCCAACAAGAACATTACATCCTACTTTGGCTCAAAAATTACAATCAAGTGGACCTCAACTTTACTTTCCCTTTTTTCATGTCTATTGTGCAATTGCAGAGTGTAGCTCTACAATTTTACCGAAGTGGATGCATACATGCTCGTAATGCAGTGTAATTAGGACGGTGGGTAATTGTGCTGTGGTAATGAGCTCGTTGCCAAGGAGTGCAGCAGAAAGGCCAGTCGCCGGAGAGCAGCATGCGGTCAGAGGGGTAAATGAGGGATTTTATGGAACGTATTGATGAACTGTGCTGAACAGTTAGCAGGGCATACATCATTTAGCCTCAAGAGTAAAACAGACAAATTCAGGCTAACGCTGAGAGTGCTGACTTGTAATGGAATTTTATATTAGGGTGAGCAGAGCGAGAGCACGTATACCTCAGGCTCAGTCTGTGGAAAAAAACAAACAGTGAGAGCTACTGGGCTGCCAGATGTTGCAGCAGAAACAAGCAAAAGCAGCTGTCAAATAAGCAGCAGAACTCATAAAGATGTCTGATTGCGGCTTTAGTGTAAAAATTTTTTTTTTTTTTTTTTTTTTTAAAAGGGCCTCCGACTTCATGAATTTCTGCCATTAAAACAAACAAAAAATAAAGGACAATTGTTGTGCTTTCAATGAGTGAAATTGGCAGCTCTGATGGATTGGATTTGCCCCAGAGGTTTCCATGCATTTTTAAGACATTTGAAAGAAACAGATGCATTCACAGGTGTAGTCATCACATTTTACTGCGAATAACAATAAACTAGTGCCGCATTTAATGCTGCCCTCAAGATGAACTGTTCGGAAAGTGTTTCGTTCTCTTTGTGAGGGAGGTTAGAATAATCAGGTGGCCAGCTGGTCGAGAGAAATCGAGTTGGCTGTTCCATTATGTCCGTTCAATTACACGGGGATGTCTGAGAGAGCAGCGGTGGCCCCTGGGAGAAGGGCTGCGACGCAGATGCACGGCCGCTCAAATTGTACGACGACGACTCCGCTGCAACGAAGGAAATCTTAGTTTGTGTTTGTACATGACCTCTAACACAGTCCAGAGTACTTTAATAGTTCAATCTTTTTCATGTCTTTTATTTTGTAGACGTTTTAGGACTCATACTGATGAATATCCTGTTACGCTTCTTATTCTGAAGGACTGAAACCGAAAGTAGTCGAGAAAGAAGCGGTAGATCAGAGAGTTGACAAAAGACGGAGAAAAGTGTGTTGAAAACAAAGAGAAAGGTTTTTGTTTGTTTAGCACCGTGTTAATTTTCTTGTAGGCAGATTGCATTAATGTTTGTGTGTGTTTAGAATAGATGATTAAGCCCTAAAACGTTCCTGAGTGTGTGTGTGTGTGTGTGTGTGTGTGTGTGTGTGTGTGTGTGTGTGTGTGTGTGTGTGTGTGTGTGTGTGTGTGTGTGTGTGTGTGTGTGTTTATAAGAGCAATTCTATTAATCAGCGTATGTACCGACCCTTAATTAAAAACTCCCACTTCCCCTTGGACACCACTCCTGTGTGCATGTGTGTCTGCATTTGTATGCACACCGCTGCTTCTGAGTCTGAGTATTCATGAGTGTGCATGGGAACGTGCACAATACCACTGCTTATATATTCTTCTTTCAAACCAACACATGTTGGCCGCTCAGCGTATCTGTGGACGTTTTACTCAACAGAAAGAGACACAGTGCCGTAGGTCTAAAATTAACGAATGCACCTTGAACATGGATTCTGCCCTTCGTTTCAGCACATCATTGGGGCTACTTGTTCTTCTGACTGTGCCTGCAGCTAATGCAACCAACAACCATTCATTTATTGAAAGCATTAATGGTCAGTCATCTTTTGCTTACAGGCAACATGCCACAGAATATTACATGTTCAGTGCACGTGCTGACTGGTTTAATCTTGTTCTTTCTGCATGTTCTGCAAATTGGATGATCTGGCTTGCACTCGCACAATACGCCTACACTTTTTAAAAATGTTTTTTTTTCCTCAGCCATTCAAGGTGTGATATTGGAAAGCTATTCAAAGAGCAACAGCCGGAGCAATAGTTCATTCTCCGCCCACATCCACTGCAGCTAAACACACACGTTTGTGAGTATTCATTGTTATTCCATTCAAATATACTCAACACACACACACAGTAGCATCACATGTTGCAGTGAAATGAAAGGAAGAGAACTGAAGTTGACTTAAACGTTGGACACCATGACAGATAGTCCGTCTCCTGGGAAAGTACATTACTCATCCGATTAATCAGATGTCACACCTTCATCAAGGTCATCGCCTCCTTCTCACTCTCTTCCTTCCCTCTGTGTTTCCAGCTCTCACTATGATCGCAAATTAATATTCACAGTCGTCCAGACCACTGCAGGGGAGCACGATGCTGTAATGTCACAGCAGAGCTGGGCGAGACATAGTGGAAGACATGAACACAGGAAGTGAGGGTGAGGAACAGATGATTAAAATAAAGAAAAGGAGAGTGGGCATTGAAAAAAAATGCAATTAGCCAAAACAAATGTCTCCTTCCTCCCTTTCCTCCTCTCCTTCCTGCACTCATCCTCGTATCGCCCTCTCATTTTGTCACAGATGATTTTCAGCTGTTTAATCCTGATTATGGAGTCAAAGTCCCAGTCGACAGCATCCAGCTCAAACTTCATGTGGATGTACATGTGCACGTGGCAACGAGAGGCCGACTCAGAATATTAACACTTCTGTTTCATGTATGTTGTTTGATAATCGGTTTCTGTTGACATTTCATATTTTTACTTTTGCATTATTTACTATTGTTTTCTAACCTTGCAAAATACAGCAACTTTGTATAATCACAACCATTTCAAATTGTTTTCGAAGTATTTTTTTATTTTAGGTTTTTCACTTTTGTTTTGACAATATTTAACAGTAACATTGTATTGTATATGTTACTAATAAAATAGGAGTAAATATATTACTATTTACTACAAACACAGTAGTAAATATACAGCATTTTTACTTTGTTAGTAGCAACAGTAAATGCAGCCAATTTATAGAATCATCAGCTTTTAATTTTATTGTTTAAGTAGAAACTTAAACACGTGTCACTTTTGTGGACTTAAGTGTTTCACTTGGTTAATTATTATTTTTTACAAACACAGCCTGGAAAAAAATGCATTCATACATAATGAGCAGTGACCACGTAAAGCCTTGAATTTTGTGTCATTCAGGTGTATCAACACTTGTAGGCTCCAGGGTGTTCATATCAACACTGCACCACGGCAGCTGTGAGCACACATTCCTAGTGCCAACACTTTAAAAGAGGTGAAGCCGTAAACGGGCAGTGAAAGAAAAACAGGTCAGCTGTTGTTAAGGGACTGAAACTGCTTATTAAAATTGACAATGAAAGATACTTCCTTGCATTTTGCACTACAGCGCTTCTATTCTGTGTTAATCTCAGTGTAGTCATGCAGCTCATAAACCTGTTAGTGCAACGTCAAAACCGGTCTCCTGTGTCTATTTGAAAATGTAATGTCTTTCAGGATTTAATTCGAGGCAATTTACATCAGACTTTGTTGTTCTCCTCAGAGTTGTTAGCAGTCAGTGTCACTCGCTCTGCTCTCACCACTCAAATGGCAAACAAACCTGGTATTTTTCTGCTTCGCTTTCGCTTCTTTCTATTTTCCACCGGTGTCACCTTTTTTTCTACAAAATGGCCACTTTGTCATCCTCTTCTTACACACGCCTTCACTTCACAAACCTTTATTTATTTTTTTTGCTTTCACTCTTGTAACTCTATAGCTTCACCTTGACTTTTATTCATACGGCTGTTTGGGTTTGAATGTTCTTGATCTCTTTTCAATTTCCTAAAATGAGGCTTTTCCAAAACTATACATCCAAAAATGTGCAAGTAGACACACATACACACACAAACACTCTACACACACATATAATTACACAACTGTTCATGTGATTAAGTACCGTGCAAGCAGTTGTTTAGAAGTGTGAAATGAAGAGGAGATAGACAAATAACCCAGCCACCCCCGGAGACACGTATTAGTGTGTCATTTTATGAGACAAGACTGTGTATATGAGTTTGTGTGACAAAAAGCATCACTTGTATATGTGAGTATGTGTTGTTAGAGTGTGTGTAAACCACTTACTTCTGGTCCTGATAAGTCAGAGATGAGATGGATTTCACCCCCCTCTTCTCTTTGTAGATGTTGGGGGAATGATCTTGGATCAGCGCTTCAGCCTTTTTTCAGCCTTTGAAAATGATGCAATTAACACTGATCTTGATGAGACTAGAAGTGGAGAGGCCAGAAACCAAAGCAGAAAAAAGCAAGAAAAAATGGTCCGAATTATTAGCCCAAAAAATAAGGTAAATCTTCTCCCCTATTCTCTGACTTATTTCCAGGAGGGCTGTATTGTCCAGTTTGAAATGAGTTTCCAGCTATACAGAGATTGTTATTATTTTGAATATTACTCAAACTCAAAAATTGTGACTCATAAAGCAAATGCTGATTTAGTTGCACTAAAATAATGTTGGTGATTTACTTTTCAGTTCAATTTGGATGCAAATGAAACTGTCTTCAGATCTTGGATTAAGCAATAGATGTTGCTGATTAGACTAATAAATTACATTAATCAATATAAATAACAGCTATAAAGAAGGCTGCTCTACAGGCAGACTGAAGGTAGAAAAAAAAGAAACAAGAATCACGGGAAAACACATGTACCCGAGTCAGTGAACCGTTAACGGGAGGCTCAGGGATGTGAAAACAAGAGATACACATGAGAGAACTACAAGACAACTTTGCTCATGAAGGCAGACTGAGGTCAAGTGGTTGAAGAGGTTGGGAAGCAAGACAACAGAGAATAAAAAAAAAAAAGAGAGTGAAGGAATTGTTTACAGGTAGAGAGAAATGCAAGAAGCTGGTGTATGACAAAAGAGACAGGACAGCGTAAGCACGGGGAAACGGAGTGCCTGACAGGTGTGCAAATACACTGACACACACGTAAGACCTGCTAAACAGAAACAGTATGTGGCAACAAAATACTCAATTTGAGGAGGGATTGCTGGTTTCCTGAAATCCCAAATTTAGCTGTGTCAGTACGACTGCAGCAAAAACAGGAAAACATGAATTCACTGAGAGTCACTGTGAGAAAATGTGACGAGTTTGAAAGTTTTGTTTATTTGAATAATTATTTCACTGCACAGGTGTGGTTATAAATGTACAGTAGCCCACATCTGGTTGCAAGGAAATGCATCACTTACACTTTTTCCTGTTCTTTCAGATTGTATATCATGTTCTTTTATGTCAAGTTCCTGCTGTATGTACAAATTCCATGCAATCTCCATGAAACATAATGTGAGACATGCACTGTTAAAAAAAAAAAAAAAAAAAGAAAGGCAGGGAAATAAAGGCTCCGAGGAGTAAACAATAAAGAGGTGGAGGCAGAAAGGAGACGTAGCTCCGACTACAGCAGGAGGTGATCATGAAATCGAGGGCCGATAAATGCAGATTTGAGCAGGAAGCAGTGTGACATTACAACGGGGATATGATCCTGCATTAAAATGACCTCTTCTCGAGTAAAGCCCTCTGTGACCTGGTCCAAAAGGTGTCCACACATACATGTGAGCCTTGAATAATAATGTTTGACAGCGCTGTGTATGAAAGTGCCAAGTAAAAAAAAAAAAAGAAAGAAGATTCCCTTCAAATGACAACAGAGGTAACAGATGCAGGAGGCAATCTGAGGATGTGAAGAAGCCTCGGATCAGGCAGGCTATAATGAAGCGAAACATTACAAGATTCTTCAAAGAGCCTCTCTGGATCGGAACCCCTCTCACCGTCCAACACACACACACACACTCACACACATGCAAGACGCTGCAGCAAGCTGAGGTCACCTCAGATTCAGATTCTCTCACCCGTTAAAGGTGAGGTGTAAAAATGAAGAGTAATGAAACCACACTGCCTACAGCACAGCCCCCGGTGTCGCAAAAATGACTTTGAAAGAAACAAACTGGGCAATCAAACTCACACGCACAATTTCAAAATGACACGTGCATGTCTGATCATCACAATCTCCTGAAGTCACCTTTAAACTGAACAGAATATTGAACCTGGGACTGCCGTGAGGAATATGGTATAATTGTAACCGACAGGCTTAACTCTTATTTTCTCTTATAACTCTTCTCGTTGGGAATCTTCCACTTTTCTGTCTCTCTTTAGATAACGTATTTGATGATCTGCATTAAGGAAGTATCTGTTTGTTCCTGATTAGTCACTCAGTCATTAGTTTTTTGCTCTGTTCATGCATTCATTTAAATGTTTTTCTCCCAGTTTGCTCATACATTTGGGCTGAAACGATATATACATGCAACCATTCACTCTTCATGTGAACAGTACAGCTCCATACACATTGCTTCAGTACGTGGAGAAATGTTTTTTCCATACCTAGTTACAGCTGCTGCTCAGGGGAGGGGTCATTAAGGTAATTAAGTTACACAGTTATTCCTGAAAGCTGCGTATTCGTTCTGTGAATTCAGCATTATTGAGTTTTCTCACAAATTTGAGCTAAGGAGTCCTCTGTTTGGAAAAAAAAAAAGGTGTTAAAGAATCCTAATTTGTTTGTGTTGTCAAAAATAAAATGCAGACATTCGTCAATCTTTGTAGCACTTCTAAATTTACCTATCTTGAGTATCACAGACACACACACGGAGACCACAGGTGTACTGGCCTCTATGGGTCACCCTACATTCCTTGTCATTTTATGTTACGCTCTATCCATCTTGATTGCCCTTTTGCCGTTTTCCCCCAGCTCCTCTATCCATCTGCCTTTACCCACCTGCCTCATGTCCTGTCTCTTTCCTGTCCATCACCCCCTCCACCTCCACCCCCACCGCCCCCCTCAGTTTTTTAAGCTGCTGAATGCTTGACATTTCCCTCTTTAACACACATGGCTCATTATTTGCGCACAAACCCAAAAATCCACAATCAGAAATGTGTGCAATACACACAGATGCTGACATACATAAACACACATGGACACATGCTGTATGCAGAAGCTGAAGATAAACAGAGCTGAAATGCCAAACATAATTCCACACAACGGAGGAGAACAGCGGGTTGTCAAGACGTCAGCCGAGGAGCTCAAGCTTTTTCCGGTGCGTTTTAGTTTTAACTTTTATTTAAAGGTTATACCCTGCTGAGAATCTTTGATGATTATAGGACTCACCAAACTAGTACTAGTCAGTCCGAGACCGACTGTAAACACGTTTGATTTGGGGAAGAAAATAAAACTTGCGGGGAGATGAGGAATTCAGCCCTCAGTGTCATATCTCTGTGAGCAGACCAAAGCCCTAATCGGGCTGGGATTTTTTTGCCAACACTGGGGGCTTATAACTGGTGACATTCTACAAGCAGCCCGAGCAACACTGTGCAAGATCACAGCATACACACAAAAACAAGGACAAACTGAACCACAGCTCTGCTATTTCTGTTGGTCATGTTTTGCCACAGAGTGTTCATTATCACGGCTCTAGAGAAATGCAATGAACTGGATCTGAAAGAGTCAATTTAGTCCACTGTTTGTACTAATCCATATATACAATGCCTCAAAGGCAGATAACACAGGACGGATTGATTACTCGCTGCAGAATGCAGAGTGTCCACAGCAAACTAGCATCATAACTGAAACTATTAATGGAAGCCTGTGGTGTTTTCTTGTAAACAAACAAAAGTTATATTTACATTCAGTTTTATTAAAGTGGAGCATCTTCTTCAGGTTCAACAATACATTTAATTTTAAATTTAATTTATCAACAGTGCCATATCACAACATAAGTCATCTCAGAGCACTTGGTTAAGTCATTACAACATAACCTTACAATATAACCCAACAATTCAACAATTCTTATGTGGTTGTTCCCAATTTTTGACAGTATTGCGCAGGTGAAAGAAGGCAGTCCTGGAGAATTTATATGCAAGTTAAAGGACATATCCTGGTCAGAAGTAATTCCAAGTGTCCTCACATTGGTGCTGGAGGCAAAGCCAATGCCATCCAGAGTAACTATAACTTCCGTCTGAATTTAGAGGTAGAAAATAACAGGTCGTGAAGGCCTTTATGTCTTCAAGACATGCTTGAAGTTTCACAGATTTATTTCATTACGCTTCACAGATAAACATGAGGCAATGAAAATGTATGCAGTAGTTTCAAATAATAAGGGAAGCATGTATAACATGAAAAGGATCGGTCCTAGTACAGAGCTCTGTGGAACTCTACAACTAACTTTTATGTGTTTGGAAGAGTTATCGCTGACAATTGGGATGAACAGACATCCTTCCTTACAGAACACGTGCAAAGACAATTTTGCTTTACTTTGGATCCTGTATTATTTACATCCATGTTTACCGGCAAGCAGTTTCCTTTCCTGTCTTTACTGGTGCATTGCTGCAGTTTGTCTCTGTGCAATTTCACCACGCTTTGCGCAAGACAAACACTGAAGCACTATTGGAGGTCGAAAAGACCACAGGTCAATTCATTAATTCAAGGCAACAGATATACAACTATCCAGGTTCTCAGAAACTAAAGGTAATCTATTCATATTTAAACCTGTGTTGCCAGGTGGGTGCAGCTATATATATATAAATCATAGAAATTCTGTAGTTACAATAACTACGACTGTAAAAAGCTGGGAAATTATCAACTGCATCTCAACTGCTGATACATGCACCATCGACAAGGAAGTGGAAAAATATTCTATGCGTACTTTAACGAGAATGTTTTACAATCTTCTCTCTCCTTGACATGAAGTCCTTTGAGACAAGTTTAAACAGGTGACAAGTCTTTAGATCTGAAACACAGGTAAGCCGCACGAATCTCTGCCTGTCTGACTGACATCTCTCAGTGGATGTCCTCACACCACCTGAAAATCAACCTCGACAAGACGGAACTGCTCTTCCTTCCAGGGAAAGACTCTCCCACCTGACTACTACCTTGGACAACTCTGTGTTATCCCCGACCCTGACTGCCAGGAACCTCGGCGTGACACTCGACAGTCAACTCTCTCTTACTGCCAACATCACTGCAACGACATGTTCCTGTAGGTACATGCTGCACAACATCAGGAGAATACGTCCTCTTCTCACTCAGAAGGCGGCGCAGGTTCTGGTCCAGGCTCTGGTCCAGGTTCTGGTCCAGGTTCTGGTCATCTCACGTCTAGACTACTGTAACTCCCTCCTGGCAGGTCTACCTGTTCGTGCCATCCGACCTCTGCAGATTGTCCAGAATGCCGCAGCTCAACTGGTCTTTAACCTCCTTAAATTCACTCCCACTACTCCGCTCCTCCTCCTCCTCCTCCTCCTCCTCCGCTCCCTTCACTGGTTACCATTAGCTTCCCGCATCCGTTTCAAAACATTGGTACTTGCGTACCGTGCTGTGAACAGATCGGGTCCAGTGTACATCCAGGACATGGTCAAACCCTACATCCCAGCCCGCTCCCTCCGCTCTGCTTCTACCAATCGGCTTGTCGCTCCCTCACTGCAAGCTAAACACTCTACAAAATCACGACTGTTTGCTGTCCTGGCTCCTAAATGGTGGAACGAGCTCCCCAACAACATCAGGACAGCAGAAACTCTGGACATCTTCCGCCGCAAACTAAAAACACACCTCTTCCGAATTTACCTTGAACAGTAGAACTTTAGTAGCATTTAAAATGACACTTACTGATAGAACTTTGTAGTTTGGCTTTCTTGAAGAAATAGTATTTTCTTGATTCTTGTTGTTCTGGGTTTTGTACCCTCGTGGTTGAAATGCACTTATTGTAAGTCGCTTTGGATAAAAGCGTCAGCTAAATGAAATGTAATGAATGGTTTCACAATAAAATAAAAAGAAGCCAGTTGTGCTCAAATAAAAACAAATAAAGTAGCCGTGGTTTCTGCCTGCCACCGGTAATCTTCACAAAACACATATCTTTTAAGACCTTGCTATCTTGTTAAATGTCAGCTTTTGTATGAGTTCGATGGTGTAGAATAGAAAGTCGTCTTCTTCAAATCTAAACAGCACTTAGCAAGGTTGCTCACATTATCTGGTGTCCTCATTGGTTGTTTCTCATTATTAATTTAAAAAAAAAGAAACCTTTTTTTTTCTCTGAGAATAAGACTAGACTAACACCCAAGTGTTTGTTCACACAAAGCTGTTTTCCAACTTATTTCTTGACACTCTGCTAAGTGATTTACAATGCAAACCTTTTAAAAAAAAAATCATCAATGGCATTTTCGTTTTGAATTAGACTTTACTGAGAATTAATGACCTGGGACGTCTTTTCACTTAGCTACTACCAAAGCATTACATTTATTTTGATGTGAAATGATTTATGTTTGCCTTTCAGCTTACTATGATTCTATTTAAAAAAAACATATATATCGTAGCAACTCTGAGCTGCCTACAAGACATGAAATGATTCTTATTTGGCAATAATGACTCTTTGTGGCCTTCACATGTGGTTAATCCATAGCCTCAATAAAAACATCTACAACCTTGAATGGCCGCTGCACTGTTTCAGGTTGGAGCTTGATTAAAGACTCCACATACTGTTCATCTTAAGGTGTCTTGGAAAAAAAAAAAAAAAAAAAGGCGTCACATCAGGCTCATCCACATCGTAAGATGTTCTTGGTTTAATTGCTGGGTGAAAATTAAAGATGTGAAAGTGCCGTTACATACGTGAGAAAGAATAATTGTGAAATCAGCTTGGTGCGTCTTCTTTGTCTAAATGAACAATTAATTGGGTTTGTAAAATGTCAGCCATCTGATAAAGAGTAGTTTAAGCACTGTAAATGTTATTAAACTGACAAAAGCATTCATCATTGTTCATTAATATGTTTACAAAGTTTATGAATAAAGAGAAGTTTGGTCTCTATGAAGTGTTAACACTGAGGGTCTGATTTAATAAAAGGTCTGCCTGTGTAAAATCACGTGCAAACTTCATACCACCAGCAAACAAGTGTCCAAGAGCGAAATGTAAATAGATACATTTAGCACCCGCAATGACATTTACTAAACCTGAAAGTAGAAATAGGAGAAATGATTGCGCCTGTATTTTAGTACAACTGAAAGGCACATAATAATCAGATGCGCATATTAGGAGACGGCTGCTCTTAATGTGGTGAGACGGAGACGCAGGAAACCAAAGAATGAGCAGAGAACATGGATTTACACCTGTAAACATTTTTGATGCCAGAGGCATGAATTATTCAGACATATCGTCGGTCCACCCATGACATTTCTGAGTTACTGAATGAACTGAATGATGATTTAAAACCAATAACAAGTAAGAGCCACGAAATACCAGCAATGTTAAAACTTCTTACGACTCAGCATTTTCCTGCCTCTGGGTCGTTCCAGCGTATCGCTGCTTGGATATCCCACCCAGTCCCGTTATTCAGGTGTGCTGTCACAGGTGCTGAATGTATCCCGCAGAATTCACAGGTAGCTTCATCAGGTTCACGAGCACACACACAATACACTGAATGAAAAGTCACCTGCTCATCACAGAAAGAGCTGGACCTGCTGATCGGTGTTTGTTAGAGGATCTCATCCACCGTCCTTCCTCTTTTATTTGCCGAAGTTTTAATATAAGCCATTTTTTTTCTCCTAATATCTTGCCAATATTCTCAAAATTTCATGTATTGATCTTTTTATCATTCCCACGGCATTGTCTTCCTCGCTGATAATCTCCGATATAGCGTTTTGTTCTAGTTATATTCATATTTATTTATTTCCTTTTGCTTTAGCGGTCGTTCTGTTAGAACGGCTGGAATCACTTTAAAACCTCATTTAATACCTCATTTAAATAGAGCAATTTTCACCTGATATCAAAGACGCAATTACTGTTAGTAAATCACCCTCAAAACCAGGCCCTGAGAGTATTTAAACACTTTTCGAAACAAAACACTCACAGTGAGCCAATCTAAAAGTTTAATAGACATGTGATGCATTTCATGACCTGATTAGATTTATATGACGGGTACATGACCAGCCCTTACAGCTAAATACTTAAGACTGTTGACACTGGCTTTTGCTGACACCACTGCTGCCTGCAAGGAACCATTTTCACATGCTGATAACGTTCAGCACAACCTCCCTGATAATAAAGACCACTATCTGTTTGCGGTGATTTATCTTGAGGCAGTTTTAGACGCTGACAACAAATGTTTTCATACTGAAAACCAAGAAATAAAGAAAAACATTCAACCAGACCAGGATATACACACACACACACACACACACACACACACACACACACACACACACACACACACACACACACACACACACACACACACACACACACACACACACAAACAGTGTCTGAGAACGCTGGAGCGCCACTTCAGAGTAACTTCTTGTCCTCTGCAGCTGATTCAGACATTTTCTCTTTCTGTTTTAACTACATCACACCATTAATAGAATGATTTCAATAGTTTTTGATGGGTTCTCATCAAGCCATACACAGCAGCTACACAATTGAGTGAACACAATCAAAAATTACATCTTCACTGTCAAATAGTCCCTTCTCATGTCAAAGCCTTCACAGTCAATAACAACTGCGTCTTGTTTAGCTTGACAACAAAGTACTTTTTAACTTCAACCACTGAGTATCCATCAGCTCAACGAGTCAGCAACTCGTTAAAATGCGTATAAAACCATGCACACAGCTCTGGTGCCGGTGCACCAATCAAACACACGTGGCTGAAGTTTCCTACCTTGACCCCTCGCACTCTGAACTCGGCCAGGGCTCGGCTCATCTTGGAGGCAGCTGTCTGCAGGTCCTTTCCACTGGCGATAACTTTGACCAGCAACGAGTCATAGTGGGGCGAAATGATGGCACCCTGGAAGGCAGAGGCGCTGTCCAGACGGATACCCATACCCTCACCGCTCCTGAAGACCTGGCAGGAACAGGACAGAGGGGACAATATAACATAAACCTCTTTCACTTGTAATTACGCACATACATACACAGTACATACACATGCATTTAAATATGCATATGGCCACAGAGAGCCCTGAGCTCAACATCAGAGTTAGTATGAAATTACAGGATGAGACACAACCGATTAAGTTCTCCAAGACGCTGGATCAACCTACCTATCGAGTACCTTGAAAACTGAAAAAGTGTACCTAGAAGATCTGGTGCAGTTTTAAAGTCAAACAGGTCACAACAAATATTGGATTGATTTTGGTTATTTCTGGTATGAATATATTTTCGGTCCTACTTAACATTCTGAATGGAAAGTCTGCAAATAAAGAATATTCAGTGTTCCTGTGGGTTTCAGTATGTTGGATTTTGCTCTGGTTGGCACAAAAATACACTTGCACAATTTGTAATTAAAGTTTGGTGTTTTCATTAGGGCTCTTATTGTTTCATCCTTCAAGGTCCAGTAATCTCAGAGTATGCATCTTTTATCAGACACATTATTTGTATTTTTTTTTTATGCAGGAAAAACAAATATTTGTGTCATTTACGTGAGACTGCTCTTCCTCATTGAACACTTTTCATTATAGTACTTAGGAAACAATAGTAGTACAAGTGCTTGCAATCCAATGTTTGAGCTGGATGCCAGTGCAGACAAACACCTGTTCAGACACTAAAAGAAACAGAGAAAGTAAACAGGCAGGAGAAGTATCCTGGTGGCTCCATGCAACCGAGGTGTGTCGGTGTGCAAGGTTCAAATCCAGCTCTTGACCTTTGTCGTGTCTTTCATATCAATTCCTCCTTTAAATTCCAAATGTGAATCGAAAATGCTGCAAAATGAAGACTTTGCATCCTTCCTGCAAGTGAAACATGCAGAGTGAAACCAAGCAGCATCTAGCAGTGACATCACCCAATGGTTTATGAACACCGGTTATGAAGCTTCTTGTTCGGACTTTGTCTGTCGCCATCTTGCTAGTCCCGAAGAAGCAGAAGTGACCCGGGGGGCAGCGAGTGGTGGATCTGACTCGATCTGATTGGAAACCTGCTGATACTGGGTCCCGCCCACTGATAGCCATAACCTAACTGCACCACAGGCCTGTCAATCAAGAAATGCCCCAAAAAACACAGCTTTTTGGACCCTATTAATCAAATTAATGATGGTATTGTTTCAGATGGACGGCTAGAAAACTAATAAAAAGAAGTGAAATAACTTGTTGAGAAACTGACTTCGAATTTTATGAAACTAGTTGAATCGGAGTCTATGGAGCCAGAGGCCTTTTGGAGGCAACCTCTAGTGGCACTTGATGGTACCACAGCTTAATGCACTTTTGCATCCGCCTTATTTTTCAAGACCCAGAAGCTACGTCGACTTTTATATGGAGGCTATGAGTGAAATATTTGTCTTTGTTATCGTCGGCTGAATATTTGTTTGCAACAGTGCAGGAATTTTCATCCTTTACTTGTTCTGCTGTGTCAGCACTGTTCACATACTGTTAATGGCTTGTTTAAAGGATTGTAATGTGGGCAAAGCAGGTATGCAAAGCATCACATCTGTTAGGCGCCTGCAATGTAATCATTAATCAACCTGCACTCAGTGGACAATAACAGCCTGATATACAAGGAGAGCAAAAGTAAGGAGATGAGAGGGCAGAAAACAAGCGTGAGATGAGTGAGCGATGGAAAGGCTGAACTGTTCCAAACCACTTGGCAAGAGAGCAGAGAGGGAGGAGAGGAGATGTGAAGAGGAGTGGGGAGTGTCCAACACTACGACATATGGAGCCCCTCGAGAGCTGGAAGAGGAAGAGGAGTAGAAATTATAATTATAACAATGTTGCACCACAGTGATGACATGCTGGTAATATTTTCAGACAATGGTGAAGTGCAGTGCTGCCTTTATTCATGACCATCAATATATTTTCATTATAGCTCTTTACAACTCGACATTTTATCAGGAATGATTTTACTCCCTATCTTTAAAACCATTCACTTCATTCCCATTCATCTGCATTGGCTCATAATCATCCAATATAGTGACTGTATAATTCCCTCTATAAATTCCCTCTATAAAGCATGTTGCAAAAATATGTTAAAATATTACTGCACAAAGACAAATGGCCTATGGTAGGACAAACAAAGGACCATTCAACATCAGGTATCTATGAAGCGATTCTGTGCTCCAGCGATACAGTACCTGTGTCATTCAAAGTAAATATGGCATGCACCAAAAGGAACATACAGCACATTTAAGTTAAATGTAATGCAACAGCAAGGAAAAAATAATATGGAAAGGTAATTTAGAGATCAATATGTCTCACCATCCAGCTGAATGCTAAGTTCCTGCCATGAGTGGCTATTAATGTATTTTTCAGATAGAAATCTCCTTCACGAGGCGGAGGTCTGATCTTTTTTAGCTAAACCGGACACTAAGTGAAAAGAGGCTGCCTATAGTACATTAAGCAGAAATGGAAGAGATGCTGAGGGAGAGGGAAACTGTCACGAGCGTTCCCGCCTCCACACCTGAGCAATATTCCGTTTCAAGGCTCAAAGCCCCAATTTCCAGGTTGTGATTTTCACAAAGCCCTTTGAGTTTTAAAAGGCTCGGGGCTGGTCATCAGCTCCTCGAGTGTTACTCAAGTAGATCTCAAAATTCCACACTCACACTCTGTGCTGTGAATGTGAATAACTCGACAAGCTGCCTTGCATAGAATAAATCGTTATCAATTCAAAGGACGTTGCATTTGAAGAACATGATGCCCACAGAACACCCGGGGAATTATAAAAAGGGTTCGACTGCGCCATTACGGTTTATTATTTAGCAGAGCTTGCAACCGTGCTTACACAAAAGATTGCCTGAGGACTGAATTATTTTCTTTTAAATGGCGACTGATCCATTTAAAGGTTGGAACAATTCTTTAAAATTGTAGCATTCTTCAAAGTAACGCCGATCTCTGCAGGAAGGCCGTCACCACCACTTCTCAAACAATGACATTTTGTCTGCACCATTCCCCAAACAGACAAATTCAGACTGACAAAACCTGGATAACAAATTTTATATTTTACTGTCACACATAAAGCAGGGACACTTTCTGCACTGACTACAAAAAAAAGTGAAACCCAGAGAACTTAAAGCTCTGAAAACATGCATTCTGTAAATATGTATTCCTAAATAAATTGATTTCTCCGTTTCATGCTGCTGCCCACAAAGAAAAAAAAAAAACATCTAACAGAGCCTTTGATGGGATACATTTTGCCAGCTGTGGCTTATCGGTATTGCCAATGGGGCTCTAGGGCACTTTGTTTCCACAGTCTTCAGGCAGTTGCCAACTCTCCTCTGTGCAAATACCCCAGGGAAAATCTACACACTGTTTACTTTTCTTCACTTCTCATTAAATATTTCCTTCCTCTGAACAGGCTATATTTTAAAATTGTTATTTGTCACCCCTTAACGCTGCAGATCGGGCATATAAACAAGACCAATGCAGCTGTTAGTGCTGACTGCTGTGTTAAAGTGAGTGACTGGCTGCCTGACAGCTGCCCTGGGTCCCTTTGCATGCCGTTATTTAATATCAAACTTGTGCATCCCCAAGGGGAAGGAAAACACTAAACATTGCTTACACTAAAATTGATGCGGCTCTTTGACTTATTCAGTCTATAGTCTTCACACAAGTTAACTGAGCGTCAAGGCTATTTTCAGCAACACCCCGTTGCATAATGAGAGGCATTTGGCTAACACTTTTATCCAGAACTTGAAGTGATAAAAGACGAAGACGAAGGATCAGTGATTAGCTCAAAGGCAATTCTGTTCCCCGACACCGCCACTTTGTTGTTGGTGTAAACTTTTCAAAGCTGTGAGGGGCACCCAACAGCCTCTGAAGACAGTTTCACATCTCGGAGATGTTCACGGCAACTAAATGTGTCGACTGGATGTCAGTTTGTGCAGGCAAAATTCATTAAAAACGGTCCTGATTGGTGTTCTTCCTTTCTGTAAAATAATTTTTGTGAACATGAGCTTATGCGATGTATCAGTGTACATCCACAGAGTAAACAAATGTGCAACAATCAGAAATGCCACCATTGATTGTTGCATGGCAACAACTGCAACAGAAAAGAAAAAAAGAAAGAGTAGGAAGAGGGCTTGTAATTCAACAAGTGTGTGGTGAGGCCAGATGGTTAGTGACAACAGTAATTACTTTGTTTTCTGCTTGACATTTTTACCAGGTGTGAGAGTAGTTGTGTTTTCTAACAGGATCGTTCAAGCTGCTCTCTGAGCGTTTTAAAAACCATAAAGAAGAATGCACTTAATTAGAGAGAATTTTTAAGGTTAAATGAAAGTGAATACCACAATGTAGTAAGAGATAATGAATCACTTTGGAAACAAGAAGTTACAAAAGAATTTCAGCAGATGGTCTAAATGGGAGCGGTAAGTGGTGAATTTAGCAGGTTTTCTTGTGTTTACGTAAATAATTTGTGATATTTCTGGCTCTTCTGATTTTAATGACTTTAAATGACTAATCATGTTAAATCACAGGAAGAATCTTTAACAGCATTATGTGTCAGGCTTGGAATATGTTCTTGAATATAAGCAACTTGAACGACAAGAAATGGTTTGTAATACATTTCGTACTTTTTCATGTATTTTTGTGTAAAACACAGTTTGCTTGTGATGCAAGACAAACAGAAGAATCTCATGGAAGTATTTACGATAAAAAACCCTGACAGGAATCTATGACCTTCTGTAAGAAGAATGACTGCACAGTCTCTGTGAACTGGATACACACAACAAAACAACAATATTGTCAACATATTTGCATGTTCATACATGCTTTAATACACACCAGACAGCAATAAATACAGAAAACATTTTGATCCCTTAACTATGGGCCAATATTGTTTTTAAATCAGATTTTGAAGTGTAAACAACCCTGTCCTGCTTGTGTCAGGAGACTAATCAAACATGGAGCAAGACAGATGCTCACTGTTACACTTTACTGAGCAGACACATATATACAGAATCTGTAGCTGGACAGAAACCCACAAACCTCACACAGAGAAGTTATTGGAACCACTCAGATGGAAGCTGTTTAACAGGGAAATACAAATCTAAAGTCAAAACAAGACACAAAACAAAATGGAATCCCGGAGGGCTTTCAGAGACTGTGGACACGCAGTTAGAAATGCAGTTATGTTTATCTTTGAACCAAACCTCATCTGAAGTATTGTATGAGAGAATTCCCAATAATTAGCCCCAATAAACAAAAACGTTTTCTCACTTTTGGCTCATTAAGCCGGTATATTTCCATATTTACTTCTGTCTGCCATGTGCTAATGAGGGATAGTGGACTTTTATGTGGTGCCTTTGTGAATATATGTGAATAGTGTAATATGGCCTGAGGCGTCTATGAGAAGAAAAGTACCACAGCAACATCCCACAGAGACAAGACGGTGCCTTTATCTCATTCCCTCAATGACGACTCAAACCCAAGAGAAAATCTTGTAGGCAGAAAAAGATAGAGGAGAGAAGGAGATACTGTACAGGCAGGATTGAATGAAAAGCCAAGTACCGTGTTAATAATTGAAGTCAAGGTGTCAGCTTCTTTCAGCCCAGGGCGCTGTCTAACAAGAAAACCCAACTTTCTTCTCTCACACTTTCACCATGTCATTGTCTCTGTCTGCCTTACCGCTGTCTTCCATGCACTCTGGAGATTCACAGATACAAATAATTTAGGTAGGGAAATGGTTTCGCTGGCATGCTGGCGCTGGCACACACACACACACACACACACACACACACACACACACACACACACACACACACACACACACACACACACACACACACACACACACACACACACACACACACACTGATTTGGTTCCCTTTTGTCCCGCACGCTCACACGTTGCTGCTGTCTTGTTTTCTTGTATACAATAATCCAGCATCATCCCCCCCCCTTGTTTTTTTTCTGGGGATTCCTGTTAATCAGTAAATGCACAGAGACATGTGTACACAGGCTTACAGCAGGACGTCCAGCTCATTACTACCCTCCTCCAAGTAATATTTGCACTGGACCAATCACTGGATGTTTAGATGATGAATGACTCAGTGCCTCACCAAACTGTGCTGCATGCTGATGGTGTAAAATGTGCTTTTAAAGATGTTGCAGTTACAAAGGCAGCAAAAACCTTGGAGGAACAGAGAGGTAAAATCACCCTGTTTATGGGTTTTGGTCGGTTTCCACCAATGACTGAACAAGATCCTTGTTACTCTCTGAACTCATTTCGGGTATGTAGCACAGTAATGGCCCAAATCCTCCGGCTCCTTGAGTGGACCCGAGACCAGATTTCACAGTTAGCTTGCTTTTGTAATAACACTGAAACCCTCCAAGACACTCTCCAAGCCCTTTACCATTTAGTTAATTTCTCCTTCTATCTGCTTTGCTCTGTATCCCCACTTTACAGACTCCTCCACCGAAGCTCATTTATCGACCCCTTCCCCTCACAAACCTTTCACCTTCTCACTGACTTTCACCCAGCTCTCAGTCCTGCTGCTACCTGGTTGAAGTTTCTCCTCTCTTTGTCGGATTTTGCTGGTGTATAGAGTTGCAAGAGACAGCATATAAACTTGAAGTTAATGTATGGAGAGGAAATAGGAAGGCAACACACACGGCCTGCCAGCTCTGTGTATGAAGCAGAACGACTAAAAGTGACAGCAATATCTGAGCACCAACTGATAGGGTAGCAATTAGAGAGGGAGAGAGAAGATGGAGAGGCAATGACACTGAGAGGTAAAGAGAGGAGTAAAAGGAAAGAGACAGAATAACACACAGAGTTGAGGAGAGAAGAGAATATAAGTGCCATGTTTATGTTTGAAGCCTAGCTGTGTGAATGAAACAAGGCAGGGCGAGTGGTTGTCGGTGAGAGGAGAGGTAAGGGAAGAGAGGCGAGACGGGGCGAATACAAGCGGAGAAGGAAAAGAACAGTGTTTGTTTGCTCATAATTGTTTTTGGCTAGAAAAACATAATGCTGCACAAACACTGCTCAGAAACTGATTCATCATGAAAACTTTATGCTGTTGCGCTTATTTACAAGGACTAAGTCTATTATATATAACCGAAGAAGGCCACTAAGGTCTGGCTCCAAAACACTGCTATTTAAAAAAAATATGAACTTCTCTCATGAAATACAAACTAACCCGCAAATCATTCTGGTATCATGAGTGACGACCAAAATCACCAGAATCAAGGCTTTGAAAAAGCAGTTCCCAAACTAATGGGTGGGTTGCCACTTGGTGTTATCAAATGAGGCTAAAAAAAAAAAAAAACATTAAATGTAATCATTTCACAGCCCCTTAGCAACAGTATTAGTTGTCAGTGTTCTCGGAACGGAGAGGAACTCGAAAAGATATCAAATCCCCTCCTTCCAATCATTTGACACAGAAACTGTTGCAAACTTCACTCCTTTTAGTTTTAGTGACTTAGTGTCTCAGAAGCATCTTCCTACTTTTTCCTTTTATGGCTAAATGCGTAAGTGGGTTGACTCCCCAGAAATTTGGTGGCAGTTTTATGCACAGCCCTGTAAAATTTTTTACTTTTGAAGGACATAAGTAATTAAATTCACTAGATGGCCAGATTTTTTTCCCCGCAAAGACACCCAGTTCAAAACTGGGTGTCTTTGCGGTCTCGGTTGACTGGGATGCATGTCTGCATCATGTAACTGCAATGGGCCGAATTGAAAATCTGCTCTGGGTATGCTGTCACAAGCCCCCGAGCCAGCATGTTTACCATCATTTTCAATCAGGGTATTGATCTCTTATCTCACTTTAGATTATGGTTTTAGAATTTTGTACAGATACTCTGAAATTAATCTGGACTGATACCCACTGTCATAGTTAACATCCAATATCAGATGGTGAGTGAAGAACCTGAATACTCTACGGTTACTGAGTGAGAATAACAAGGTGACATGTTTGTATGCAGCACAGGGAGCAGGTAAAATGAAGCCAGTCGTAGAAATGAGTAACGGGCTGAGAAACCATCTCTCACCTCTGCTTTTTATGCTCACACCTTCCCGCAAAACATGCACATCAAAACAGTGAAATATGAACTCAATTTTCATGAATGTATGTGGGAAGAAATCCTTGATGATTGCGTTCAATACTGGGATACATCTGCACAGGAAATACATGTGTAAAACCGCATATATTACGTAAGAAGAACATGTCTGTAATTGCTTTAGTGTGAGTTTTCTCCTGCCGAATATCATAATTACAATTTCACACGACTCATAAAAGGCAGCTTGTGTGGAAAGAGCTGATTTTGTAGCTATCTCCAATGAGGATACATATGCTACTGAAGTCGCCCATGCACACAAGTGTCCTGTAGAATCCTCTTATCTCTGCAAAGTCAACTGTCTTTAGAGACTCAGATATGCTGGTTGGACGTCAGCAGATTTATTTGTACAGTGTCATTGGTTTGGCTCAATCCATCAGACTGTGAAGACAGCCAATAGATGGAAGACAATGTGGGCCATAAACTATTGAGGCAAAAAAAAAAATTATGGAAATAAGAGGTTCCTACAATTTGGAGGATTTTGTTCATTGTCTATTCTATGTGCATATGCATATGATTTATGCATTCATCCTGCACATTCTTTCCTCAGCAAAGAGAGTACTATCTGTTGTGCACCTGTCCTTTCCAAGTGAATCATTCAAGACACCAAAAGGTCATCCTAGTGACTATTGGCCATTAGCGAGGAGATCCTAACATTGGTCTGCTTTTATATTGAACACCAATTACATTAATTGGACAACTGATGCTTGTTGTGCATCATTACTGGGATCTGTTTAGACCTTACTATCACACACGAGCACACATACACATGCAATTTACTCATGTTTTCAATCATTACCGAGGCCTCCCTTATGAGTTCATGGCTGCACAAAAATCATGAACTACTCCACCTGTGACCAGTGCAATGACACCGGGGCGTAGCGGCCTTTAATTAAAAGTCATTCCCTCTTTTCTCCAACCTTCCTGAAGTCGTTAGCCAAAGTTTGGGGCCATGACCAATCCAATTTCATTAACAGAGTTAACTGGAGATCCTTTGTGCTAATGACGTAGGAAAGGACACGATTGTTAACTCACTTTCATTGTATTGTGGAATCTGAACTGACCTTAACAAATGTACCTCAAGAAAATGAGCATTGTTTATAGAAATAGACAAAGACACCCGGTCTGAAAAGTGCAGTCAATGCAGAAGTGCCATAAAGTGCTATACCACTGAGGGCTGGCTCCAAAAAAACAACCTGTGGCTCCAATAGAGTTAATGTTCAAAAAGTGTCAACTTCTCTCATGAAATACAAAGTTAATAAAAAATGTTTTCGACAAGTCATTATGGTGTCATTAGCTAAATTCACTTCTGATCAGTGTTCTGGTCCTTCTAAAAATAATTCTATATTTGGCCTCAAAGAGAGGTAAGTTTGGGGCATGCCTGGTTTGATTGGCATGCTGAGGACATGGGTTATGCTACTTGGGAGTGTTTCTACTGTTCCTATATACAACTGGGGAGTGTTTCTACTGTTCCTATATACTATGGGGAGGGTTTCTACTGTTCCTATATACTATGGGGAGGGTTTCTACTGTTCCTATATACTGTGGGGTGGGTTTCTACTGTTCCTATATACTATGGGGAGGGTTTCTACTGTTCCTATATACTACTGGGGAGTGTTTCTATATACTATGGGGAGGGGGAGGGTTTCTACTGTTCCTATATACTATGGGGAGGGTTTCTACTGTTCCTATATACTATGGGGAGGGTTTCTACTGTTCCTATATACTGTGGGGTGGGTTTCTACTGTTCCTATATACTACTGGGGCGGGCTTCTACTGTTCATATATACTATGGGGAGGGTTTCTACTGTTCCTATATACTATAGGGAGGGTTTCTACTGTTCATATATACTACTGGGGAGGGTTTCTACTGTTCTGATACATTACTGGAGAGAGTTTCTAGTGTTCTGATATACTACAGTGGAGAGTTTCTACGTTTCAGTTGTTTTTTAATGTCTTAATATATAATGCGTTAATTAGTCAGATACGACCCTCGTTAATCCCCAGTTTAACACTCTCATCCTAATATGGACACCTCTGGCTCCAAAAAAAAAAAAAAAAAAAAAAAACAGCAACGGCCAAAATGGCAACCTCCAATGGGTATGTTGCACTAGGGATATATTCTCATGGCCAAATAACATCCACAATGAAAGAAGAAATAACAAGCAATCCCGCCTGGTGTTTTCGCGACCTTTCAGGTTCTGCTGACTCTTTATTATCAGTGGCTCTGCTTGACATATGCTTGTCCATAGCTTGCCAGGCAATCCACAACTGTCTCAGGTACCTGAATCCAGAAAACAACCACTCCACCCTCCCCTCTTTCTATTTCAATTTTCCTCCTATCCTTTCAATTTCACCTTCATTTCCTGTCTGTAAACAGGCTCTATTTTTTTTTTTCATCTCACAAAAACCATTATCTACCTCACTCTCCCTCTTCCTCCCGCTCTGTGTCTGTCTCCCGAGGGTATCCCTGGCTTTATTTATCCTTTCTTTCTTACTTCATTTCAACTTTCCTTCCTTCCTTCTTTGCTCTGACTGTTTATTTTTCCTTCTGTATTCTAATCATAATTATCTTTTTCCAGGACTTCAGACCACCAGCAGTGCAGTTCCAGGCCAAGGCCCAAAATATGTTTGGCTGTGTGTGTGTGTGTCCTTCATAATAAAACTGTATTTATAACCAAGTGCCAACTACTTTGTGACACACACACACACACACACACACACACACACACACACACACACACACACACACACACACACACACACACACACACACACACACACACACACACACACACACAGGCCCTCCTTTCAGTTCCTCGTTGCCTTTCATCAGAAGGCTCATTTTTTGATACCCAACTAAATTGGCTTCTCCTTTCAATCCTCTCAGTGTGTGTGTGTGTGTGTGTGTGTGTGTGTGTGTGTGTGTGTGTGTGTGTGTGTGTGTGTGTGTGTGTGTGTGTGTGTGTGTGTGTGTGTGTTTTTGCTCCAGACGGAGGTATAATGACCCTAATGAGCAATAGAGGATCTCTGCTGCTTCCCGTTTTCTCCATCCGTTTTATTTTCTCCCTTTTCTCACTCTCTGAATTTTCTATCAATTATCGCCCATTCTGCCTTGCCTCCACTCATCCTCAGAACACTCTCTAATTTTCGTCTCTGTTCATATCCTCCTCATCTCCCCTCCTTTTATTTCCTCCTCACTCCTGTCTCTTTCTCTCGTCTCTGCATTCCTCCCCTCTCATCGCTAAGCTCTTCTCCTGCCATCTCCAGTACTTGAATCCTCTTTTACATCTCAAATCTTTTTATTATTATTTCCTAGTTTCATCCTTCCTCCCTCCTCTCATTACATGCTCCTCTCTGATATCCTCTTTACACATCTACTCCACTATTTCTCCCCACCATGATTCAAAATAAAGACAAAACAGTAAGTGCCCAGCTGCATAAAAAAAAAAAAAAAAAAAAAGGTCAGCCAAAAATGTTCGTGTTTTGTCTGACACACTAAGCAGAAACGCAAACATACACGCCAGATAACAACACATACTCGGCAAGAGATAGTTGGGCATAGATGCCTGCTGCCTGCCCACCCATCCACAGACACACACACAGAGTAACTCTTATCTCTCATGTAGTATTAAACATCGGTGCAACCATTAAAGTCAGTAGCAACCAGATGTCTGTGACGGCTCTACAAGCTGTTTGGGGCTTTGGAGGTGGGCTGAGTGGACACACAAGAACACACACACACATATATCTGATACAAAAACTGTCCAGGTTTGGATGGACGTCCAGGCGTGGCACATACAGGAGGAGACACACACTACAGCTATGAATGCACAGGATGTCGAGACATGAATGGGTGGATGGATGCAGATGTCGGGGTTTATATGGTACAGAAGAAAACTGAATCTCTCGGAAGTCAAAACAGTCAAAAGAGGACAACTTCAAACATGACAACACCCCATCCTGGAGAAGTAAATTCACAAATTCACAGCTCCAATACAAGGTGCAGTCTACAGCCAGAAACTGTTCGAAATAAAATGTCATTGCAGAACATGCTTACAGGGACTACAACCTAACACTTTCTTAATCCGAGTTCAGAGGGGGCAACCAGGCAAATGTTTGGGGACCCCCAAAATAACTGTGTTAATGGGGACCCTCGATGGCCGCTCATTTTGCAATTAAAGCAAGTTCATGCCAAAGGCCCGCCACAGTGCACCACCACTGCCCCACAAACCCCCTAAATGGGGCCCCTTTTAGCTACCAATCACAGGGTGTCTGTGCTCCTTTGCCTGGGGCCTGCCTGAGACTACGGTGGCCACTGGGTAAATTTACTATTGCATTTCCATTAGCCATGCTAGCAGCATCCTCTCTGTCTGCATAGGGAATTTGGTCCAGACTGAAATATCTGAACACCTGTTGGATGGGTTGCTACAAAAATTTATTCAGACATTCATCGTCCTCCGAGGGTGACTCCTACTCATGTCGTCGTTCACCTGACCAAACAAAAATAGTTCCATTACCTGAAACAAAATATAATCCACTGATATCTTGTTATCTCAAAATGTATAATCTACGGTATGGCATGCATCTCTTGGGCCTCCAGTGTGTCTGACTGAAGTTATTCAGATTTTCTATCAGTGGGCTTTACGCTTCACTGCAGTGCAATATTAGAGGAACGCATTTTTTTTTTCTTTCCACAAAATATATGTTTTCTGCACATGGCACTTCTTCCCCTGCAGCAGAATTCTTAGCCATTGCTCTGGCTTGTCAAGATGTCTCTCTCCCTCCCCTTCTGGCTCACCCTAAAGTTCAAACCATCTTTCAACTTTCATCAGGGCTGCCAAGACGCTCCCTATCTTCCTCACTGTGACGACGCCAAACACTCCTCAAGGCTGTGCCTATTCCCTCCTTAATCTTAAAGTGCTTCCTCTTTAATTCCACCAACTTCTCTGCAGTTCTTTGAAATAACTGTTGCTTCCATGTCTTGTACATTGCACCACATGGATTAAGCTGCTCAGGGTAATAGAAACAGCTAAATGCTTTATTTAATCAGTCATATACAATGTAATGTAAAATATTTCCTGGGTTAATTGACAGCCTATACTTGTACAACATCCAAGCCTCTATGATCAGTATTTATGTGTCTGAGACATATATAATGAGTGTGCCATATATGGAAAGATTATAACACATTAAAGGGTCTCGTCTGCTCTTCATGTAAATCAAATACACAAATAACCTTTGTGTGCCTATGGACATGTAAAGTAATTTAAATGTAGCTTGAAATACAGACACAAAGTCCAAAAAACATTAACAGGGACAGTGGGAAGGAATTATTCAGGGTTATTATTCATCATTTAGACTAACAAAGTTTCCATGTTATTGTAAACAGAATATTTTCTTATATGCAGCAAATCATGAAAGTGTGCTAAAATTATTCTGATCAAGAGCGTGTTGTTTCCAGTCCTGTGAAACACACTCAGCACAGGGCTAAAGGTCCACACAATAAGTGTGTTTTTAAGCTCTCTCTCCTTAATTGTAACTCAGATTTCTTAATGGTTTGACCACAACAGCCAACTTCCATAACGCTGTTAAATAGTTCACATTATACTTTAGCACTTAATCACCATGAACAAAGTTCATACTGTCAGGAAATAATTTAGTATGCAGACTGTATAAGTGCAAATTGGCATACTTTTAATCAATCAATTTGTCATTCAATACAATCCATGAAACTAGTTTAAAGGGCTGCATAATGTGCTGTTTCTTGCAGCATTAAGCTCCTTTTCAGAAAAAAAATTTGCTTCCCATGTTTTCCACATGGGACACGTGTGATCACATATATGTGTGATCACACATATATGTGATCACACAGGTTTATCACATGTTGCAAAACATAAAAACACAGGGAAAATATTTGGACATGTTTCACATGGAAATCTTCATGGGCTTCACAAATTACACCACGAAAATGTTCCAAAACCACATGTTAAGTCTTTGCACATGTGAGATCCATGTGGGTTTTTTTTTTGTTTTTTTGTAAGGGCAGCTACACTGTGAAATAGTTTCTGGGCAAACACTTAGTGTGTAATAAATGCTGCTGACAGAAGATTTCATTTACTTAATAAAGAAAAACAGCAGCAGCTGGAGACAGGCAGCTTGTTAGTTTCTCTTTGATAAGTGTGCTTGATTGCAAATCAATCTCCACTCAACTTCCATAATTATACACTGACTATATAAAAGTGTCCAGCACAAAGCTGAATCTAAAACTTTTACAGGAAATGAAGACAGAAGAATAAATGTATTTCTTACAATCAGACATCTTACATTTACTAGAGATGAGACCCAGAAGTCAGAACAAATGTCTAAATATGGGAGATAATATTCACGATCAAGATGCAATCAACACTTCCAAAACTGAAGGCGAGTTGGAGATGGGAGGCTGCTGCAAGGTACTGATGCATTCTGAACCACTTGAGCTTGAAGAGACCCGTGAGGTCATTTCACCATGTGTGCAGCCAGAGGTGGAAGTAGTATTCATGTACTTTACTCAAACAAAAATACTCCAACTCCAAAGTTCAAAACCTTACTTAAGTAAAAATATTAAAGTATCATCAGTAAATCATACATGTCTTGTCTACATACTGCTGGTTAGTTTAGTCCACAGTAATGCATGTTTCTGTCGCTGACCAATAAGAACCACAGTCCGGTTGTCAGCTTTGTGACGAAGCATTTTTCCAGCTATCTAGTAGCATTTTTTTAAAGTGTTTTTTTAGTTTAAGAAGGCGTAAAATGTAACTTTTGAAGGAAAACTTAATTCTTTGGTTTATGAGAAAAATTCAAAATCACAGATACATGGTTATAATTTGACAGGAAGCACAGGAAGGGTATGAACAATTTTATCCTTGAAAGTAACTTAAGCTGCTCGAACAATGTAGAGTGGGAAAAAAAAGAAAAAGTTTTTTCCAGTCTTCACCCACACACACACACACACACACACACACACACACACACACACACACACACACACACACACACACACACACACACACACACACACACACACACACACACACACACACACACTGGGACTACAGTTCTGTTGTCGTTCGCCCAAGCAGAAGTAATAGCAGTGTGATACAATTTGAGACTGTGATCCACCATAGACTCCTCTCAAAGCAGCCTCCGGTCATCATGTCTATGTACCCCCTCCTCCTCCTCTCCCCTCCCTGACCATTATGCTCGGTGCATCTCTTCCCCTACCTCTCTCTGTACTACATACAATATACCAAACGCAGCATCTAATACCTGCTAAGTAGGTCATTCCACATGCACTGCTCCTTCCCTCCACGTACGTCTCCCCTTCCTTCATTGCACCATCTTTATTCTCACTCCACTTCACCGCCAGCCTCGCTTTCCTTTCTACCTCATTTTCAGCCAATTTGCCGCTGCTTATTAAAAATTCAACTACTATTGTTTCAGTTATTTAAATTTTACATGCGGCTATTTTTGGAGCCACAACTGAGAACCTGGTGATGGAGTGGACGTAATGCTTTTTCTGTGGAAACATGAAAACACATTAAAGGCTGGACCCTAATTATCTGACCAATCATTCACTCTTTGACATTTGTTCCTGATGAATTCAAATGGGTTTTTTTTGTCTGAAAATCTGAAAACCCTAAATGGGCTCACTTACATTATAAAACATAAACCTATTCAGGTAAAATAAGGGTTTTCGATCGTCAGTGTGGTGCAGCCACAAAGAGGTGCACTAATGTACAGTATATGTATATATATATAATCTGATTCTACTCGGTGTTATTTCAGGCCATGTACTTATAGATGCTGCAGTTTTACTATTCAAAGTAAATTACAAATCGCATAATATGTAGTTAAATGTTCTTACTATGTTGTGAATAACACTAACGCTGCAAAAAGTCTCAGCAGCTCATTGGTTGCCCACTTGCTGAAGTGACTGTGAGAACATGGCAATTTAACTCTGGAATTTAACTTCTTTTTTTTTTTTACCTTTTTCACCATCAGATTTTTAATTCCCTCCGTCTTTTGTTTCATTCTCTGTCTCTAAACACCCCACTCATCCAAAAGGAGGTATTTTGATTCCCCTTTCAAGCCTGATCTTGTATCTGTCACTTTTTTTCCTCTCCCTTCTCACCTTCACTCCTTCGCTTCCCCCTCCCACCCGACACATGCAGAGTTCAACTGTTTTATTGTCAAGCCAAGCTGAACTGGCAAAGACTTGCAGGTCTCAAAGGCATTAAAAATACATGACAGACAGACAGAGAAACAGAGCAAAGTTGAGGGAGGAAAAGAGAGGTGTAAGGGGAATTGACAAAAAGACAGAGGCGGAGTGCGATGTAGCCTCGTCAAACACAAACAACTGAAGCTAAAGTGGCAAAAAAGTTGAAGAGAAGTCGGGTAAGAGTAAAAGGAGGGAGTAACGTGAGTGCTGAGGAAGATGCAACATGAGTAAGTGAAGGAAGGAATCCAAATTTCTAGTCTGAGAGGAAACATGAAAAGGTTGAAAGTAAGATAAGGTAAGGCCAAGTAAAAGGAAGGATAAGATGCTAAGTACTTAAATAAAAACGAATAGAAAGAAAGTACGTGAGAGGAGGAAAATGACTGGGGCAGGACCAGTGCAATTATACGCAAAGTTATCTGATTTTTGGGGAAAACAAGCCATTTGGCTGCTTGCTGTTCCCTTCATTTAATCAGTGCATGCAGTGGGATGGAGCAACTAGGAAAAATAGAGCAAGAGTAAAGTTCAGAGGCACAGAACTGCTTCCATCGTGCCTCGAAGAAGTATCTGGGGGTTTGAGCCAAAATATCAACTTTTTAAAAAGAGTGCTTTCAAAACCCGCACCGTATATAGTATGTTGTGGAAACTGTAAAGCAGCGTGGGCGTGAGGCAGGCTGGCGGCTGGTGACAGCTGCCAAAAAATTAAAAAAATGACAGGACCACGCTCCCTTTCAGTCTCCATGTATTAAGCAGTGAGGGAAAAAAACACGTGTGTAACTCCTTCCAAACATTGTTTGTGTGATGATAAGTACAGGACCAGACACAAAGGAAACACGTGACGGTGGAGGAATACATAAACAAGCATCGGTCTCTCTTCGCCTTGGATCCTGTCCCCATTAAAATGCATTCAAGGCTCCACTGAAGTTTAAAACGCTTCTTAAAACACTGTCACCAAGTGATACATTATCCACCCGATTTTACTATTGAATATGCAGTTATCATCACACATCGGTCCCACATATATGGGCGAGTAGGGCCCTTCTGAGCCTCCTTTTAGGTTCAGGATGCTGTTCTCACTCATTTATCTCATTAATTAAATGTTAAGCAAACTGTACCCATTAGTGGGCCCGAAGTTCACATTTGTTTTGACATCTAGTGTCTGTAGTAATTATGACGGGGGCAAAGGTGCAAAGAGTGACAAGGTCCACAGGGAGGAGTCTGGGAATGGTTGGACGGCTCAAACACAGGACTTTGACCCACAAGGCCACTTCTCAACATTGACTCATTTTTAGTTTCATACACAAGTTAACTGATGCAACATAATTTTTTTTTACCTAAACCGTCTTCTTTTCCTAAACCTAACCAAACTGCAACCCATGTCTCATTGTTAACCACGTGTTTAATGTTACCATGACAACAAAGGTCCGATATGCCTGTTGTTGGTACTGTCAAAAGATCATATACTCTACACTGTTGATAATAGCCTCTTGAACCGGCTAATAGGTTTAGTTGGCCCCTACCTAGCGCATATATTTGGGACAGATGTGTGATGATAATAACTATTCAATAGTCTGATCACAGTCAAACTGGGTGAATTGTAACCATATAATGAAACACATTATTGTGGTTGCACAAGTCAGCCATGAAAAGTGATCATTCAAATATTTGCACAGAACATTTTTTTGTAGTTCTATGGTATGTACATATAATTCCCCAGTAAGGGATTTTTTTTTATTTTATTTTATTTGTTTTGGTCCTGCAGTAGAACAAAAACAATGTATTTCCTAATCCATGTCGGATTGAACATTCATCATCATCATCATCTGCATATGCTGAAGCTTTTGGACAAAATGTTTTTATGACATGCCATAGGATTAATATATATTTGAACAGTGAAAAAAGAAAAGGTAAACTTGCTCTTAAAACAATTTTTTTTTTTTTATGTTTTGAAAGAGTTTTCCTCCCCCCCTGCCCCCATCGCCTTCACCTTTCTCCACTTCCACTCTTCTCTTTATCTGGCGGTTCCCTCTGCATTGTGCCCATCTCCTCAGGTATATCTTTATCCATCTTAATCCTCTCTCATCTAACTCCTTCCCTCACCACGTCTCTCTGGTCCACCACGTTTCGCTGAGGTCTTTCCATCTCTTTGCCTTGTGCCTCAATTTCACCTCCTATTTGTCTTTTCTGCACCTCCACCGCTCCAACATCCTTTTCAGATTGAACTCTGTCTTAAACCTCTCGACTTGTACTTCGCTCTTACTGTAAATAATCCTTTTTCCTTTTGCGCACACAGTGTATGCGCAGTTCATTCCCTACTATAAATAACGTTGATCTCAGACCAGCTTCTATGCCTGCCCTCTTTAAAAAGATACAAAGCAGCAGAATATCAACTAGAAAACAAATGACTGCGCACACATGCCCATACACAAATGTGCACATCTTTCTGTGCATACGTCTCTCTCCGTCTCTCTCTCTCTCTCTCTCTCTCTCTCTCTCTGTACAAGGAAGGGTGAATTAATGAGCTAAATTTGTATCAGTGAAACTAATGAATTAGCCTGTGATGGACAGGAAACTAGATATGGCTGATGTGATGGATAAGTGTGTGTTTGTATGTGAGGGGCTGCGCGTTAGCGCTGCAGTGGCCATCTGTGTAGGCACGAGTGTGTGTGCATGTCTCCTCCTTCTAAAACAAGGACAAAAGCACTTTGATCATTATGCCGGAGCCTTGATCTACCACTGCAGTAATGTATCTCACACAGAGACACACACACAGACAGACACACACACACACACACACACACACACACACACACACACACACACACACACACACACACACACACACACACACACACACACACACACACACACACACACACACACACACACACACACACACACAAACACCCTTCTCATCTTTGTCATCTTATTTTAGCGTCTCTGCATCATTTCTTTCTCTAATCACAACAGCAACCAGATTCATTCACAAGTTCAACCCTGATGTATTTCCCCCTCCTCTCTATTTCCTTTCTCTTGTTGCCAGATATGCTGAATATTGTTTTACAGTTGTGATATCAACAGTGTTTTTAATCATGCGTGAGTGAACCACCGTCACAGCCTTGATTTCTAAGTAGCTTTACACACACTCACTCGATGATGAATGTTTTTTTTCTTTCTTTTATTGGACAAAGTTTATTCTTTATTCTTTCAATAAAAGTGAATAAAAATGATTTGGATTAATCAATTTCACTGCTATTCATTATAAGTATATTGAAGTAAAGTGAAGTTTCTCACCACTTACTTTTAATAAGCTTTTATATTTCAACCTCTTCGGGAGTTAAATCATATTTTACAGCAGTATACAGACATTTTTATTAAGCAAAATGTCGTGAAAAGCAGAAATTACGTGGCTAATATGAAATACATATGGCGAGAGAATGGTTCAGGTCTAAGGTTCAAGATTCTTAGATGTGAAGGTTTTATATCAAGGTGATCAGCAGTGGAAGTAGAAAAAATAAAAATAAAAATAGAAGCACTCTGTTTTACAGCCGTCAGGCACACTTAGTTACAGGTATCTCTACTTCACTATCAAAGAGAAAGCATACCGTTTCATACATAGCTTTACTCAGCATGAACAGAGGTCTGACCTCTGACCTGAATCCAAAATGATCCAGTAAGAAGAGTCATGTTTTGTTCAACTATAAAAAATGGAAGAAAGAGCAATCATCCAAAGAAATCACTTCTTAAAATTGTTCTTGAGATAAAAAATGTTGATAAGACTTTCCAACAAATCAATTCAACTAGAATACTGCAGGACACCAGCAGATCCAGTCTAGACCAGAAAAGGGGGTGTTTATGTGGATATGTGCATTTTTATACTGTGACTGACTTGCTTGCAGTTTTGCAAACACAAATCTGTCCTCATTATATATCTTCTCCTCCTATAATCTGTTCCAAAGTGTTTTGCACCACATGCAGAGCTCTGACACCGTTACCTCCACTTCACTCTACACTTTCATCAAATATTTGCCCTTGTGCTCCAGCTGTTCTTCTGTCCATTACTCCCCCCCATTTTTTTCACATCAACCAACACGATTGTCAACGCCAAGAGTATATTAAGAGTACTATTAATTTGTAAAATCATTTGTGGATTAAAATCCCTCACATCATAGTCGTTCTCATTACCCCCCACCTCCTTGTATGCAATCCATTATTCATCTGTTCCTCTCTCCATCCCTCCCGTCGACTGCAGTGACACTAGTAGTAGTTGTTTTTGCCGTGAGTGTTGCTTTGAAAATCTGAATCTGTTGTTTTTAGCTTGCAGTCTCTGCCAGTACTTTTATTTTAAAAGCATCAGCTGACTGGCCAAACAGAGTAAACAGAGCCTCTGTTGCCCCTGAAGCTCAAACTCATTAAAACATAATACTCATGTTATGTGGGGACCCAAACTAAACACAGCCTGGGAGCCAGACTCTTTAAAACATGCTCTTACATGGGCATCCAATCAGAGCCAGTGTTGACTTGCATTGAGTGTTGAAAGCCGTTACACGGAGCTCTTGCTGTGGAGATCTGAAGTAAGAATGTGTGTGGACACCTGGGTCCTAGCTAATTAAAAATAAACTAGTATTCTTACCTAATTGGGACTCAAATTGAGTCACCTTAGTGTGTCACAGCTCCTGGCACAGGTCAAACATGTTTGGTGTTCATGCATGAAGGTAGGTTTTTAAAAGTGTAATCATGACGTGCTGTGGGCAGTTTTTAAAATTCAAACCTCTATTTACCTCTACGAGGGACACTTTTAAGTGGGATGAAAACAATCAATCGAATGGCTAAAAGACATTTTGAAGTATTTAAAATAAAATCACACAACTGGTAAAAGCTACTTTGCACTCATGTAACCGAACCAAGGCTGACTATGTCGCTCACCAGGCCATTATATCGGGAGCACGGCTGTGGTCTTCAGAGAAACACAGGAGCCAAAGTAACAGTCACAAATTGATACAAAGCTGAAGTTTCACATCATTGCTTGATTACAACTACAGATTTTAGTGCAGAAAAGTAATAAGGCCAAACTATTAAAAAAATAATAATAATAATAAACTAATGCAACCGGACATTCACATTCATGCTCCAAGGTTTAAAAGCTGAAATAAGGACAACGCTGAATGTTGTGATACTTCTGCCACTAAATGTTTGTATTGGCACACGGCCAATGATTAATAATAAATGTGTTATGTCTGATGTCCCTAAAAATGTATGGGTGTTAAGTGAGGAGCCAAATCAAGTGAATCCGGTCTCGATACCCCGAGGCTCGGGATCTTTAAAATATATTAGTATTCCTCTTATTCTGGGACCCAAACTGAGTAAATGTATTCTGACACCCGAGGGCTCAGACTGATTAAAACATATTAGTACTAATATGTGGGGCACCAGCATAAACAGGTCCTGGATCTCTGTAAAAAGTATCCGTCCAGAGCTCCCCTCGCCACATCATCAGCCCAACCTGAAATGTCTCGGTGCTAACAGGGGGAAAAGGCTGCTTGTTGACTCGTGCATTAGCCTAACAATTTTGACAAACATCCACTTTGGCTTTCAGTTCCTCCCAAAAGCTCCAAATCCTCCTCATTACCATCCTCTCCCCCCTCTTCATCACCTCTCTATGCCAGCGACTAAAGATAGTGTCACAGCGTCTGCTCGCACTTTCATCTCTCGTCACAGCATCTGCCTTCGAGCTCTGCAGCATCCTTCAAGCCACCAGGCCATTTTCTTCTGTCATCCACACCATCATCCCTTTCCACCCATCTCCATCAATGTCTCTTGCAAAGACAAAACATCAAGGGTGAGATTTTTATTATATCCATCGAGTGTTACCCCTTGTCCCTGATGACTATAATTTCAGCCAAAGCTTTGAATCAACCTTTTCAAAGGCCAGCTCAGCCCCTACAGTTTTACCAAAAAGCACCAATCTCTGTCCTAATTCTCAGGTCTCCTCCATCACTAACTATACCTCTCTAACATCTTCTCATAGATCACTCAGTTGTCCTGGTTATCTGTGTTTCCGGCTCACTCCAGTCTGCATTTTCCCCAACACACTTTTCCACTCCCTCCCTGCTCCCCTCTTCCTTTGATATCCCAGTCCACCGCTGGTCCTCTGCTCATAACCGAGGTGATAGAACTTGTTCTGTCCTTGTTAGCGCTCCTTCCCTCCCTTCCTCTGCTAATACTCCAACGACCTGATCTATTTTGTTGCTGGAAAGCTTTTTTATGACCCATGTGAGTTTCCTTCCCGTCTGCCCTTGCAGCCACTTCTCTGTCCCTTGTTTCTTTGCATCATCCTCGCGTCCTTTTTTTTCCTGCTCCCGACGGTGTCTTTGTGACATTTGGACAAACTATTCACCCGCCTCGCTTGTCTCTGCTTTTCTATTCTCTATTCACCCCTAAAATATCTCTTTAGCCTTACTGTGGCATCGCTGCCTTCCTTCCCACTTCCTTACTAACTCCCTCGCAAGTGCTTTACAGTCATAAACATCCAGAATAACGTTTTATTCCTACTTTTGCTCAGGCTTGTTTCTTACTTCCTGTGGCCCTTGTTTCTCTCCTTCGTTCTTGGTATCCATTTCTTCTTTTGCATTTTTACTCCGCTTTCTGCAACTCAATAATCCATCTCTCGATCTTTACTCCTTCCTTTATATCCCATTATAGTTCATTTTCACTCGATCTGGCTCTTTTTTTTTTCCATTTAAGACACTAACTCTAACACTAACACTAACTAGCCTTGTTTCTCTGTTTCAGTTAATAAAGGTGACATATTATCTTCCTAGGTAATTAAAGGGAACCAAAAGTAATAAAAATGAATCCTCTTTTTTTTTGCTTTTGAAAGTGGTAAACACATTTAGCAGTAGCACAAAATGGTGGCTCATTAAACATAACATTTGAAGTATATGGGTGGAGTAGTAACAGTGCTTTTGAATATCATCAAACGGTCAGTCAGCTGACTTAATCACAACGTTGTCTCACTACTTCCATCTGCTTCGTCCCATCATGTCATCGACCTGTCTCCAACAGGTTACGTCTCAATCATTACTGTCTCGAAGACTCCATTGATTCTGTCTTTATAGCGAACTGAAAGTTCAGTCGTGGTTTCTGCCTCAGTTCAACTTCAAAACCCTGAAACTGCACTCTTGATGTTCACTTGACCTTTTATTGCTTTTTCCTATGCCGTCTTCCTCTTCCCTTCTTATCGAAGAGAAAATATCAAGTGATAACACAAAGGAAATTCTTGATCGAGGGATATAATCAAGACCTAAAATAGTGACACTGCTGTCCGATAGCTTTTTAGAAGTGGATTATTTGCAGCTTTGATCTTTTTTATAGCATTGTAATTGGAATACTGAGGGGTTTTGTTCTGTTTGTGGGACAAAAAAAATGCAATTTTAAGTGGAAAGCGTCATTATTTTCTGAACTTTTATGAAGTGAATGATACATTTTTACATGCATACTTTCTTTACATATCAGATTTAGATACTGTAGATATCAGGGAAGCTATTTAAGTAAATAAAGCTCAAAACATTTCTATATTTTAGTATTTAACTAGCTATGCCTAAAGCTCTTTGCAGGCTCTTTCCACTACAGCGCCTTTAAAATGCATTTTGCTTTATTCTGTATTTTAACTCTTCTTTTTTTCATTAATTTATTGTTCCTATGCATTTTATTTATTTTTATATTCTTGAATTACATTTTAACATGTTTATATCTTACTTTGTATCTGTTTTTATGTGAAACACTGCATGTCATTTCTTTGCTGCATTTCTTGTATGCAAGGTGCTATACAAATGAAGTTTATTATTATCATTACTATTTTTTTTATATTTAAACCTATTGTTTTCCATGCCGGTCACTTAATAGGCTTCACATCTCTTTCTCTCTGTCGTCTCACACACACTTGTTCTGTTCCCATCACCAACCTTCCCTCTGTTCCTGCCCTCCCCCTCTCAGTAATGTGCCACCATGCCGTCAGCCCTTCAGCGTCCGTCACCCTTCCTCCATCTCTCTCCTCTCCTTCCAATCACCCTCTTCCCCTCTGCCCTACCTCTTTTCCATTCCATACCTCCATTCCTCATAGTTAATCATGACTAACTTCACCTGCTCTCTAATCCTCCAATTCCATCATGCAAAATAAGCAACCATCCCTTCACCCCCCCCTCCCTCCCTCCACCATCCTCCCACCCCAGCCGACTCCAATCGTTTCTACCTATTTCTGAGCACTGCCCCCCCCCCCCAACAAGATGTTATTACATTTCACTAATTTACTTTGCAAAATACATTTCAGAGGAAAAGTAATTGCTCGCTGATGTTTTTTTTACTGATGCAGGAAGGGTGACATCCTCATACATGTGTCATGGAGAAAAGGTCAGTCCAGGAGGATTTGAACATGCTGCTGAGCTTCAGCTGCTAAAACACAAATCATATTTGAGGCTGTTTTTGGTTTTGATGAAATAGTACTTATTTCACTTTTATATATCAGTGCAGCCAATCGCATGCTTTCACGCAAGTTGCTGTTTTCAATTTTTCAATCTTTCCCGAGCTTTAACCGAGTGTTTTGAGTTTCATAAATACAACCATGAAAACAATAACCGTGCTTCGGTTGCCAGGAGCAAAACTGCACAGAAAGCGAGTTAAAGACACAGACGGAGAATGTTTGAAGATAAAGGACATTCTTTATAATAGTTTCCTTGTTATATTAATACAATTTCTAATTGGAGCACCATTACATTCCCTACAAAACGTATTTGTTTCTGCGAATTAGCTGTACATGCACATCATTTTTTAGGAGATAGGGGTTGTTTTTTCCTTCCAAAACACTCCTCCCTACACCACCTCCATTCATCGCTCCCCCTCCCTACTCTCCAGTCAAGCAGACATTTGGGACATGTCGCTAATTAACACCATCAATGATGCTTGGTTGCCACGGGGACTAAACAAACAAATAGAATGTGTCATAAATGCCAACACACGCATGCAGACATGTTGTCTATGCACTCACACACAAACACACACACAGGCGAGCAGACCCACACGAACACACATGCACACACAGGCAAGTAACTTGGCGGGAGAATTAAAAAGGCACGGCTAAACAAAGGCAGACAAACATACGCGAGTCCAATATACACACACGCATAATACACACACACACACACACACACACACACACACACACACACACACACACACACACACACACACACACACACACACACACACACACACACACACACACACACACACACACAGGCTTTGAGTGTTGCAGCATCGGCTTGCCATGTCTGGGGATACGGGATGATTAATCACACTCTGTACAGATGGCCACACTGGGGAGAGAAAGGGAGAAGAGGAAAGATGTCCTCTCTGTCTACTCTGCGTCCGTCGAACATTTCCTCTTCGCTTGTCTCTCTCTCTTTCGTCGCCCTCTCCCCCTGTCGGTCTCCACTGACCCTCACTCCTCTCGCTCTCTGTGGTACACTAGATTTATGAGTGGGCTTTCGGAGACGCACTGTCTCGGCAAGGTGTCTACATGACCGGCATTAATGACATTCAGTCTGTCAGCTCAAAATGACTTCTGTGAAATGCTTCGACAGACCAGTGGACACAGGCGCCACTGCTCAGTCCAATCGAATCGAAACGTTTCAGTCACATGGACAAATCAAACCGATAAATATCTGTTCTTTGTGTAAATGTGAACAGAAGCACATGCATATAATCCATGACCCTGCTGCTTTTCCTACTCATACGGAGGCAGAATAAAGCAAAGACTAATGATGGTGATGGCACCAAAGGGAGCACCCTCGTCCACACTCTGCCACCTAGACATAAAATAAAACAAAAGGTGCACTGCAGGTCTTTAAATGTAAGAGTATTGTTTCGACTGGAGTGCAGGTTGCCTTGGTTAAAAGAGACCAAAGGCTTCAAACCACAATGTTTTATAACAAAAAGTAAATCACAAGACATAAAGACCTATTTTTCGAGCAAACAGATGGACATCCGTCTTGACTTTGCAAAAGAAAAATCCTTTTCCCAACAGTCGGTCCAATGTATCGCCACCATCCAACCCAGCAAACACCAGACACCGTCTGTCACTGCACACCACAGAGACAGCCAGCCAGCTTCACTTTGGCTTTCGGCTTACATTGCACTGAGCAAACTCAGGTGCCTTGAGATTTAGCTTTATTGTAGAATTGAAAAGTCAAACAAACTTGTATTGAAGAATAATGCTACTGCTGAGGTCCTCTCCCCCCACTGAGCTACTTTCAAAGATACTATAGAGTACAGAGAGGAGCAGGGCGAGAGGACATGACGTTCTGTGATGCACGGACCAACCTTATTAAGGTGGAAACTTATAGCTTGGATTGAAAGACTTTAATAATTCATGTCGTATTTTGGTACCTGCTCTGTCTTATGGAGCCGGCCAAAGTAAAAGCCAACCATTTTTAAACATTTGTAAATTTAGGAAATATACATAAATGTTCAAGGATGATCAAAAGTAAATGAAATAACAAGTAATATTTAAAATCCTTTAAAAAAAACAACAACAAAAAACAACATGTTTTTATAAAAAGAAAGAAAATAGCATTATTATATGGGAGATTCTTGTATTTTCTTATAATTACATTAGTTTGTATCATCATGTATCATTTAAAGGCTAATTTCAATAATCAATTCACAAATTATTTTTATAAATGTATAAATAAGGGGGGCATGGTTGCTCGGGGAAACCACATTTATGTGTCATTCCTCATTTCTCTCTCATTTTCTTCCATCTCTCTATACTGTCAATCAATAAAGGAATGACATGTTGAAAAAAATGATTCAAGTTACTGATTCTAATTAGAGAAAGAAAAAGTTGGTGGCCCATGTCGACCTGTAGTAACAACATCTGCAAGAAGTCCAGTTGTTATTTCCCTGGTTTGAATTTTGCCATGTAAACATGTTAATAACCATGAAACTGCCGTGTAACAATGTTTACTCTGCTGGGACGCTTTCTGCTTCTGTCGTGGATGTGCCAGAGTGCTCATTAAATGACAGCACTCTGCTTAGTGTGATGTTTCTTGGCTCAGCAGTGGATAATCCGGCGTGTGTTAAATGTTGGGATTTTGTCAGTTTGGAGACTCCATCCCAGGCAGTGTCAGCCACATGACTCTGGAGAGGCTGTAGCTCAGTTGGTAGAGTGGGTTGCACACTAATCGGGAGGTTGGTGGTTCGATCCCAGATCCTCCTGTCTACACGCTTAAGTGTCTTTGGGCAAGACAATGAACCCTAAAAATTGCTCCCGGTGTTGTAAGTTGTGATAAAAGCGTCAACTAAATGTAATGTAACATGACACTCGCACGTCACCATTCAGCCCAGCTATCATTGCGCACTACTGCCCATTCAGCTCTGCTGCACAGGCATCAGCTGCTTTCCTCATGACCCAAAGTCAGGGCGCTGGACTCTGTCTGACCTTCACAGCGGTAACCTGAACGACTGCACTGGGACAAAGCAGCTCAAACAGCCTTTCGGAAAATCTTTTTGGAAATTAGAAAGACGTTTGGAAGTGTTTCATTCGGCTCACACGTGGCCGCAGGAGGGAGATCGCATAATTTAGGCAGTAACACCACAACCAGGATGTTGTCACGCAGGAGAAAAACAGCCAAGTGAAAACGCATTTGTGTGATGATGAATGGACACACAGCGACCTGTGAGCCGGAAGCGAGTACATTATACTGGCAAATCTGGCAGGGAAAGGCAGAGACAAGAATGGGAATGGGAGTTAATGTGGATAATATGGAGATGGAAAACAAATGGCACTGCTGTAGGGCTGCAATCCAAACCTCCAGGAATTTATTCAAGATGAATATGCTGTTTATTTTCTTGTTGAATTCCCGTCGACTTCACAGACTGTCTCGGGAACATGAAAGTTTAAGACCGACACACTTCAAGCTCAGAGAATTTAAGTATTATTAAACTGAATAATCAAACTGTGACGAATAAATAAATAACGCATGTGAAGTAGCTATTTGAACTTGTGCTGTCAGAAACCTCATTTCCTGAGTCAACCAGACTCAATCAGATCTAATTGATTTCTGGGCTCAAACCCATCTGGTGTCAACAGGTAAAGTTCATTATTGTCCTGACATTTCAAATACCTGATCAATGTTTTTTGCCGTTGCCTGGAGGGACGGGACATAATTCTACATGTGTGGGAGGGATTTGACTGCAAACACAGCGTATAAACAAAAACAGAAGGCAGAGCTCAGATCAGGGACCTCAGGATCATTGAGTGCATATGTACGTGTCGCGCCAGGTAGTGAATAATAAAAAAAAAAAAAAAGGAGTTCTGGCAGCAGCTGAATCTGCTGTATATCTTTATGATATTACACTTCACATTAATATGGTTGGTTTCCCTTGCAGCATATGGACCAGATAAGAGAGCTTTAGTCAAAATCCAATTCTTGCTCAATTGCTAATGTTCTCTCTAATTTTCATTTAATTGCTTTTATCCCAGCAATGTTCCCTGAAAAATCTGTTTAACCAGTCAGACCAGCTCTAATCCGAAGCCCTGAATGAAACGAGTGAGTGTTCCCTGCCGGTGCAGCACACTCCGGTCATTACATTTGACTGATTTCTCTGGCCACTCGTGACGTCTATGGATCAGCTAAATGGGATTGGAAAATGAATTAGATTAGGTGGCTTTTCCCACCTTATTATTCTTCTTCCTCTTTCGCCAACTGTATCTGTCATTTTTACTCATTCCTCATTTCTCTGTCTCCTCCCTTTGCCCTTCTCATTACATTCCCTGTCACACATGAGGGCAGTGTGATTTTTATTACACCCCTCATGTACAACTCATAATTGGACTGGATTGCGAGTGCTTTCACATTTCTCATCACACTGGTCCTTGATCCCATATTATCCATTAGTGGAGACATTTTTTTTGATCAAATAGCAGTGCAATATTGATTTCTTTACTTATACAATTTATGTTGGGACTATAATTTGTTTTATAAAAACGGATGTTTTTTCCTCTTTACATCTCATCCAAAATATATCCTCTGGCTCTAAAAGAAACAGGAGCGTACAGCATTTACACTGATATTTGATGACTGATTTTAAGCTCGTACAAACTGCTTTGAATGCACCTCTTGCTGCTACTGAACCTTTAAACTATTTGTGTACCACTTGACTCCCCGAAGCCCTCAGCTGCTGCTTCCATAGTAGTTTAAATATCTACATTAAGGAAAACTGGTGGTTGAGTCTTTGTCACCAAGGAAGACTAATGACTAATAGACAGAATAAAAGAGTTAAAACTAAACATAGAAAAACAACACTATAAGAGAAGCAGTGTCCTTGCATCACATCTCTGCGTCAAACTCAGTGGAAAAACAAGGTGTGGTTCAAGTTATTTTAAATCAAGTATATAATGTAGCAATTTATTACTCTATTATTCCATTTTGTTTATCGTTATCGCTATATTTTTTTTTAAAATGTTGTCACTTTTAAATCCTATTTATCTGTTTTTTTATGTTGCCTTGTATTTCTTCATATTTCCACATGAAAAGAGTCCGTCACCAATTTAGAATATTTGAAAGTACACTTTTGTAATTTCCTTTTTAAGCCCTCATTTTATCTCGTGTTGTTTAAACTTAACGACTTAAAAAAAACAAAAATGTTTTTTGCTTTGATGTGATTTATTTTTATTTTCTAATCAGTAAGGACCTTGCAAACTAAAAAATGCATAACAAAGGGGAAGTGGAACTCTCCTTTTCAATACTAAAACAGAAAACATGGCATTAAATAAAATGCAAAACACCATTGGCACATTTTCCTAAAAGAAACAGTAGGTTGGATAATATACTCGGTGTTGTTCCAGTATTTGATGGCTGTTTCTGTTCTGTCGTATCCTTTTCTTCCATCTCAGCACTCTGCAACTGTCTTTTATTCCCAATAAAATAGAAGGTCTGCGGGAAGTGACATTTCACAGGCTGACGGGGAGAAACAATCAAAAAGGACAAAACGCTAACACAGTCCTCCTCCTCTTTTCCCCTTCTGCTTATTACTTCCTTAAGCGCTTTACCAAAAAACGCTCTGGTCCTCAGTTCACCGTTTTCTCCTTCCTCCTTGCTCGACCTCGTCAACAATCCCTCCTCCTCGTTCTGCACCTCATCTTTCCCTGTGTGTTATTTCCCCCTTTATCCCTCGCTCTACGCCTCTTTTTCTGTTTGTTTTCTCTCCTGCGGGTGTTGCTTCGTAAACACCCCTTATCCCACGGCGGCTTGAAGAGCTTCTTTTCAATGTAAGCCAACTGTCGCACACAAATGCGCACGCACACCTCTGGCTATGTGACCAAATCTTTACAGCGAGCTGTACATCAGCAAAGGAAAATGTACTCGCAGGGAAATGCACAAACAAGCGGAGTGTCACTTAAAGCTGACATGTCGGATATGTTAATTGGTGCAATATGATGGCTTAAATGCATGTGTGTGACGATAGGTCTGTTGTGAACCCACACACACACACACACTCTGAGATGAACACTTCACACCCCCAACAGTGTTTTGTTTAAACAGACCCTTCTGGTGGTCTCTCTCTCTCTCTCTCTCTCTCTCACCCCATCACTCCTCTCAATCTCTTGATCGCCCTCTCCTCCTTTTTCCAGCTCTCGCTGTTTCTAACCTCCCCCCTCTCTCTCTTCCTCGCTTGCTGCGTCATCGCCCCCTCACTCTCTCTCCCTCTCTCTCTCCATGTCTGTCTGTCCATTCCTTTCTTCTCTGCCTTCACTCTTCAGAGGGCTCTTCATTTCACTGGAACGATGGATGAGAGGCTGGGGCCATCTGCAAGAGCTGATAAAACCACCCTCACACACACACACACACACACACACACACACACACACACACACACACACACACACACACACACACACACACACACACACACACACACACACAGATACTGACATACATACATACAGATGCAAAAACAAGGAAACAAACTCGTACCGAGATGCAGATGCATCACTAAACCTGTAAAACGCACACACCGCAACGCAGACACACTCCAGCGAACACACACAGGAAAAACCGAGTGTAAACACAGCAGTAGACACAAGCACACGCACACACAACCTGACTGCAGCCAGACAGCGGTTATGTAGGACACATGCGCTGAAACGCCTTGGACGTACTCTGCATGTCAGGGGGAGAGAAAGAAAAGAAAGAGAGGGGAGAGACGAGATGAAAGGAGATGCAAAAGAGTGTAAAATTTATTAGATGAGAGATGGAATAAAGATGAGCAGGGAAAGAGCTGAGGAATCGCGGGGGTCGGGAGGGAGCGTTAAAAAAGAAAAAAGATGTGGGAGAGGGAAGACGGGGAAGAGGAGCGGTTGATGAAGATGCAGCAGGAGCGAGAGGTGGGAAGTAAATGAGGAGTGGACGCGGACAGCCTGGAGGACAGATTATGCAAAGAAAGAGAGAGATGAGAAGGAGAGATGAAGTGAAGGGAAAGTTGAAGGGTTGGTCAGCAGGTCGGAAGGTGAAAACACACACACACACACACACACACACACACACACACACACACACACAAAAAAACCTTCCTAAACTGAACCGCTTAACCTGAGCTGAAGAAAACACACAGAAGCACATTTGCATACATTGAGGAGCTAACTGCTTTGGTTTCTGTGGAACCAAACTCTCAACTAGGCTCATTAGCAGCGTATACACAGCATCTATGCTCTGTGTACCCAGCCATTGATTGATAATATATTCTATCTGCATTTGTAACCCACATGATAAATAATGATAAATGTCATGTGTTCTGCAGAATCAGTGAGCCATTGAAGCTGCAGTTCTTTCTAACTGAATGAGGATTCTAGTCCAACACACTCAATTAATTCAGTGTAATTCTCCTTTTCAGTCATCAGAAAGCCCACTGACTGATGTGCGAGCTGCTGCACGAACAGACACTTGCTCTGCATTATAATACGCCTGCTCGTTTCAACTTTTGAGAAAGAAGGACGTGCTCAGGCTCCTGTTGTACTAATGCAGGGCCACTGAAGGACACGTGGGGCCCTTTACGATGGCTATCGGAGAAAATAATCCACGGGGCCCTGTTCTGCTGCGCCATTAGCATGCAGAGAATCACTCGTCTGCCAGTCCGACTCGTTTGCCACGCTCTCAGAGGAAGCACATGGCTGTTGTCACTAATACCAATTAAAAGTTGTGACTTTGCCTAAGAAAATGAGGTCAAATTCACGTTGTGATTAGGCTGGCTTTTCTCTGTTCTGCCTTGGCAACCATGGGTCACAGAATGTAAAACTGGCCTCAGGAGGAATTACTTTAAACCGGCCAGCTTGGTCGGTTTACTGGTACAAAGTGCCACTGTGCCAGATGTGGCCGGATGTGCTGCACAACATTTGGATTTTGCAGCTGTATCTAACAGCATTCAAAGTCTTTCATCTGATGCAAAATCACTCATAAATGTAAGTCATTGTTTACCATCTAGTTATTTAAATCTCACATATTTACTAGAAAGTCATGCTTCAGATGGCGCTGGATGATATTTGTTGTTATGCTGCTTTAATATAAATAATTAAGTCTCAAGGTAAAACTAATGCTTGCCTTGTCCTATGTAAAGCACTAGTAATGCTCATTTGATATGGATCATTACTACAGCAGACTTTCAGTGTAGGTGTCTCATTTCATGTCATTTTAGAGCGTGTTGTTTCCACTAAGTGTGATCTTATCTCCCAGTATCGCCACGTATTCATCTCCCTTTTAAAACAAACCACTTTTACAACAGCCTTATCATCACAATGCAGCAAAAATATTATTGGTAGAAACGTCAACTTTCTTCAACTTAATCTTGACTAACTTTTTGTTCATCACAAATTAGATCAGAGTTCAATATCTTGAAATCCATAAATGAAACTGTCACTCAAGTAGTCGGGGGGAGGCAGTTTCTAAAAAACTACAAGAACAAATTTTGACTATTTCTATTGAAGGATGTTTATATTTCATCAAATAGATCCATCTGATATTTCTTCAGTCAGTCATAATCATTCTTATCAGAGTGACGTAACATTATAAATCTCCTCGGAGATACAAAATAAATTTGAAAAGGTTCTTCGTTTTTGTCACTTCAAGGAGGATTTAATAATGTCCTCAAAAACTTATTGTTAAAACAGGATGCTGAGAAACCAGCAGTGTCTGCTTGGAGAATTCAGGGACACTTCCTCCCTCCCTCCCGCTAGCTTGCTGCCTCATATAACTCCAGCCCAAGAAAAAACAACTAATGGGGCACGTATGCAACTGAGAATTGTTTCTAAATTAAACGCAGCATTATGCGCATAGGGCGCACAAAACCCTGACTTGCAAAGAGGCAAACCTTTCCCACTGTACAAGGATTGATTAAACTCCACACACAGCGCAGACATGGCAAGTCATCATTAATGTAACCGTAGTGTATTGTGTTGTTAATGCACACTAGCATGTAATCTTCCAGTTTATCTGTGAAACAGTTTGAAAAAAATACAGACTAGAACTGTGAATATGAGGACAGAGAAAGAAAAACAGAGAGGAGGAGAGAGGAAATGTCAGACAGGTATAAAAAGCAAAGCAAGAGAATGACAAATAGGGCAATGCTGGCAAAAAAAAAAAAAAGAGGGAGGTATATTGTAAAAAAGAGGGAACAGGGGACCAGGTGTACACAAAGAGGAGGGAGAGAAGGGAGGAATCCAATTGAGAAATAAACAAGTTGGGGAGGGGCAAGCAGGATGGAGGAATGGGAGACTAAGAAGTAATAAATAAGGAGATTTCCATGGAGACAATGAAAGTCAGGAGAATGAGAGAGGGGAAGGATGTAAGGGGAGTCTATCGAAGATGTACCAATGAATGAAAAGGGGAGGGAGGAATAAGAAAGGAAATGACAGAACAAGAGTGTAAAAATTAGATGAAAGGTGGAGAAAGAAAGCAGAAAGTGAAGGAAAACCTGCAAAAACAAATCAGTAACACGAGAACAAGGGAGGCAGAAATCAGGGAGGGGAGCGAGGAAGAGGAGACAACGATGTGAAAATAGGGTGAACGCAAACATGGAAAGAAATATGAAACTGCAAAAACAAATCAACTAACGGCATGCGGAGAGACGGAACAGGGTGCACAGGGGAAAGATGAGAAATGACAGAGAGAAAGAGTGAATAATAACTAGAAGGAAAACTAGCGTGGAAGAAAATATGAAATGGAAGAGGGGAGATGGGAGGGAGATAGCGACGGAACAGATAGAAAACAGAGGAGGAATGATAAATGAGAAGAGTTAGGAGAAAAGGGAGGAGAGCGCAGATCAGCTGGAAAAACAACATGAACGACGTGAATATGAGGCTGCGAGGAGGCTTGTCAACAAGCAGGCACATTCAATTATGGGCACGCTATAACACACACACACGCTGCACATCTCCGTGCACGTGGAGACTCAGACTCCAACACACCTGGATTGAAAGCAGCACCCACATACATAAACATAGACACAGGAAAAAAAAACAGGAGGAAATTGATTGTGACAGCAGGAAGTGGAGAGGGCAGATGGAAATGGCTCCAGAGAAAAGGCTTTTAGGGATAACAGGAGGGAAAAGATATAGAATGGCAGAGGAAGAGACGGTATGGAGGAGAATAGGATGGCCATTACTGTACATTCACTTATACTGACGGAGGATGAAATATGGGCACATGTGTAGCTGGTGGTCTTGTCAGTTCTCTCTTTATGACAGTCAGCAGGATGCGTTTTTTAAAAAAAACACATTTTCACTTTGTCATTATCAGCTAATGTGTGTAAACTAATGAAAAATACTAAATGTATCTATATTAAATTGAGTCTCCCACATAATAAACAGTGGAGAAAATGAAGGGGTCTGAATACTTTGGTGGTGGAGCAGGTGCAATAGCCTGCAGCTATGGACTCTACTGGTAGTCTCCGGTTAATTTTTCAATTGTTTTCCAATTTATCGTTCCTCCAAATGATGAGTTCTGCTCGGAAAATACTGACACGCAACTCATTTGTTTTCTATTATATTCCTCTGGGATGCATCCATTTACTATTCCCTTCTGCAATAGACCAATTTACCAACAGGAATTATTTAACTTGTCTCTAATATTCTCTCCAAGAAATGGAAGTAGGTAATCATTAATGCTCATCATTACTGGGAGGAGTTGTACTTCATCGCATGTGAAAGAACAAACAGCAAAGATCCGTTTAATCGGTGTCATCGATTGTCCGTAATAGTTGGGATTTCCTGTACAACATGAGGAATCTGGAGCAGTTCAGCTGAAAATTGAGAGTGTGACAGACCATTTCAGAGTGTGCACTCATGCATGTTTCCCCAATTTTCAATAAGCTTTGGTCTTTGAATGACAATAGATTTCTCCTGGATGAGCAGCAGGAACAAAGCAAAGCAATTAGGATGCTCAAACACTGACCATCTCTCAGCACGTTCCACTGTTGAGTATCTGTTATTAAAAAGCTCTGACTCATTATATTAATGATTTCTATATGGGGAATATATTATTAGCAATGATTTTTGTCTGGCTGTTATGATGAATTGAATTACCAACGACGGTGAGGAGAAGCATCAAAGAGGCAGAGAGCGGGAAAGAAAGTGAGACAGTAAATGGACAATACCACCCAATGCATGAGCGGAGAATTGAGTGGAGGGTGAACTAATAGAAGAATTGGAGAAATGTCACCATAAAATACTGGGCCAGTTTGGGCCCATAATTACCACGGCGATGAGTGTGAGAGACGGAGCGGGGAGGAGGGGGAGGGGAGCATTGGGTCTTACTGAATACATGAGATGTACCCAGAGATTATGCAGACAAAAAGATACACAAAGGACAAATGTGATCGTGATGTGTTCTTTCTGTCAAACAATATACACTCACTCTGCATAGACAAACACACACACAAGCACTGCATGAGTAAGTCAGATAACACTGGTAAAAAAAAAAAAATAATAATAATAATAATAATAATAATAATAATAACACGCACGACCTTCTCACGGTCAAAGATTATTTTGTTGGAAATTACACCCTGTACAGCTGCACGCGTGTCTGAACCTGCGATGCTGCAGGTTTGCCCCCCCCCCTGCAGGTGTGTGTTTCAGGTGTGCGAGAGGTCCGAGATGTTACAAGGGGGCAGGTGAACTGTGCACGCCCCTAACTTTCTCGATAGTTCTGCATTCTGTGTGTATTCTTTCAAAGCTTTAGCATTTGTGCTTTTACTTCTATATAAGCAAAATAAATCCTTCATATACACGTATTGCCATGGTTGCAACGTTACCTTTCACTTTCTTAATTAAAAAGTATGGATTAAAGTATGGAATAAAATATTAAAAAAAAAAAAAAAACAGGTCAAGTCCAGATCATACGAACAGCGTATGACAAAGAAAAATCCTAAATAAATTTAGGAAAAAATGCTTTTTATTGATATCGACTTTTAAGTTGGGATTCAAACTGAACAAACACTCTCTCATCACCGATTATATGGTGACTGACAGTATTGGTAATGGCAATGAAAATAAATTAGATTACAATAGTGATGACTCTGCCAATGAGGGAGAACCGGTGTGGAGTACAGGATGTTTATGGTGTGCAGTTGAAGGTATTTTTATAATGACAGGCGAGACAAACACATTTCCTCTAATTAGGCCCCAACCTATTTTTATAATCAGAATTCTTCTTTCAAGGGATGAGGGATCACACGCGCATGCGCACACACACACACACACACACACACACACACAGCGAGACAGGCAAGCGTTCACACCCGTACATCCACAGCAGCATTGTAAAACATATTATTAATACATTGAGTGACGCATGCAAATGTGTTCCAATAAGAGAAACAAAATAGAGAAGGATGCATGTTGGGGAGGGGTGGTGGAGAGAGGAGACAGATGTGAGTAAAGCCGGTTGACACGTTCAGAAAACGAGACAACTGATTTATGGGATGAATTATGGGATGACGGTTAAATCCTTTTCTGATATTCAAATTTGGACCGATAAGGAAATGAAAGCGAGACGAGAGGATGAAGTGCGTTCTTGTAGCTCCCTGCAGGATAAGAATACTGTAAGGGTTTTCCATTCCCTTGGCGCTAAATGGTTTGGATTATATAAAAAAGAAAAAGTCCACAGAAGAGCACACGACAGCGGGAAGGAAGGAAAGAGAGGAGGCAAAGTAGGTGAGAGGAAAAGGAAGGAGGGAAACGAGGTGGCACGTAACAGGAGGAGGTGGTATAATAGGAACACTGGAAGGAGACAGGAACAACAGGATTTGGCCTCATTAGATGCGTTCTGTTTGTGGAGCAGGAGAACGAGGAAGTAAGATAGAAGGAAGAGGATGACAGGCATGTAAAGAGGCTGAAAAGATGATTGACAGATGGATGAGTGAACTGATTGAGGGAGGAAAAAAATGTGGAAATGAGGTACTAACAAGAGAGACATTAGGCAATCCCTCCAGGAAGACGAACAATTCAAGGCAAATTCAAGCGATATTTGCAGGAGCTCGCCGTTTTTTTAATTCCCGCGATTCGCCCACAAAAAAGGTCGTCAACAGAAGCGTTGCTATGCTCCCCTCCCCTCCCCATATTGTCACTTTTATTAGGTTTTTGTAACTTTGTGCCCTGTGTTTATTATAAATTACATTTATTAATTAATAATAATTAATATTTCTATGATGTGCAGCATAATTAGTATCACAGGAACTGATTACATATCATTGTTTATCAGGTAGTGCTTAAAAATAAAAAATAAAATAAAAATAAATAAAAACATTTCCTCTTGTAAATTTCTTCACACAATTTTACGCAAAAACAACAACAACAACAAAAAAACAACTTAAAACTCTGCAAACAACATCGCAACTTTTGAGGAAATCTGCCAAAAAAAAACCTAACATTTTTGATCACAACAATAACAAAAAAAACTCTGTGAAATCCTGGAGGGACTGATTAGGGGAACAGTGTGATGTTGGCACTGGAGGAAGGAGGAGAGCTTTGGGAAGATGGAAATACACGAACGAGAAAGAGACGGTTGGCGATGACGGAGTGATTCATTAAATACAAATGGAGATGTCTGAAGAGATTGATGGATAGATCAGCAGGTAAATGGAGAGACAAGCAGGGTGATCGCTGCTCCCTTGTTAATGCTTTCAGACAAACATCGCTTTCTTCATTCACTCCTTCACTTCTGAAGCACAGTATGAAGAGAGATCAGATTCCCCCCAGCTGTGCACAACAAAGTCATATTCCACACCCCCATCTTTATTTTACAGGAGTAACGTGATTTCAGGCTTCAGTAAATTGTCTTCATCATCCAGTTATCGCACTATGGGAGTAAAAGGCTTTTCCACTGGTGCTTCTTGGAATCACCTTCACATCGCACAAAGCTAAACTGATCACCCAGCTTATGCGCCGAAAAAGGCTGGCGGATACGGCGATTGTGACGAGTGCCCGCTGAAGAAAAATAGATCAAAATACAAAATGTCAAGTTGCTGCTTTAATACTCTCCCTCTCGCCTTCCTTCCCTCCCTGTCTGCTTGATCCCAAAGCATGCACTCCATTCCTCGCTGTCATCTTGTCGACAGCTGCTGCTACCCCCGAATAACGACATCCATCACTCCTCGTCACTGCCTTCCCTTCAAACCTTTATTTTCCTTCGATGTACCTCCTCTCGCTGTGCGATCCCGTTTGCCTAAACACTGCATTTTCTTTGCGTTGTGCTACGTAGGTTAAAGCATTAACATCTTTTTCCAGCCTGTTCCACCTGAGTTTAAGTGAAGAATGTGAAGCACAGGAACATTTTCAACCACAGATATTACAGCATAGTCGAGTAAATGATCTTACTTTAAAGGTGACATAAAACTACATACTACCCACAGCTAAGACATTTCTAATGTGATTTACACTGTTTGAATCTTTCCGCAGCGTTTCCACACAATGTTTTGCTCCCAGAGCAGCAAAGCTCCTTCACACACACACCGCCAATTAAAAAACATCTCTGCCTTTCTGGTCCTGAGTATTGCATGAAGCTGGTTAATATTATATAGAATTTGTCATATTCATATACATGTTTAATCAAACTTAATTATAAAATGTAATTATTGACTGTAAAACAGCCTAAAATATATCTAGAATTATAATTATCAAACATTATATGAAACCAAACGGGTTTTTTTCTGTGAAAATATACTTATATACCGGTGTTCTGGTGGTCTATTTAATTCATTGGTAAATCCCAGTGTCTCCATTATGCACTAGCAAACAGATCTATCAGGCATCTAGATCAGAAACCTGCCTGAGAGGGACTGTGGTGGTGAGGAGACAAACTGCAAAGACCAGCAGGGTTCAGTTGTAATTTCGTTCTATTAATAGCAAAACACTGCACACAGATTTTTAGTTTACACGTTTTGCTCTACGTAGGAGCTGTTATATTCCTGTTTTCATTGCTTCTCCATCTACATTCAGAGTTTACTTAGTACAGTCAGAAATAACTGATGAAGTTTGAGTAGTTACACAATGGAAAACTGACTGCAATGCGATGAACAGAAGCAGACATTCACAGTACAGACACGGTGCAACAACAGGGGGTGCAACACTGCAAATGCGTGTCATGTGTATCCTCTTTGCTTTCCGGCCAAATGGCAAACCACCCCTTGGTGTGTGAACTGCTGTTTTGAAGCCTCCAGTCTGGCATTTTGGCTCTCACCGTTGTGCTGTTTTGGACTTAGAAATTACCATATTTGGACAAGAGGGTGACGCTGGAGAGGACGAGGGGTGGATCTGACAAAGAATCCAAGGACAATATTTCCTCCCACTTGTCCCTGCGGCCTAACTGCAGCCCAGGCATGTCAATCAAACTAGGTAGGCCCCAGACATCTCTCTGTTTGAGGCCTAATATCTGTATCTATGTTTCCAACTCATGTCCAGTTCCTTCACCTGCTCTAGAAGCTCCATTAAAAGACAAGAAAACAAGATAGAAAATAGGGAAGGGGTATTTCAAGCAAAAGTACTATTCAAAATTCACACGTAACTAAGTTTACATTTAGTTTCATCTTTGAAATGACGGCCGTTGTTTGTGCTGCACATCAAACTTACTTCGTCTGGCCATTGATTATTGATCAGTGGATGGAACGTCTGCTTTGTGTTTCACTCTGGAACTGTTTGACGGCTGTAGTCGTCCTTATGTTGTTTAATGGCGGCTGGTAGACAGCTTATAGGCAAATCACCGCCACTCCCTGACGGGAGTAACGCATTACAGCCAGTTGCCGGTAAAAACAGGGGAAATAAGAAAGAATGATAATCGCACAATCGTTATATTCGTATTACAATGACTATTAGAATATTTGAAAATCATGTCCCATCTCTAATAGAAAACTGTCACATGATTGTTTCCGCTTCTTTTTTCTCCGCAGATACCGAGTCGACCTGTTGGATCTCTGCTTCAGTTTCACTCACCCCTCACTCTGCTCTCTCTACATAAAGAAGGAAAAACTGGTTCCCTGTGTTGTGCTCTTCCATTTCTACCAATTTCATCTCTTTTCCTCACCTCTCCTATTTCTAATCTTTACAGCGAGGTGTATGACCTCTCCTGTCTGATATGCTGTAAAAAAAAATGTCCATGCTTTTCTAAGCTGGAAACATATCTGATACTCCGTCGCTGCACACAGGATAGATGATTTTGGTGCTTTACGGAAGTAGCCTCCTCTACCAGTGCAGTTTGTGACTCCTGCTGCCACACAGCAGCTCTTTCACAGAAATTAACACATTGAGCGAGTGACAGGCAGCTATTTCAGCGCTAACGCCATGTGAGTTTCAGTTCAAAGTTTGATGCCACTGCAGATTCGCACAACAATCTGCTGAGTGAAGCTGTTTTGGGCGTCATGTTGCGGGGTACCTGTATCAGCTCTAGAAAACAGCACAGGAGCTTCTCAGCCAAATTATCCAACTCGTCTCAGGCACCTGAAGTGTCTAAAAGCCTGTAACGGGGCAGCGTTGCCCTCCTGCCCTCCATCTTTCACTGCACCACTCCATTTCTGACCTTGTCCTAGCTCGCCACTGATAATTTATTCATGTCTCTCAAATGTGGCATTCCTCCACCCAAGCTTTTCTGTGCCGATTGTGTTTGCTTCATTCATATTGCATGGTGATGGTGGAAGGGTTGTTGCAGTATTGACCTGTGTATGCGATGTTTCCAAGCTCAACGGTACAGATAAATGGAGCAGGAAGGCGATAAGAAAACAGACGGTGAGGAAGGGTTAAATGGATGGAAGAGGGATAAGGATGTGAGATATGTACTTTATTTTAAGATGAGTGGTAGGTGTGAGGGAGGAGCCACGCAGGGCGAGCTCACGACAGAAAAATACTGGGTGGAAAAGGGATAGAAAGTCCTTGAAGTGGAAAGGTCACAAGCTACTCTAGAGCTATTCCTCCTGGACAGTTTGCAAAGTGAGAAGTGATGCACTCAGAGTGAGAATGCCACATAATGGGATGTTATTTGAACAGCTTTCATGTTTTGGCCTGTGAACCCACAATAGATGTGAATTTAAAATGTATGCTGCGTATTTCAATAGAGCTAAAAATAAAAAAAAATTTAAAAAAAGAAGCTGATTTGTTAAATAAATGTGTTAATAAATTTGGTCTGATTGTTAAGCCACATATACTGTTAATAAACTAAAACAACTACCCCAGGGAGGTAAATTGATGGACTCAAATCCAATTTAAATGAATCTATGTGCACAACAAAAGCGATCATTTCCTCCCCCCCTCTATTATAACCATGACACAAATGATTTGTTTGATTAGAAAGCCACTGGTGCAAGTCCAATTCGATCACATTCAAGGAGTCAAAAATCGCTGTGTTAGGTCATCAGGCAGCACTGGCATTGTTTTATTCACAGCAGCCTCGACAAGTTGGGCGAACAGAAACCAGAGAGTCCAGGAAGTTGCAGCTTCCAGCTGCAGTAAATTTGACATGCAATCAATAATATCACAGTGATCAGCTTCCCTTGTGCTTTTGTGCACTACTCTTCTACGGATTTCTGAAGGAAACGGCACACTTCGCATTCCTTGGTTTTCAGCCTCTCTGTATTGTCGAAGAATTAACTTGTAAGCAGAATCCACTTGTGTTTGCCAGTCTTGGCTGCACCATGCTGCGCTGATGTCAACATCAACTGATTCTCTTAAGATTATCTATTTGCAAATCAAAGGTTTAATTTGTTTTTAGCAGTTTTTTTTATTAAACATCAGTTCAATTCTAATCGGCCAATTTAGAGATCTAAATTGTTTTTCATTACAATTTCATTATTTGTAAAGCACTTTCTAACACTGTTAGGGCCAATAAAAACTAATAGACAATCAGCAAGGAAGCACATAAAAGAAAAGGAAAGGATAGAGGATGGGAGAAGAAGAGATACACGAGGAGAGGAGTGAGTGGGTGTACAGTCCAGGGTGAAGGGCGAAAGGACCCGACAGCAAAAGCAGCCTGGAATCAGACCTCATCAGCCACAGGGAGATTTGTAGAGTCACAATAAACAATGGCTTATATGGTGCGTGGATGTACAGGATGTGTGCCTGTTGATGGATACACACAGCACTAATATTGTGACCTTTGTGTCCTCTCATGTGTGAACACTGTCAGAGTCACTGGTTCTCTCACACACGAGCACACGGACACACTTTCCGTACTCGTTGCCACGCCGAGTCTATACAAAGACCACTGCGGATATGCAAACGTGCAAAAACATTTATAAATTAAATATAACCTAATGCATGAATAATAACATGTACGCACCCCGAGGAATAACACAATTGAATAAACAAAGTTATGCAGAAACCCGCATGCACACAGGGACATCATTTAGAGACCTCACCTGACAGTAAGTGTGTCGACATGTGTATCACAGTTATGAGACCTGGTGTGGTCTGGTGTCATATTACAGATATGACATTTACATGCCACAGAAAGATCTGGACATGCTGGATACATGAGAAATACACATGTCCTTGTTACTAGTACAGAGTTGCATTTGTCCATTTTACAGCTATAATTCAAATTACCAGGTATGTTTAACTGTCATTACCGAAAGACTTGTATGCGTTTCTGTCACATCACTTCACAACAAGTACTCTCAGAAATGTGGATTTATCAAAGAGAGAATAAGGAATTGTTTATTCAGGGTTCTGAAATTTTGAGATGGCGACACACACACACACACACACACACACACACACACACACACACACACACACACACACACACACACACACACACACACACACACACACACACACACACACACACACAGAATGTGTTGCACTTGTTCAAATACACACAAATAGATGAGGACATTCTTGTAACATTCATTCATAAAGCTCCATTATGTGAATTATTTTTTATATCAAGACTGATTGAAATGGCTGCATGCCATGATAAATAGACACTTGTAGTCCAGATCCCACTGAGAATCACCATCTCTCTGGGACTCTGCAACTCTCAGTCCATTGTTTGGATTTTTGTTAGTATGGATGTCTTATACACCCATATAAAGAAGCCTTAATGTAAGAAGTAGACTATGTTGGATATTTCTTTATAAATGCGGAGTCTACATGTGGCAACAAAGATAACTCAAATGTATCACTATGTTGTATCATGAGCCAAATGTATGCCATATAGTTTAAGCTACAGTATTAAACTTAAATACAAGGTAATTATGATTTAGAATATATTTTCACAAAGTCGTCTTAACTTGCAGACAATCTCCAGACCTTGGATGGAGTACTGACCACAGTACAGCAAAGGCCTTCAAGTCATTTCAAGATAAAAGTCTACCTCAATCCTGCCGGTGTCTGGCTGGAAGCCTCTGGATGGGTCTTCGGTCGTCACTCTGCACTGGATCGCACAGCCGTTCACCCGGATCTTGTCTTGTTTGAGGCCGAGCTCTGGCAGGCTGCGACCCTCGCACACGTGCAGCTGGGCATGCACCAGGTCCACACTGTCAAAGAGAGGGAGGCGAAGAGGCGAGTAAATTTACTGGGAACCTGAATATGGTGTGAATAGCCCTTATTTTACCACGATGTCACTGCGGAGGACATATTTTTCCACTAACACAAAAAAAAAGACCAAAGGGCCATTTATTAGATATCAAGATTATTTGGCTGTTCTTGGCCTGAATATCCAATACCTCTTAAACTTTAGTCATATAATGATCATAAAAAAATGATTTTATAAAATCAAAAAAATATCACAAGACAATATGTTCGCTGCTACACATTAAGCGCAAAACATTTTATTTACACAAATCTAGAAATGCATTTTCACCCAGGACCAAATGCATACACCCACACAAATAGCAGTACATTATGTAAATTTATATTCAGTAATTACCCGATGTAAGAAGGACCCTAAACGTAGGCGGGACAGAGAGACTATATTTTCTTCCATCTCCATGAGCTGTAACCCTTAACACTGATTTTGCCTCATTTGTATGCATTTATTTAAATGTAAAGCTCAAATGAGACTCGCTGGGTTATGCTTCATGACCTTGCACAGTCTGACGCACAGCTGAAATGTATAAAACTACTTTGTCCTTTTTGGGCCCATTTTAAATGCAGCAGTGGACAGACACAGTGGGAGGGAACCCATAATTCTTAAATGGCTCTTCTCAGGCGACCCACCCGCTGCCAGACATGAACACACTCAGACAACTAGGAGACCTCTTTGCCTTGAAGGGTGAATGAGAGACAGAAGGAGCACACATTAGCAAACAAGCTTATATTCTGGACACTGTCTTGGCGTCGGTCTCCTAAATGTCTCAATTATTTTGTATCCACATTCTGGACAAACAGAAGGACAATTATGCATCAACCTGGTGTGAAATGTGTTGGTGGAAAGCGCAGATTCTCCGTTGATAACTTGGAACGGTTCGAACGTCATGTTTTTGTTACGGTTTCATGAATATGTCGGAATTTTTGAAAAGGGACAGCTCCACTCGCGTCTTGAAATAATGAAAGGATGAAACGAAATGAGCCACTTTATAAGATATGCCCCCCAACAGTAATGATGGAAATTGTTCTCAGTTTCACAGTATTATATTATCTAATTAGGGATACCAATCTGTAACCAGGCTGAGAATAGTAACTAGTGTTCATGGGGTTCGCCACTTTGCCAGCTCCTTGGGGCTATAGCACATTCATAGGCAGAGCATATGGTAAGATTTGTCTGCCTTTCCTTCTCTGTTGTGAGAAACGTGAAAGTGTTAAATATTTTGGAATAAAATCATGTCATGTATGTCACTTGTAACAACACAATGCTTCATTTGGATTTATTCATCCACTCGTGCAAATTTGCCGACAATAATAAAGAACACAACGTAAAACATGGTCAAAGTATTTGTTGTTCATCATTATATTCTGTTTGCAGTCCAATAAAAGTAACACAGTATTTGCATATTCATGAAAAACGGCACTTAAAAGACAAATATAGGTGGCAAATTAGTGTGTTGTGATGGAAGTACTTTAATATCATGCAAATAAACACATTTCAATGGCAAACGAGACAACAGCAGATTTTCTGAGTTCAGAGTCAAACATTTGCCATCCATACTTAGATTTTCTTTTATTACATATGAATCAAGTTTGGCCTAGTTTTTCTCCCCCTTGCATAATTCTTCTACTTTGAAAACATAAGGCAACACTGATTGAATGAGGCCCCTGGAGGGCTTATGAAATACATTGTATACTAATTTGACTGAAACAAATTAAAGGGCCTGCAGCAACATCTGTCCCTCAGTGCAGCCAGTTACAGCAAAAAAAAAGTCCCTTGTATCATTAGCAAGTTCCTCAAAAAGGCCAAGCTACACACAGGAAGAGGATGAGTGTGATTTGCCTTTGGTAAAGTAAGACTTGCACTACAGCAGATGAACACACTCGTCTACAACGTGAATGTGATGACAGTAAATGTTGCTGGTTGTAACCGCTGGCAAAAGTCAGAGGATTACCCAAAGACGGTGATTAGGATTGACCTGAAACATCTGTAGAGAAGCAGAGCTGGGTGGCATCAGCACGGATGAGACTTGGCAACTGAGACACGGGAATAATGTAGTTAGCTCCACAGCGTGACCTGATACAGTTCTAGATTATATAACTGGGATGTCACAATCTCAGAAAAGATTATACTTCCTCATTTCCATTCTTCAAATTACATTACCATGTCTGAGAATCAGCATTTCTTCCGCAAGAAGTAAATCCTCCCACTGCTATCCAAACATCAAAACTGATATACAGTATTTCTGAAACATTAAACCATTCAAGATGAACATGAGGACAGTTTTTGAAGTTGTTCTATGCTTTAGGATCCTTCACTTTCCTCTTTTGTTGGAGAAAGATTGTTTCCTGCTGCTAGAAGGCAAGACAGACCAAGAACGAATGACCACTCAACCTACATCTAGCTTTACTGACTTAAACATGTTATATATGCCATGTCAGAGATTTATTCACGTGTTTCGAACGAGAAGAAAATCAGGTTAGATATACTGCATATGAACAAAACAGAAATCGAAGGGTAAAGACAATTTACATTATTATTCTACGGATCATAATCAATGGTCCATGCTCTAAAGACGCTGGAGTCCTCTTGGGACACTCTGGACTGTAGTATGTATTATTTATGACTAAAAGTATTGGGTCTTGGAGATTTCAAGATCTTCAGCAACAACTGAACTACGCTGAGATATTAGCAACTTTTGGAATATATTATTTACACACACCATGAATAATAACTATAGCGACTATGAAAGATAGTTTTCCTTCCAAGCCGAAGTGAAGACAACTAGACACCAATATCAAAGTGTTCTCTTATTCCTTCTCATACAGATCTTAAATGTTTATTTAATTAATTGCTCCAATAAAGTTAGTATTTCATTTTGTTTGTATATTTTAAATCAAATCAATCAAAGAAATGGACACCAAGAGAAACACAATAGCTCGGTGTTTAATCCCAGATTCATTCTCGAGTGTTTTACTGTAAACTGAGTTTCCTTTTCTTTATGTTTTGTATTCTCAAACAGTTGATCTTAACTAAAGTTTACAAAATCTGAAAGTTATCGACCTCCACTTCCTTCTCTCTTCATATTGCTTATGTATCCTGTCGTCACACACTCTGCACACAACAGACCGCACATGGCAGTTTAATTATGTTTTGCCTGGAGCCCCACAAACTAAGAAGCACTCCTGAGCTGCGACACAACCTCGCCCAAGGTTTGCTGTGTCAATTAGTTGTTTGGAAATTTGATTAAAAAGAAATTTAGTTAGGAACATGCAGCATGTAAATGTGAAATAATGAAGGTCTTAAAACTAGATTCAGCATCTCTACAGTGCCGAGCCTCAAGATAGCATTAGGTAATAATGCACATCGTGCCTTAAGGGCCTTGTCATTATTGTTGATATGTAAGTTTGGCAGTGCATATATTCCAAGAATTAGCATATAATCAAATTACAACAAACCAAATGCAACACAGTGGAAAAGCTTCCACCTTTTTCTATTATGCAAGAGGGCAAGAAGTCATGGAAGTACAACTTGTAGCAGGTTTTAAATTTGTTTTTGAAATTTCATTTGTTTGCAACTGTTTATTTAGGGTGCACTGCTTCTGAATATTTAACAAAAGTCTCTTCTTTCCTTTGAATAACAATGATCATATTCGATATAACTGCATGTTTATCCCAACCTTATTTAATGTTTTCCTAAAAAACTGATAGAAACTCAAAAATGTCAAACTAAATATTGTGTCTATTATTTGCCTTCAACTTTTTCAGTGTCTCCTACGAAGGTGCCGCAGTGTCTCACTTTGCGGTTTTGATGTGTCAGGGGTGTGAACTTATTCTTTATTTCTGACAATGCTAAAGAAAAAATAACTCCTTTAAGATGCCAAACCCAATATTGCATGTCTTCCTTCCTGCCTGGCATCTCTGACTGTTTGCCAGCTGTGCCTTTGCCTAGCTGAGGGTGTCTGAATAGCTGCCAAATTCAGATTTGATCTCTGACAATCTGAAAGAAAAATGGAAAACCCTCAAGTGTCATCCAGTCTGCTGTTTGAATGTCTTTCAGTAGCTTTTACCTCACAGCCAAATACATTATTTGGCAACAACCTTGCTTTAGGCTACTGATGTGCTCGTAAATATCTTGCATTTGCTCCCCGATGAGATCTGCAATCTGCTGGAGATACACGCACTAAACTGCAGAACCACATGGAGGTCCAAATTATTCACAGCCCAGCATTGGCTAAAGTCCCATATTTTATTAGTCGGATTTTATAGTAGCAAGGAAAATGTCTTTTCAGGAAATAAGCAGCGTAAACCCTTTCCTGTCTGACTGATGTGTGTTGAGAAAAAAATATTTCAACATGGAGACCGCAGATAGCCAAAACAGTCTAGACTATTAAGGCAGGCAAAAACTCGCACAACCAATCTTATATTTCGGTTTAGATGGCTTATCACACATCTTGTGGCACCTTGAAATTGAATGAGGAAGTATGTTATAGTTCTTTCCGACTAGTATGTTTCTGTGTGTTCAATGGCTGTATACCATTTCTGTTTATATCTTTAAGAAAAGAAAAAAAGATTTAATCCAAAAACAAAAAATGTTGTGTTTAAATGTCATTCTTAAGTCGGCCTTATGTTTTGAAGAAAAGTCCTGGTAGAAGAAATCTCAGTGCTAAATCCCTACTTTATGGATACCAAGACAAATCAGCTCACATGGTCTTGGCAAAAGCCTAAACTCCGACTGAACTCACCAGGTCTCCCTTCCAGCAGCTTCAAAGATGAGGAAAACCCTTTCATCTGAAGTCCAGGTCAAGGCCATGCACATATTGTTTATCCACCGATGCAAATCTTTTATGCAAGCTAAAGAAAGTCTTCACGGTCTAACATACTCAAACTGACAGAGGATTTCGTCATGGCAGAACATGACATTGACATTAACTGGGTCAACTTTAACATCTGATTATCAACATGTCATGTTGGATAGTGTAAAATATTCTCATCAAAGACAATGCAGCCCCTTCTTTTTCCAAGACAACCAGCACTATAGCTGAGAGAGGCTTGGCTATGTCAAGTCATATTATGAAGCCACGAACGTTTAGATGATGTACTGAGGGAATTGTGGTTGCTTTTAGTCTCATCTGTGTTCGTTTCCTCTGTCTATTAAATGATATGCCAGTCATGTCAGAGCTAGAGATACTACGCCTCTTTAACAGGTCACAGTTGAAAGACAAATGTTTTTATGATAAGTGTTATGCATATGTAATGCCACTCAAACATAAAAACAATTCAACAGCAAAAACAACTTGGGATTTTGCATGCACAGCAGTGTTTTCCAAATGTTTGTCAAAACCACAGCGGGCATCCACAGTTATTCATTTATTGTCTACCTAGAAAACGTACACCCTAAAGCGTTTTGTGTTACTATGACAACCTGCAACTATGAGCTGTCATGTCATTAGCTGTACCCTACTGCATTATTATTTATATTTAATGCAGTGATATTATAATTTTTTTTCCTTACATTTGGATATATTTGATCACGTATAAATATTAGGGTTTTGAATAATATTTAACATATTTGCGGCGCTCGTCTAGCTTTTGCAACTCGTGCTTTAAATGAACTTGCATTAAAGATTGCTGCCACAAAAAAAAGGGAATGAGTTCAAATCCCTTTGTATCACAGTAGGCTGATCAAAAAAAAAGGCTTTCATATGACCCAAGGACGGATATGCATTTCAAAAGGAGAAATTTAAATTCTCCTTTAAGAGGCGATCATGGCGGAATAACTGCAGGTCATCTCCAGAGTCAAGAGAGCAATGAAGCTTTCATTAAAATGTGATTCTATTAAAATGAATTATCGTGTCTGCCCTGAGTCAGGTTAGATTGCCAGGGTTGAGGAGATCAGAAAAGAGGATGTATAGTGGACTGACCTGTGACTGAGGGGTGAATACCTGCACACACACACACACACACACACACACACACACACACACACACACACACACACACACACACACACACACACACACACACACACCTTCTCATTCCATTAAAGTCTCTGATATGTTCTTAAAAATCTGTAAGCATCGACAAATACCTGAGAAAGTACTCATAGCGTTTCCTCCATGCATGCACGCACAGACATGCATGACTTCCCCTCACTGGACACACCATTAGCACAGTACACGGAAAGTACATTAAGCTAATACTCGAACCCGAGAACACGCACCATCTTTGCACACAAAAACTGTCTCAATCTGTCACGTGTGCACGCACGCACACACACACACACACACACACACACACACACACACACACACACAGAGAGAGAGAGAGAGAGAGAGAGAGAGAGAGAGAGAGAGAGAGAGAGAGAGGGACCATGAAGGCTGAGTCCTAATTGCATATCATTTTCGGTGGTTTCACTCAGAGCTCGTTAGCGAGGGAGAAGGGGGTGGCTGTGCGCCCAGAACTAAAAGTGGGAGAGGAAGAAAGAACGAGCAGAGCGAGGGAAGGAAAGCAGCTTGTTGTGGGAAGAAGAGATGAGGAAAGAACGACGGAACAATACGAGCAAATATGACAAACAGGATGGGAGGTAAAGAAAATGCTCTCCTCCACTCTCGAGATCCAAAAGGAGGAAGGGAATTGAGAGATAAATTATTTTTAAAAAAAATTTTAAAAAAAGAAGACACTATGAAAGCTATACTTTGCCTAGTCACGGTAAGAGAGTGAAAAATGAAGTGAGGGGAAGCACAGAGAGTGGGAGTATGTTAAAGGATGAAAAGCTGGATGCTAAAACTGAAAGAGCGAGTGGGAAAAGTGGGAGTGTGGAAGAGATTGGATTTGGCCTTGCTCAAAAGGAAAGAGGGAACGAAGGCGAAGAGGAGGTGGACGCGAGCGAAGGTGGCGGGCAGAGGCAGAGCATAGAGGGAGGGAAGTCGGGATCGGAGTGGGAAGAAGGAATGGAGGGATAAGATGGATAAATGAGCGGGTGGAACGAGAGGGATAAGAAGGGGGAGGTCCATGTCGAATTAAAAAGGGGGCCGCGGGAGCGAGGAGAAAGGAATGACTCAGCGTACGGGGTGGAAGATGGTGAAACAGGGAGAGAGATAATAAGGACTGAAGGAGAGGAGGAGGAGGTGGTGGTGTAAAAAGAACGAACTTCTTGCGGCAAAATGAATGTTTAAGGAGGAAAAAGCAGCTTAAAGGAATTGGTCGACATTTACAGTAGGTAAATACGCTTAACGGCTTTCTTACTGAGACGAAGATAAGATTGCTACCACTTTGATGTCTGGATGCTAAATATGAAGCCAAAGATACAGCCGCAGCTGGTCGGTCGAGCTTATCACAAGGACTGGCAACATTGAAAAACAGATACCCTGCCCATATTCAATGCATTTGAAGTGAACAAACAAAACGATATGTGAGCTTTAGAGGTACTATGAGGCACATTTTTCTACTTTTGAACCGTCTAGCTGCCTCTCCATGCGAGGCTAACGGCCTCCTGGCTATAGTTTCAGATTTAAAGAAAAGAGATGAGATCAATCTTCTTATCACAGCTATACGAGCCCATTTCCCAAAGTGTGAAACTACTCCTTTAAGTTTAATGTAATTAGAAGCGAAAGGGAGTGTTGAGGAGGGAAGTGAGAGCCAAATGCAGAGATGGCATCCTGTTTACCTCTGTTGCATTTTAGTTTCATTTTCTTCCTTTCTTACAAATTCTGCCTCTTTCCTTCCATTACTGTTTTCCTATTCGCTTCTTTCCTTTTCGTCCTTCCTCCTGTTCTTTCATCTCCCGTTGTGTTTATGTGGCCTCCACATGCAAAACATTTACTCTTTTTGAAGTGAACACTTAATTTTATAACTTCATTAGTGCGCTTGAGTGTTAGTCCACACTGTCTGTCTCTGTGTGTGTGTGTGTGTGTGTGTGTGTGTGTGTGTGTGTGTGTGTGTGTGTGTGTGTGTGTGTGTGTGTGTGTGTGTGTGTGTGTGTGTGTGTGTGTGTGTGTGTGTGTGTGCGCTCATGTTCCGCGCAAACCACGTCTCCGGTAAATACATTTTTCAAGATGGCTCCGGGGCAAGTGGTAGAAAGCAAAGTAGAAAAATATTTCTCATTTCGGCAAAACTAATGCAGACTCTTGTCTACTAAATGTGCACACACATATCGCACACACACAAACAAACATGCACACAAAGACTCCTTGTCTAAATAAATGACTGGAAAAATAGCCAACACGCTTCCGAGTGAGGCCTGCAGGAATGGAAATGCAGAAAAACAGAGTGTAACAGAGAAAGTAGTTGCAATGGATGGCGAGGGAATAGCCAGACTGATAAACACATACAAAAGGCAACAGAAGAAATCAAGAGGGAGAAAAAGAAGAATAGGACCTGGGAAAAAAGGAGATCCAGAGAGAGAAGGGACGAGGACAAAGAGAGATCGAGGAAAGTACGAAGGACAGATGGAAATGACAATAAAGAAGGGGGGAACAGAGCAAGAGAGAATATGAAAGAAAAACAAACAAAGATTAAGCAAAAGACAGGCAGAGAGGACAGCGAGGAGGAAGCCATCAAGCCTCACATCTTATTTTGTGTGAATTTCATTAGACGGTTTTAGACAGCAAACAAGAGGAAAAAGAACAGCCTGGGCAGAGGAGGTGAGATATGGAGAGTGAGACAGGGGGGATGAGATGATCAGTTTGAATGTGTGTGGCATGAGGATGGCATTTTGATATCAATTTAACTGGCAGCCACAAGACTGTGCTGCTTGTTCGATACATAAATGAAAACAGAACATGGCTGGAATTGGAGGGCGACATTATATTATTATATGATAATCACAATTTGTCAGTGCGGGGAGAGGGGGAAAAAAATTAGGAGGAGGAGGGATGAAGAGGAGAGACAACAGAGGAGAATTGACTCAAAAAGAAAAGAGTTTCCCCAATTAAAGTAGAAATCGAGCTCATTAAATATATGTGTGAAGAATTGTTTTGTATGCAGGGAAATATAAAGAGGAGAGAAACAGTCGGAGTACATAAGTTGACGAGGACGAGGCAAGGAGGCAGTAGGGAGGGGGGAGTGGCAATATGGCCCGACACAAACACACTGCCCCGGCACACACACACACACACACACACACACACACACACACACACACACACACACACACACACACACACACACACACACACACAGGATCCTATCTGATTAGATTTCCTCTCCTTTTCTCCCCTATTTTCTCAGGCCTCACTATGAGCCTATTAATTAATTCCTGCTTTCCTTGTTACGAAGCAGATGGAGGAGTGAGGAGAGGAATGCAAAATAACTCCGGCGTCCAGACGGCAGCGAGGAGCAAGATGAGAAAGGCCAAAAGGAGAGAGAGACAGTGCATGCAGATAAGAGAAGGTGGAAGACGAGCAGGAAGGTAGACGGAGAGGAATTCAAAACCGACGGCAGAGGGGGGAAAAAATATACAATATTTTTAACAATACTGATGCCCATAGAATATATAACTATGTGAGGTCAAACTATAGAAATGGTCTCATGTCAACTTATACCTGCAGTACATAATATAACAACACCGTTATTCCAAAGAATGAAACTAATTATCTAATAAGCTTCCTCTATTCAGTCGTAGAAGCATGTCAGGGACATTTGAGGAGCTTCAGAAACTTTCACAATGCACTTTACATGACTTGCAATCATCTATTGTTTTGTGGGACCAAACTGCAAGATGGTTCCTATTGTCTATGTTGTGTTTCTGGGGCAAGCAGAGCAAGTAGTAATGTCAGCAGCACAGGCTTTACGGGATATGAGGCCTTCACTTTGTTATTAAGATACACATTACTGTCATTCAGTAGTTTAAACAATTATTATATATTGAATCACTTACTTATCAGAAGTCGGTTTATACTTATTGACTCATGGCTGATTACTCATGAATGGATTGTTTAGTCTATAAAAACTTAAAGGAGTCAAGAGCCCATCAAAATTCCCCTGAGCTCAAAGTCTAAAGCCAGCACGTCTGAAAGATAAAAAATTTCAATAGATGTTATTTATTACATGTGAAACCTTCAGAAGTCCTCAGATTTGACTTCTTGTAACATGAAACCTATCAATAGATTAATGAGTCTCTTCGTGGCAAATGGTTGACCTCCCCGAGAAACCTTTTTATTTTATGATCAAATAAAAGAAAATGCATTAATATTCAAATTATTTCAAAAATATTTTCAGCCTCGATTTGACAGCCATGCATCTTTAGAGAAAGTTGCTGTTGTGTCTCCAGTCACGTCCCTCACACTTCCCCTCTTTTACACTTAACATTTTAAGAAAATGGATGCAGAAAATCTAAATTACATTTAATACTCCTTTTTTTCAAACATAAAGTGTCACCGTTGGTGAGATCACAAATCTAATTACAATACATCGTGGATTTTGCTTGGCTGCATGTAAAAAAAATCAGTAGGCTCCTCAAGTAGAAGGTTTACGTGCAGCACTGTAAGTTGTTACGGTGCTGCACACAAACCTCTCCATATGTCACAGCAGGTGTTTGGACCATCAGCTATCAAAAGCATCAGATTTGATATCACTGACTATTTAAGTTTCTGCAAGCAGCACATCGAGAGACAAGAGTCTCTCTTTATTTACATCTGACTTGTATCTTAACATTTAACTTTGCAGTGCACTGTGCTTGAAGGTCCTTTTGGGGTCTAGTATGAGTGCGAGCCTGAGCACATACTGCCCAGATTGATGTGTAAAATTGATGTGCTGAGGAGCATTCAAAGACACCACGCAGGTTGATTAAAGTTAGATATTGACCTGATGTCTATGTCCGCACCTCCATATTGACTCAACTGTGTTGGTGCTTCTGGGTCAGAATCTGATTTGAAATGAAACCCTGCCAGAAACTTCATTTACTAAGGTGGTCTTGTGCAGGAGAGGTTAAAACCTGACCCAAGTCTCCTCTACATTAAGCATTGAGTCGCCAAGTGGGCTACTCCAATCACAGATTTTACTGCGAGTTGGGTCAAAAACACAGCCATAGGGCTAAACATAATACTCTGAAGTCCCAGCAGCCCTCATGAACCCTGAAAAAAAAAACACTCGCACACCTACACAACACTGGAACGTGTATTTATACTGTGAGGTTATCTGTACTCAAGGTATTGCATCGTAGAGCGAAAGGCAACCATATAATAGCATTCATGTTATTCTTGTAACCTTGGAAAGAATCATCTCGTGTAGATGAACATATTAGAACAAATCCTCCTCTCCTTGTAGCTCCTACTGCTTTAGGGAGACGCATGTTATTTTCCAATTCATTATTACTGATTAACTGCTGCAGAGTTAAGGGTCAGAAACGTAATATGATGATATTTGTTACTGGAGTAATCCTCCAAGTCTGAAACCAAAAGAAAAGTAGTTTAATAATTTGTCCAGGAACTTATTTGAATACTGTGAACAGTTTCTAGATGGGTAAAATATTATATAAATCGCATACATGAAACCACAAAATGTTTTGAGTTGTTCAACATATTTAACTAACTTGCTGCATTTATCACTCAGAAATACATTTTAAAATAACTGATTATTCTTTGGCCTTGAAATATATAAAAAAAATAAAAATAAAAAAAAATAAAAAATCACTAAACCTCTAATAGAGGGTTGGACCATTTAAATGAAGAGTTTAATTTCAGAGTTGACAGGGATCTGCAAGAGAACAGCTCAATAAATGCACACCAGCAGACACACAAACCAAAAACAAATGCAAAAGCTCATACAGGCCTGATAAAATGCAATCCAAGTTCTCTCACTCGGAAAATTGCACAGTGGAAGTCACAAATAGAGAGAGAAAGGCAGAGGGAAGACAGATAAATAAGGCCCCCCTCAACAACACACACACACACACACACACACACACACACACACACACACACACACACACACAGAAAGAGAGACAATATATACAGGACATACACACAATCATGGATATGTGCATCAACACACTAAATACACATGTAGTTAAAAATGCATCGGCTGCCACGCTGCTTATTGGCACACCCACAGAGATATCCGACAAGAAGCACACACAAAATGTTTGTTATGAAACCCACACAAATACACAGAGATATACACAAAGAGACAGAAGGCTATGACTCACAGACCAGCCCAGATAAGGTGATAAGTATAAAATATGAGCTTGTGGTGGGAGGGAGGGGGGAATGGTAGGGAATGAATTCGATATGAAAGAGAAGAAAGAGGAGAAGAGAGTGGAAAAAGTGAAGCATGTGTACATAATTTAACAGAGAACCACAAGACAACATGGTAATATATCGGGGGGGGGGGGATGATGGTGAGGAAAGAAGGATGAGTGTGAGGAGAGAATAATGAAAGAAATGTAAAAGAGAGGTTGAACCCTGTTTGAACCATTTTTAAGGAAAAGCATACTGACACTGGGTCATACAAAAGTATATTCGTTAAGCCGTTAATAGTTCAAAATTACATATTTGTGACGGCAAGACAAATTGATCCGAGATGTTGGGGGGGGGGGGATTTGGTCACAAATGTATGGTTTCATTATGAAACAAGAATTACTGCTTCTGCTCTCGAAGTTGCAGCTTATATGCATATCTCTCAAAACTCAGATGTTGCTGCAAAGAAGCTATAAATTCTAAAATGTGGACGCTTCACACAACTTCAATCCGGACACAAACATTCGGCATTAAGTTAATGTTTTTGCCAGGTTTGAAGAAATTCCCTCAAGATATTCTTGCAATATCACGTTCACGAGAACAGAGGAGAGAAATGTGAGGTCAAAGTGACCTTGAGCTGCAGTGCAGTGTGGGATTCACTCAAAATAAACTACACTGGCAAACTGATGTGTTTTTCATCGTATTTGGTTTTGGATGAATTCACCATGAAACAGGACAGTATGAAGGTATTGGGGTCACATGGGATTCTTCTACAAGTATCAAAGCTCAGCAGGAAGTCATCCTAATTAAACCCAGTGCTGTAAAATGTGCCTTCAATGTAAATGTGTACTTCATGTAGCCTCTGAGAGAAGTCTCTCTCGCCACACGAAAAGGAGATGGAGGCACACGAGACAATTTATGTTCAAGCCTTATTAAATGAAATGATCTTCTCAACAGGGCTCCCAGCGTGACACACCAGTAGGTAGGCCTGCTGCGTGTGAGACAGCCCGGCAAAGCAGCAAAGCTTCCTTTATGTCTAGCTGGGAGGGATTTCATCTGTCATTTCACCCCATTATATTCCACTCACAGCTCTCTGAGTAACAGGCCGGTGAATCATTTGAATGCAAGCAATGGAGCTTGGCATCCAGTCTGCTAGTTGGTGTGTGGGAGTGACAACCTAACAATATTGACAAACATAACCTGTGATTGGTCGGTTCAAAGAGACAACACTCCGGCACCTCCTAGCAGGCTTCAGTGGGTCGAATGTACAGTGTCACACAATGTGAATCAGTGCTTTGACAAATCCCTCGTGGTTCGTGGCAGCACAGTCAAGTCAGAAATTAAACTGACGTCTTCATTAGGGAGTATTCAGCTCCATCCAAGCAGCTTTTGCTTCTCCTTTTTTGGTGGCAGATTCGACATTTGAAGCTCAGAAAATAAGTAGTATAGTTGCTTGTGTTTCCAGCTTGCGAGAAGAGTGATGTACCCCGAGCTCCGCACCCCGCTGCTATCCCCCAACGCACGTCTGTCCCTGGGCCTTACCCAGCATATGCCTCCTTTTGATGCTGAATCCTTTGGTTTTAGTCAACTCTTTGATAGGAGTCGGCTAGGAGGCCCCAAGCCTGTGGAAAAGGCTTAGGAGGAAACCAACGGGGATTACTGGACGAAACATATGGAAATTACTGTTTAATTTATCATTTAGGTTATGGTAATTAATGCAAATTACTATTTTTATTAATTCCAGCCTCGGGTTTAAATGGTGTTGCTCCTGTACGGGTGTGCAGCCTTGTCACGATCATATGTGAGAAGGATAGTGAGGTGGCACGGGGAGGGTACAGTAATTTGTATAAAATTTTAACACAAAAGGTCATCGCTATAAAAACACCTTCACCTACATTAAAATGTGTCTACATGAGAAAAAAATAAAATAAAATACAGGACTGTGTTGTGATGATATGTTGGAAGTAAGTCTGAATCGCAAACATGGCGAAACCTCCGGGGACACAAGTACCTATGATTTCTATCGGAGTTCATGTCCTCAATCTGTTTAGAAATCACAGAAAAACAACACTGGTGAAAAAAAACAAGAAAAAGCATTTAAGAATATATATATATTTTTTTTATTATTATTTTTTTTTTACCTAAAAGGCCATATAATAGTACTAAAATGCAAGGGAAAAGGGAGCTTAAAGTGAGCAAGAAAGCCTCGGGCTCCAAGGGCTTCTAGGTCTCACATCCTGCTGCCGTGTCTAACACCTCCTTATTGTCCTTTGATGCTCAGGTGATTTAAGTGGTGCAGTTCTGCTCTGCCCAACTAAGCAGGATCAGGCCATTCCTTTCCTCGGCAGACTTAGTAAAGGTCACACATGCTTTTATCTCTTTCAGACTTGGCTGTAGCGGTGCACATTATTATGGTATCAGCAGGCGAAGCATCCAAAGACTGCAGTTGATACAAAACACTGCTGCTGGGCTTTTAACTCGTGCAAAGAGAAGCGACCACACTGGCTACCTTTGAGTTTTAGAATTGATTTAAAGAGTTTGCTGCTTGTTTTTAAAGCCTTCAAAAGTTTGTCTTCTGGCTAAATCTGCTAACTCCCAATGAGCGTGATCGCTGCCTGAGCTGCTCTAACAGGGCCCTAATTTACTAATTGATTACCTTTATTTTTATGTCATTTTTATTGCTTTGCCTGCACCTGTATATGCTGCTGTAGCGTAACAATTTCCCTTTGAGGGATTGATAAAGTATCTATCCAACCATCCATCCATCTAACAGTGGCTCTAAAATTGCAACACGTCACAAAAGGTGAGGAAGCCTTCGCTTTTCGGGCACTTAAACTGTGGAAAACTCAGTATCGTCCTTTAAATATCTTTTTAGGAACAACCGACAACCACACAGTAACAGTAACATCACAGATTTGAAATGCCATTCTCAAGCCTCAGGTAGGTAATTTTGTCCAACACCATTTTGTTATTTTGGAACAGCAAGTGACCATATTTAAATGAGCTGGGGAGGACTGAGCAGAGGATCTGATGCGATCTCAGAGGACGATACGCTGCCCACCTATAGTGAAAACCTGAATGCACCACAGACCTGTCAATCAAACAGATATGCCCCCAAAAATACCTAATGCATTACTTACGTATTTACTTTTTGAGGCCTAATATCAAATTATGGATGGAATTAATTTCAGATGGACCGCTGGAAAACTAAAACAAGGAGTCACTTTGGCGAATAACATCATAACGAGTTGAGGAAAATATTTATCTGCTTTGTATTTCATGAGAAGTTTAATGGGAGTCTATGGAGCCAGAGCCTTTCTGGAGCCAACCCCTAGTGGCACTCGGTGGTATTGCACTCTAAGACACTTAATTTTCTATGGTTAAGACTCACTTTTATCATGTGGGTTTTTCATAAGTGACGACATTTTTTTGTGATTATTCAAATGATTTTAATTTGTTCATATCTTAAGGTCTGGATCCCATTTTCTTCCTATTTTTTTTATAGAGCGGCACTTTATAACCTTGTTTGTCAAATGTGAAATATAAATAAAGCTATTAATGCTATTATTATTTCCTTGTTCCTAACAATTACCTCCATTCATAAATGATGATCTGTTTATGCTTCGTTTTACTGTACAATCCAAATCTATTAAAGCTAAGAAATGTCATGTTCAAGGCTTTAATGTGACGAAAAGCTCCAGTTTGACCGTGTGCATAAAAAAACATTTCGTACAGCTACAAACAATGACGGCTGTGATTATAATAGTGATAAGCTATTATCATAAATAGCCTCCACTCACTCACAGAAATGAGGTTCTCCTAAGTGTCAAGACAGACGTACACACATGCATACAGCTACATTCCTCATTCTTATTCATCTGCTCACTTCTCAATCACACACTGTACGCTTCGCTGCACAATTATAATCACCTTAAAATGATTTTATGACGTGCTCACAAAACCAAACAAAACTCCTCAGAGTGCATGCACACACACACACAGACACTTTTACAAAGACACGGGAGTACGCTTTAACACACACAAACAAACTGCACAAAATGGCTGGATTCAGACGTATACTGCAGTGCTTACAGACACGCATTCATTGGAATTTTTTATAACAACATCAAAGCATACTGTAATATAAAATCCTGATTCAGGTAATCACCATTATACACACAATTTACTGCAACATACACATAATTATTAGAACCCTTATCTGGCATATTGCAGAGAATCCAGGCATGTCATCTATGTAGCTCAGCAGATTTTCCTTGGCAATGGTTATTTTATGGACACGTGCACACACACACATGTTTGTACAGCTATCTTTGTGAGGACATTCAGTGATATAATGCATTGTCTAGTCGCTTACCCTAACAACAACCATCACAACTCTGTGCCGAACTCTAACCTTCACCCTAAAAACATGTCTTAACTTTAAAGTTGCGGGAACTAGCCTAAATGTCCTCACAACGTATGCTGGTCTTTAGAAATATGTTTGTTTGTTTTTTAACCAAAATTGGTCCTAACAACTATAAAAAAGGCACACAAACAAACTCTGTGGCCAAAGAAAGTGTCACCTTGGATTGTTTACCTCTACATGTGTTTCCATGTGGTGTTGAGGAAGACAAAGGTGGACAGGAGAAAACGGAGAGGACAAAGGAAAGGAAGAGGAGGTAAAGGAAAGAGAGGAAAGATCAGGATAACGGGCAATAAGAATACAAAGACAATATGATATGATACAAATATATGGATGAACTCCAAAGGAAGAAGAGAGCAGGAGGGAAAGAGGTTAAAAGAGGACAAGCAGAAGAGGAAAGTGATGACAGGAAGAAATGCTGGGACAATAAAATGGGGAGAATTTCTACAGAAGATGAAGGAGAAGAGGAGATGAGAGGATCAGAGCGAAGGGAGGAAGAAATGAAGAGATGATAGTAGCCATTTAAAAAAAAAAAAAAATAAAAAAAAAAAGCATGCAGCTTGGTTTCAGTACATTGAACTAAAAAAGCAAATGTATAATGACCCTGAGATGACCTTCTCTTGAATATCTTTCTATACTATATATGCCAAGAAACACTAACAAGCGTGAAAGGGCTGGGAAAACTAAAGCGGGAGATGGTGGAGGGGGTTGGGGTGGGGTGGGGAGGGGCGGGGGGATTATTGCTGATGTGGCAGCAACTTCTCCAACTCCCACGTCGAGAGAGGAAATCAAAGCCAAGAGCGGAGGAGCTGGAGATGCTGGCTGCTGCATGCAACATTCAACAAGGAGGAAATGAAAAGGAAGAAAGGAGACGACCGAAAGAGGGAACAACAGGAAGAAACGACTTGATTAAACTGAAATAAAGGATTGTATGACAAAAAAATGAGGAAAGAAAGACAAAACAAAAGGGGCACGACGACAAACTGAAGGACAGAAAAAGGTTATTATTATGCATCGCAGCAAACGGCTTTATGGTAAAATAAATTAATGCAGAAATTCTCCTTCGACTCAAACATATCTAACCAATGCAGACCTCACACTTTGGTCCAGCAGGCTGCTGTGCTTTATTCGTATGGCAGCTCTGGGTCGCTCTACTCATCTTTTAATTCACCTCATGTCCCTCTCCCTTCTCTGCATTTCCAGCCCTCGTTTGTCAGACCCTTCTGTCAATTAATGCGAGCCATTGTTTCTTTCCGTCTTTCCCACTCTCACTCCCTCTCTGTCACTCTTTCTCAGCCTGATGAAGATGGAGAGTGCTCATTTAAGACTAATTAGCTCGCCTAAACAGACAAATAACCAGGTGCAGCGCACACATTTTCTCTTCAGCACCGATATATTAATGCATGCACACATTTCTGCACATTAAAGAGGCAAGAACAAACGGTGGAGCACTTTCTCTTCAGCACACATGCAGGCACACACGATCCAAAGCAATAAAGCCCAAAAATATTGCTAACTCGGTTTCTCTGACGCACACACTCTTAATTCCTCTATCTTTGTCTGCAGAATTGTCAAAATAGAAGCAATAACATCCAGATAATGTTCTTGTTTTCGGCTTTAACAGACAGCCACAATCTTGTTGCAGCACTTCTACATGGCAGCCTCTTCATCTGCTCATCTCATTGCTGCGTTTACTGTACAGCTAAATGTAATGAAGGGGCCCCTCTGAAGCACTGCCTCTCATTCTCTCTCTCTCACTCTCAAATGGCAATACTGCATGGCAGGCAATTTATATAGTGATCGCAATTTTTTTTCTTTCCTGGCACAAATCAGCATTAAACATGAAGTATGAGATAATATGAGGGTCTGATTTTATTCCTCACTTACACTGAACACTGCAGTAGATTCACAGTATTAGTTTGACATCACTGAAACAACCTGAGCTAATGTCATTCAGTATGGTCAGCCTTCACTGTGATGGATTTTATGCAGCTTATGTAATAATATTACCATTTAAGTGATCAATAATACATTGTCAAAGCGATGGATGCCTGCTGCCTATACAAGCTATTAACTTGAAATGATTCACATGTGAGACCGAATCACAGCCAACACAAGCATGCACGGACAGGTTTATTATTGTCTGCACTGTGGTGTAAATGTAGATCACACTAGAGTCTGCCATTAGTCTGTCAATACTGTACATCTGTGCGCTATTGGATTTTTGTTTAAAAATGAGCATCGACCACGCTGAGGTCTCCATGATGGATCTGATGCAGTTTGTTTAATGACCTCAGAGATTTTTCTTTCAATATTCTACTGACTGTCTGTGGGAACAAGTTGTTCAGTAGTATCTCACAATGAGGGACGTTTTATTGTCTCTTCCTGTGGCTTCAAAGCTGTTTCAAAACTTTTTTTTTTTCTTTTTATGCCAAAAATGGAAAATTGGCTGAAATAAAAGATGCTCAAAGGCTTCAATCCAAAGTTGTGTTAGCACGCTTTCGAAAGCCCTCGTCAGTCTAACCATACTGCTGATATTTAGTAATGTGTATTTTAAATCATGACCCATCACTCTCATATGAAACATAGTACACACGAGTGCACAGTACACCACTTATTATACAGCTCAGTATGTGCTGGTATCTTTTATTGGCAGAAAAGTGTACAAACACTACACCCTGTATTCTGAGATGCATTAAAGGTGGGCATCAGTGTATTAAAGACACATTGCTTTAGTTTATGGATTTGGATGTTGAAATTATGGCCAAATCATTATATCGGTCTGGCCAGTTAGCTGCTTTTCACTTTTGTTGTTTAAAGGAAAAATGTCAACAAAAAAAAAACTGTTGAGCAGATTCAGCAGTTTTGCCGTTCTCTTATAGAATATTGCAGATAAAAATGCAGCAACTGCAGCAGCAAAAACTGCAGCACAATTTCAGAATCGTTTGGAGCCATTTCGCAGTTTAGTGATGAAGACCATGAGATACAGAAAAGCTCGTAAATCGACCTTGAGCTTAACATATGTTTTCCTCACATTCTGCATATTTTCTTTAAAGCTGTCTTTTTAGATGTTGTGTCCTGGAGGTTCTGGAGGTAAGACCAATCAATATGAGACCGGGGAGAAGGGCGAGTAAACAAAACAGCCCTCATTTTTTATTTTTTTTAACTAAAACAATTAATGCATTTAGCACTAAAACTAGAAATTAGAGCCTCAGTACACACTCAAAGAACAGCCACATCTCATTTCTTATTTTAGCATCATTTAAAAGTGGGGGCAGGAAAATATAGCTTTTCAAATGAATCTCACAGACCATTTAGTAGCTGTTCTGCAGCTATCAATTATATCATGAGTTTAGTTGTCACTGAACTGTAGAAGTGTAAATGTGCATTTTATTCTTATCACTTCATGGACTTTTTGTCCATATTTTTTAATAAATTGAGTTTCAAAGCTCATTTTTGTCCTTGGAAAAAGGGGCCGACAGAGACCTTCGAGGTGAAAGGTCAAGAGTGAATTTTGAAGCTCAACTTTAAACTACAATAACAAATTACACAATAAAAGATCTGAAGCATAAAATTAAAGCGTACTCCATTCAACAGTGCAATTAACTGAGCGTTAATGAGTCCAGTCGGTGAATGTTTCTGTGTTCATCAGTAGCTACAGGAAGTGGAACATTTGCGATTTTTTCTTTTTTCTTTTTTTTTCTTCCATATTGGACCCAGAAGCCGGTGCTTACTGTACCCCAAACATGCTCCAAAAATCAAATAGTTAGTCCTATTAAAGGTTAGACACGGTCCAGGTATAAATTTAGAAATTGTATTCTGACATTTAAATTGAGGCAGCTTGACGGGGCGATGCAAAACCTGGGAACATGGGTGGGAGCACCAACGGAAAATTAAATATTTCGGGGGAAAGAAATGCTTGTGGTTCATTTGTCAGAATTTCTTCCACACTGGAAAGTTTTGCAAATTATCCAACAGCTGTTAGAATTTGTTTTTGTAAATTCCTGGAGGGCTCGGACTGAAAATTTGGACTTGACATGCAAACATAGAAATTAAGGAAGTCTTTACCCCCCCCCCTGACATCTGTCACTGATATGTGGTCTCTGTTAGTTTAAAACACTTTCTCCTCGTGTTGTTTAATCCAAACACACCCACAACCCTTCGCTGTCCCCGCAGCATACACTTATACACACATTGCACCGTGAGCCTGGGGGTATAATTATATCACTTTAGGATCTAAAGGACTCCTGTCCACCAATCTACCAAATGTGCAATGTCCCTGCGGAGCGTGCATGCGTGCGTGCGAACACACAGGCTCGGTGATATATATATATATATATATATCTCAGTGGCGCACACACACACACACACACACACACACACACACACACACACACACACACACACACTGAGAAACACACACTCGACGCACAAGGGAAAGATCATTTACAACTAAATTATAGACAAATTGAACCTTGCGAGAGAAGTTCAATGGCAGAACTGGAGCTGAATGCAAAGGCGGTCTCCCTGTTCCTCACAAACACTCTGTCCTTTGAGACAGATAAGCGTCTTCACACAAGCATCCCCCCCCACATACACACACACACACACTCCCCAACCCACCCTCATACTCATACACACAGGCTTTCTTTGCCTCCAGGACAAAATACATGTTCCATGTATCTCACATTTTGTCTGCCGCATACAGTCTGACGCATCAGATAGAAGTGCCTCTATTGTGTAGGAATTCAGTAAAGCAGGAGGACAGATGAATAGATATTCACATAATGTTACCGTGCAATGCTTTCTGCTTGTGTGTAGTCTTTCTCGATGCCTTTGGACATCCAAATTGTTATATATGGGGGCGTGTTCTTTTGTGCATCTATGAATGAGAGTGTGTGTGTGTGTGTGTGTGTGTGTGTGTGTGTGTGTGTGTGTGTGTGTGTGTGTGTGTGTGTGTGTGTGTGTGTGTGTGTGTGTGTGTGTGTGTGTGTGTGTGTGTGTGTGTGTGTGTGTGTGTGTGTGTGTGTGTGTGTATCCTTTCTGATTACCGATTGTGGTATTCCACCTCCACACTGACACTTGTCTACACATAGAGAAGAAGCGAGAGAAGCAGTGAAAAGTTAAAGGATGCTTTCGCAGTCAAAAAAGATACCATCTTGTCACAAAAGGTGAAGAGATAAGACAACAATCAAGGCAATATGGTGAGAAGGTGGAGGAGGAAGAGCAGCAGAGGTGGGAGGACACATGGAAAGGAGACAAAACACGTTTTAAAATGGGTTTGTTTTAAGTTTATGGTGTTGACATCAGACTTGTAAATGCTATTCTTCTCTGCAGAGACAGACCGTGTTTGGAATAACAACCTGACTTAACACATATTCATTAGTATTAGCCGAACCACAAACCTGACCTACAGAAATGCCAAAAACCTATTTAAAGTGCAGGTTTTCATGATTTTAATCTCTACGAAGTATCACAAACAAAACTTAGGTTGGTCTGATTGGATTGGTTCATGCCTCCCTGTGTTGCTGTGTCCCCATCCGTTACTACCAATATTGACCTCCACAGACGACAACTGTTTGGAGGTGTTGATTGAAATGAGGGATTTCCCAACCTGATCTCAAACATGGGTATCAGAGCCGTTAAAGGCATTTTTAAATGGATCGCTGTCGGTTATATTCAGCTCTGATCCTATGTTTTATGTCAACTGTCGTGCAGGTGTCATATACCCGAGAGCACAGTTTGTGGCAATATGTAGAAATGTAATGTGGCATACGTGCGGCTAAAATGTCTGCAGTGTGTTTAAACAACAGCCATTTGTAATGTCTGCAATGCAGCATTTTGTGAGGTGGCAGTAACAGAGCCTACAACTAATACGGCACCTAAAAAATAAACACTGAATAAAATGCAGTGAGTTGAGTCAGGTAACTGTGACAAAGTGTAATTGTGATTTTGATTTGTTGTGACCGGTAATGTTAAGTCCAGTCAGACCATTCAAGACAAAACTGATTTAGATCGCTGCAGGGAAAGGTTGCAGCGGCTATACTGGCTCGACTCAGCTCGACTCAAGCCAGCTGAGTCACCTGTGAGTCACCAGTGGAGCAGTTTTACAACACAAGGCACGATCGGGGTTTTGTTTTTTTTCCTCTAAATGACAGAACGGCTCCAGAAAAAGACAGAAGAAAGCTGCACAATTTGCATAAGAGTATTCAGTCGAAGCACCCATGGGTGGCTCCAAACTCTCAACCCTTACCATCACCCTGCTCGTTACAGGATTTAAGACGCTACAGATTACATACAGCTACTAAGAAGCCTAAAAACCCAGACACGTAAAACGGAAGTACAGATAGTCGTTACAGAGAGTAGTTGCACTGTAGATGTCTGAACTTGTGTATTTTATTAAGAATCAGTCTTGCACTATAGAAATGTCAAAAAAGTATTCGTACAAACAGCTTGGGTGCCAGCAATTCTTTTATAATGCTTTACAGACCTTTTCAACTGTCCGGATTTGCAAGATTTATTTTAATAATACGAACAAAAACTAAGTGCACACTGTGCAGCTGTATTATATATTATAAAGGACAATACAAGTGTTGTAAATATTAAGACAATATTAAATTGAATTAGGAAGAGGAGCAAACGGCCTTATTGTGATATCCCAAATTCAAAAATATGGCATTTTCTGGGATGTAATTTGCGGTTGTGTTTCACTGACTGACTGTTTTCATTAGTTTGTCCATTGTATTTACTGAATATCAAAGAATGTGCTAAATACCAGAAACAGAAAATACCAGAAAATTAGTAAAATGTTATCTTGTCCTTCGCCCTCATTGAAAAATCAAGCATCAGTAATCATACAAGTATGTGTTATTTGAAAAAGCAGAGTGAAAGCTTCCCTCTTTGACAGATGAGTGTGAAAACACCCTTAGCTTCAGACTCTGCACGTGCATCCTCCTGAACAGTGAAGGTCAGACGTTAAGTTGATTTAACTAAATTTTTCAGAGGTGTTACTAAAGATTTTTCCCTACTGTATACAGAACGAGCTCCTCCAGCAGCTCCTGTATTTCCTTTATGTATTGCATATAAGCACAACCCCAGCAGCAAACACAGAAAAAAAAAATAGCCTTTCTCCAAATGTTAATGCACTGCTTGCACTTTACCTTATAAACATAAAAAAGGAACAAGCTGAACAGTGTTTGTGGTGTGTTTAAAAACTGAGGGCACTCTACTATGTCAGATGTCAGTACTTAGTAACCAACGCATCAGTCAGTGGGTTTATTTCAACCTGATGGCTTGTCTGTCTGCATATATACAAAGCTACAAATCTGAGCTAATTCACAGATAAAATAAAAGTCCTTAATTTATCTCTGGGAAAGTGTGTTGTTGTTTTTTTGTAAGTGCCTGATCATTAGCCTGGCCCCACTGGACTTGCTTCAGTTTTCTTTGTTGTGCAAAAGCCACTCTAAATTACAATGACGTCAAGGGTTGTTCTTTTGTTCCTTCATGTAGTTGCAGCAGTGGCGCATATGGTGGTCAATGCCAATTGGTCAAAGGCTGCTGCAATAGTTTTAAAAGTAGCCGTGGTCTATGTCCAGTAGGATACAATGAACCATATATTAATGCAGTGAATTTGGGTCATCAGACTATATAAGCAGCCATAGTATCAAAAAACAAAGAAAAGGTTGAAGGGATCGAGTGGCTGAGGTATGCATATTCTGCTTTGGAAGTATCGCCAGTGTCCCCTGGACCACCCAATTGCCACAGGGTATTTCGCACACAGAGTGGAGGCTGGTGCTGTCAGTCTGCTATTGCAGTGTCATTGCAGCATAAAAGTCTCTCGCAGATAATCCAATAGCCGCTGGGAAGAAACTGTTGAGGAGGCGCTTTGTTAAGGTAGACACCAGCTGAGATACTACTGACCAGAGAGCACGAGAACAAACACAGAGAGTGTCCAGGGTGATGTGGGTCTCTGAGAAAGGCCTGCAGTTTGTTCCTGTAGCAAACAGCGGGCCATTCTCAGAGACCCTTGATGTGTAAATGTGCTTTAATTATTTCAAAGTCACTCTTTCAAGCCGTTTAATTTTTTCTGTCACCTGCACTAACACATGAAGGGATGGAGCCAGAGACAAACGGAGGTGGAGAGCGACAACTCGGCAGAGGGCAGATGGTGGGCGCGACGACACAAAAGGACAAGTTCATAAAGAGACAAAGGAAAGATGAGTCACAGTGGATGAGGCAAAGGTGAGGTAAAGGACAGAGAGGAGGAGAGATGAATGAATGGACAGGGTTGAATGCGAATAAGAGGAGAAGATGACAAAGATGAGACGGATGAGAGGGAGGAGAGAGGAATGAGAGTGGAGGAGAGGGAGGGTTGGAGAGGGGTAGAGATGGAGTGATGGGGCTGACAGAGTGAGAGGAAGACACAGAGGGAGAAACTGACAGTGCTGAAAGGATGGTGGAGGGAAAGAGGGAGACAGAACAGGAGGCAATGGTGCGAGGAAGAAAGAAAGACAGGGAGGATGAAGAAATGGACAGAGGTGGAGAGATGGATTCACCGAGTTGGCTGAGGACAGACGGATGAAGGGAAGTGCTTGAGTGAGGGATGGCGGATGACATAGATGGGTGTGAAGGAAGAAGGGATGGATTAAGGAGAGAGAAAGAGTGGGTACTTTGATACCTGAATGCGTGTATTACATTGACCCTCACTGCAGATAACATCCTATTACCTATTACAGATCAGCATCTAATCACAGCGAAAACAAGGCGACGTGTCCATTTACAGCTGGTATTAGAATGTAATCTGTAACTAAATATCTTATCTGGGTAATGACATTTGTTCACTGCCCTTTGCATTTAGACGTGACACTGGAGTTATTTCCTTTCAGCTTGCACGGTGGATTGCTTCTTCCTATCTGGGAGTCTTTCAGGCAACTTTAGAAACGCATCCCTGGTGAACGTAAGCAATTCAGGTGTATCGGTTCTACTTAGTTTGCCTTTGAAGAGGAGCGAGAGGTCGATAGCTTTTTGCTCGAGAAAGCAGGAGGAAGAGGAGATGGGTGGATTTTTCTGACCAAACTGCACATTTAATTTTCCCCAATCCATTATCAGATCGCTGTCAGAGCCAGGAAACCTCCAGATGTGCTCGGACTAATCTCATATGCAGATCTGTTGGGAATATCTACTTTTCCAGGCATTTGGTCAAAAACCAAAATGGTCCAATTTTGAGACATTTCACTCCGAGACAAAAATGTCAACCTGCTGGTGGCAACAGAGAAGACGTCAGGGGATAACCAACGTAATTTCTATACACCATTTGGGGACCTTGAATGTCTGCTCCAAACCTCTAGCCAATTTACCCCAAATTAGACAAAAGACACAACATTAATGCCCAGTATTGTTTTTTAGCCACTCTACTGTTTCTAAAAACCAAGAGAAGTAAGAGAAAGAGTTGTCCAGAGACAAGCCAGTTTCACAAGCAAACATGTGATAGCTACATATTAGTGGCAGAATAATGGCCTGCAGCCACATCAAATGACTGTCCAACAAAACTTTCAGGTGTCCAAGACACACTCACAAGGTGCCAAAGGTTTAGGGATCAAAACAATGGGGTTGGTTTTAGGAAAAGATCATTGAAACTATTGGAGCAGCATTTAAACAGTTGGCACTGACCACCATAAAGTCTATGTGTTGCATCAAAATTTATTTAAGCTGCAAACAATGGAAACCCTCCCCTAATTTGAGAAGATGCATCAGCATATCAGTAAATAGCCACATAAGACTTTGAAAACTCTGGCTTCAATTCCTTGATATTTGCTCGACTCGTATCGCTCCATCTAACTCTACCACGACAATCATCATTAGAACATATCAAAGCAAATGCCTGACTTTCCTACCGATAACTTCTTTCTCTGATTTACATGTCAAATGTAAATCTCTCACAATTTTGGATCCATTAGTGAAATTGTGTTTTGCGCTGTTGACCAACCTAGCTATTAGACTATTTTGACATCAGACTGGGCTACAAGAAAAGGAGAGGAAGAACTACAAGTGTAGAAAGAAAAAGGCTAATAAAATCATAAACAAAGTGACAGATGTTAAACAAATAAAGCAGAACAAAGAGAGGAAGTTTGAGGTAAAGAAACAAGTACTTAAACACTAAGGGTGGGCTTTCCTGGTTTGGCAGCCACTGGAACTAAATTAAAAAAAATAAAAAAAATGTTGAATTTAAGTCTATGAGCCACCTGTAAAAAAGAATTAAAGTAAAAAAATAACAAGGTCAGCTGCAAGTCGTTTGTATAAAGAGTTAGCAAACTGAATGGGGAATTAGGAAAATGACTGATGACAAAAGGAATACAACAGAAGAGATGAAAGTGAGGGGAGGAGTGTTCGGGAATGTACAGCAAGTTTAGAGTTTCACAACTCGGTAGAAAAAAAAAACAACTCCCTGACAAGTCTATTAGTAGAACAATCTGTTTGAAGCGTATGAAAACGAGAATAAATGTGCTCACACACCTCAGAGATTGGAAGTGCAGTCGAGTGAAACAGAAAGCTCAAAGACTAATGGACATAATGTTCAAATACAACCACGATACAGTTTTCACTTTCGTCATTTGCGCTCAAATGTAATACTCCTTGTAACGAGTACAATTCCCCTACAATTTAGATGGATGCACGTTGGGTTTCTTTTCCTGAGACCTGTTCTCTTTCCAGGCGTCATCTGTGGCTGCTTGGAGCTAAACCTCAGCCTGACATGAAAGCTGCGCTTGTGACAGCTGAAACTTTCAACATGTGTCATTTCACGCAGGACGCTGCCCAGATTCAAGTAATTACTGCACTACTGCCAATTCAAATGACCCCAATTCCCCAAAATGTCAGCGATGTGCGGTTTACTCTGCAGGATCAGGAGGATATGACAAACTAGAGCATTGCTGGATTGGAAGGGATCTGTAATACATGAGGATGCCGTTCTGTCAATTTACTGTCTTGCTGGTTGAAACACAGGGAAGGTGGATGTGGTGCTGGCACAAAGTTGTTTGGGAAGGATTTTGACTGTTTCTTTATTCTGTCTGTGTTCTCACAAATAACACAGCCTGACATCCTTGGTGACTTGCAACTAGATGAAAATATTAGTGTGATATTGCCAGAGCCTCCATTTTAGCCCCGTTTAATTTTTACATGTATTACACATGACACTGCATTCAACAGCAGTGATAGAAGAGAAAGGAAATAATGGAAAGTTTACATTATAGGAATATCTGTTCTGTGCACAATAAATACACGAGTTATGATACATATCCATCTTCAACCTACATTATTGCTTTTTAAAGCCATCCCGTTTGCATATGCGATAGCAAAACTGAAAATATTACATGGAAAAAGCATAAAATATCAGACTTTAAAACAAACAAAATACTGAAACTAAGATTTGTTAATTAAAGGCCTCTTTCAGCTTTTTATTCTCTTAATACACTCTACACTGTGCTGATTTTCCTTTTAAAATATGATCTTTGTGTCAAAGCCTTGAGGAGCTTTTAGCCACTAGCACTTACTGATTTTATTTGTGTTTTACACTGCACTCCACACCGAAATTTAACTGTCCAATAAGCCAAAGACAATGGAGTGTATGTGTGCACTGTGAGTAGTAAGGAGCCTTAAGCCACAAACAATTTAGGTAATAACATGTTTCATCAACTGGGCTCCACTGTTGGCACACTGACCAGCTCGGCCATGGCAGGTGTACCTCTTCTCATAAATGAGAAAAACATGGAAAACTACATTCCAACAGAGAAACACAAATTGATGTTTTCACCTAAGTTATGGCAAATTTGTACTGAAGACAGATGTCATGCTGTTACATTTGTCTTTTAGATAATCATAATCATTACACACATTTTAGGGCTGACATAAATATCTAAAATCTAAAATGATTTGAAGGCGGACAGTTTTGCTCAAAATAACCAATTTATGGTTTTAAAAAACGACTTATTTGTCGTGAGTGATGGTTGTTTGACTTAATGATCGCACGGCCCAACGTTTACTGATGAGTTGTTTTTACTCATGCAGAGTTGATTTAGTTTACTGCGGTGCAATGCAAATATTTCAGGTTGATCAAAGAGCTTCTTTGAGAAAAAATACAATGCCATTAAAAAAAAAAAAAAAAAGAGAAGAGATGAAGAGAGCTAAGACTGATCAGGATAGCGAGAGAAGACAGACGAAATTGTCATTCATGTTCAGTTGCCATAGGAACAGGTGATTTTGTTTCCATGCAGAGCTCCCCACTGCCAATAACTTGCTGTATTAATTGCATTAGTTTGTTTGTGGTTTGTTAGTCTCTCAGCTTAATTCATTAATTAAGCAAATTATTCAGGATATCCAAATATGAATTAGTGTAATTGTGGTTTTGTGCGTGTACACAGATCAGCGCTGAACAAAGATTTATGGGTGCGGGTGTGACTGACAGCCTATACATCTGTGTCTTTTTATGTGTGTTGATGCCTTGTGTACGAGTCAGAGACCCATCTGTGTTGTTTCAGCCGAGCAAATCTCACAGGTCATCAGCGGAGCGGAGTGCTATTTATATCTTTCATTATCCTCTTTCTCTTTCTCACCTCTCTGCTTCAGTCCTGGTGTCTTTCACCTACTCTGACCTCATCTTTCAGTTTCTCTCATCACTGAGTCCACCTGTTTGGGCTCCCTTCTGATTCCCAATCTCATGTCTCTTTGATCTTGTCATCTTTCTATCTCTTCTTTATGCTCTTTTTTTTTTTTTTCCTCACCCTGTCCATTTCTCCATCTTTCCTCCTCTCTGTCCATTTTTGCTTCTGTCTTACATTATTCACATCACCTGCACTGTTTTCGTGATGCCGTATAGACTCCTCAAACCTTCTAACCTTTAAGCTGCACACCTGTAAGAGGACAGATGATACCAAATAGATCCACATGCAAAATGACAAGCGCCCCAACAACACTGCTGCTCACCAGCCTAAATCCATCTGTAAACATGTGCTACTTACTCAGTGATTTCTTCGGTGACCGTGTGTTCAACCTGGAGTCGGGAATTGACTTCGATGAAGTAGTGTTTGCCGTGTTTATCCACCAAGAACTCCACGGTCCCTGCATTCTCGTATCCCACCTGCAGCAAATAAACAAGGCAGGAAAGCAGTTTTATAACTGACTTATCTATGTAGTCCTGTTTTTATGTACAAAAAAAAAATATCAAGAAGAAGCATTAATTAATCTTAATGAGCCATGAAACTAAAAGAAGAAGAAAAAACCTGCCCCCTCTCTACGAGCAAATATGACTCCATAAAATGGGTAAAGACTAAGCCTTGTGTATTATTTTGTGAGAGAGAGGTGGGCAGTTTTCATCATTTTTGTGGAATGCAAAATGAGATCATTAATCAAGGAAGATTAACTGAAATCTCATCATAAAAGAACCATTTTCTCCACCACCTTTCAGCTTCAAGACAGCTATTAGAATCACAATCAGTGTCATGTACAATAAATAAACAGGAATTTGTCTCAGTGTTGTTGGTGCAGGGCTGTTAATATGACCTCTGAATGATGCAACATATGGCACAAGGAAAACTGTCTTTATATATTGGTGTATAATTAGCACAAAATAGACAAAAGGCTAAACTATATGTGTTGCTCTGCAGACAATATACAGTGTATTAGACCTTGTTACCTAAAAGGTAGACTAAAACATAATATTTACTATGCAAATCAAGCTTTGTCGGATGACTTTTAAATTATAAAAATAAGGCAAGGAGTTTATTTTGCCAAACAATTTGTAATTCACTCAAAATAATCTCAAACATCCATTTACACAATTTCGGAGTTTTCAGCAGCGTTTCATAATCTTAAACCTTTCTCAAGTTAAGTGCCAATTTATTCTGATCGCCCAAAATCACACATTTAACTTCAAGGGTTTTATGGTTTGTACAGGCTGTGACATACTCTCTGTGTACTTACACCCACAGTTTAGTTAAGATTTTCTTCTTTTTTTTTTTAAACATAACTAATAAAATAGCTAAAATGTCTCTTCTTGTACAGATACAAACTTTAATAAATATATACAGTGTGGGGAGAAATAGCATTGAAATATTTACAGCTTATAAAATGGAGGGACAATATTCTGTAAATGATAAAAATATAAATCAGAGCAGACAAGCTAAACATCCACAGGCATATGTGCAAACTGTTCATTACTTTTGTCTCCACTAAATAATCTCCACAATAAATCATAATTAAGATGTTTGCAGTAACGCTTAAAAACGTGGTTAAAGAGAGGAGATCACGGTTAAATACTGAAAATATAAAAGAGTGGGATGGAATATATTGAACAATACACATCACATCTTTGAAGCTACAGCTGTACAGCGCTCAGAATGGTGGCAGATATAATTTAGTTTTTAATGTCCATTTTAAGTTTTAATTAGGGCTCTTACGGTGGTAGCTTTTTCATTATTTTTTCTCATTTGTCTCCACATGGAGCTGCTCTGCCTGCAACACTTTGATGGAATTTAATTCTTAGTGAGTTGATCCTTATAACTGCATTAAAACAAAATACCAGTATATAATCACCAAGAATAATTAGCATACTTTCATAAGATTGTAACACCCTGTATGGACTGTGCATTTGATTTGTACATGGCAGCATTCAGAGTAAAACATGATAACTGTGAGGGGAAATAAGCATGTTAGTAGACCAACATCAGCACTTTCCATACTCATCCTTCAACACTCCAGTTAGGGTTGTCTCCCGTGTAATTTCACCCAGTGGGAGCTGCATGCACAGTGTAATTACTATATAAATAAACTTTATATTTATCATCATAATTTAGAGACTAGGCAGGTTTACACAAATTACACTCATGATTTAAGCAAAGCAATCTGATTGGTGTTCCCACCATGTTCACCAATTTAACCAATCAGGACGGCTCATTCCGAGTTCCTCAGATCAGATCCAGCCACATCGCTGATTATTCCGATAATCAAAACATTGCCATATTACGAAACACACCCCATTTTGAGGAGAGAAAATATTGGAAGAAAACAGCATCCAAACATTAGAATGAAATTGGAGGGCTGCCAGCAATCAAATGTCCAAAACACAAGCTGCAAAGCCGTAAATGGAATTTCCCCAGAGGGCGCAGATGTGAGAACCCAAGAAGAGGCAAGAGCTCCATCTACATCTGAAAAAAAATCTGTCGAAACCAATTTGATGAACAGACAGTTTGTGTTTTGGGTTTCTTCCCTTTTTGTGGAAATCAGACAAGGTGAACAAATCCGGAGGTAGTTTATGATCTAAACCAATGCTTTCAGTCCTGTCTTCAAACAGAAACATGCATTTGTAGTTCTTAATTGTTAAACCAGCCAAGTGCCTTCAGGATTGATTTGATTTCCATTTGGCGAGCATAAATATTAAGACTTTCAGATGGACAGAGGAGAAGCCAGGGATGAATTGCACAGACAAAGATTGCCCAAAGCTAAAACAGCAGCAATTAGGATTTGGCAATTAAACAAGCACAAAAATATTCCGTTTTTTTAGAGATGCAGTTAGAGTGAAAAACCCATCATGCGTAACACGCAGGCATGTAAACAACTGGTTTACATGAGTCAAACTACACCTGTTCAGAGGTTCTCTTGTCAAACCCAGAACTATAAGGTCTGAGTGAAGAAAAGTCATGTTAAGAGGCATTTGGACACAGATCAGGAGCACAGTAAACACCCACATGCAACACGTGAATTAATATTGACTTTCAACCTATAAAAGATTATCTGTATAAAATATCCAGACGGTCTGCAGAGTTTTCTCTGCAGAGAAATTAGTCCCATTTACGGCATCTGCAGCTCCTCACAGTTTCAACCAAAGGGAATCATTAAAGGGATCAAATGCACAACTCATTGCTCAGCCTGACTACACGTACGGTGCACACTTCAACAAATGAAACTGTATGAGGTCTCTCACACACACACACACACACACACACACACACACACACACACACACACACACACACACACACACACACACACACACACACAGGAAACCTACGGACAAAAAACCCCACCTACACTCAGTTCTGTAGTCTCGTTGTCCCAGCGGACATGAAATAGAGTCTGGCTGAAATGGAACAATTCACATGTGCGTGTGGTGTGCGTGTGGTGTGCGTGTGTGTGTGGTGTGCGTGTGTGTGCGTGTGTGTGCGCGTGTGTGTGTGTGTGTGTGTGTGTGTGTGTGTGTTACCTGTGCTGAGCTCCTATTACCCAACTGCAGGGATGATAAATACAGACCCAATGACCTACACAGAATTCTCCCGAGAATCAGACAAGACAATCTCACAAATGTACACCAGATAGTTGCAAACCCATATGCATGCATGCATGCATACACATATACTATACACGCATGCAATGTCTTCAACCCTGTATACACTGCCCTTAACCCTAACCCACTGACTATACAATTTAGGCTTGCAGCGAGGCTATTCAGTTCTGTGCACGCACATGCACTCGCACACAAATTCACAAAATGCCAATTTTCAGCCCGAGTCTCTTAACCTTCTGTGTATAGCACACAAGGCCTCGCTGATAAACAGAGAAAGACAGAACCACAGTGGAAGAGACAGCCTTCACACACAGGAACAATAATGCACAGACACCTCCATGCACTTCAAGGATCCACTAATTCACACACATAATGCACCAATATGTGTCTCTCCATATTGCACTCAGCCTGTCTCACTAACACACACTGAGTCAGTGAGTGAAGCAGCAGCCAGTGTAACAGATTGAGTGGTCAGTGTTTTATAAGGTCTGGCAGCCAAGTCAATGGACTGTACTACTAGCACAAGGACAGGTCACTGGGTTGCTACACACACACACACACACACACACACACACACACACACACACACACACACACACACACACACACACACACACACACTTTTAGGGCTATTTCAAAGAGCATAAAGTAGACTTCAGCTCCCTGCTGATGTCCACTGTGTGAGTCCGATTGTGCTTAAATGATCCCAACACTGATGAATGTACACTGGTGTATAGCTTTGAATAGAAAGTGACAGAGATAGATAGCTGGTACTGTACGGCACAGAAAGAGCCAGAGCGCGAAACAAAAATGCATTAAGAACAATTGAGGACTACAGGGAGAAAACGGGTGAGCTTAGACGGATGGATGAAGGGAGGGAGGGGAAGAGTTAAAGAAAGACTGATGGATGGATCTCATGAGGACAGAGATGAAGGAATCAGAGTGTTCAGTGGGAGTGGGGAGAGAGGACAAAGACACACATACAGAGTGAAAGAGTGGATTAGATGGAGTAATCAGGGAGTGGTAGAACAGCAGAGAGCGTCAATGATGGAGGGACTGTCACTGGGTTTTCTCTCTCTATAAGCACTTCAGCTTGAAACCATTTGCAGCGTTGTTACAAGATTTCAAAATTCTAATTCAACAAGGGCTCTTGACAGTCTTCTTTTCCCTCCCTTGCTGCTCTGCAGTGCCTCACTGTGGCAGAAAGTCCCCTAAAGAGTACACAGCAGTGGAATCAAGAAGATGGAGTGAAGTAAAAGCAGCATAAAGACCCAGAATGCAAAGGGTCATTTTTCCCCAACACAAAGCATCGGATAAAAAATGTCTCTTCTTTGGCCTCTGTGAGAGTGTGTGTGTGTGTGTGTGTGTGTGTGTGTGTGTGTGTGTGTGTGTGTGTGTGTGTGTGTGTGTGTGTGTCCCGTGTGTGTGTGTGTGTGTGTGTGTGTGTGTGTGTGTGTGTGTGTGTGTGTGTGTGTGTGTGTGTGTGTGTGTGTGTGTGTGTGTGTGTGTGTGTGTGTGTGTGTGTGTGTGTGTGTGTGTGTGTGTGTGTGTGTGTTGTGTCCACCAAGCTGCCTCAAACCTTCAAGGATAGAACAGCTTTTTTTCATGTCTACGGAGGACAGGGAAATTGGTTGAAGGTAAAAGGCAAACTACAAGCTCGGAGGAAGCAGTTTAGGACCAGCTATGGTCCACATGAAGTACAAGCATCCTGGGACAAACAAAATGATTTGCTCTTTAGTGACTGGATACCAGGCCACAGCAGATTTCACTCCTGTCTGCACAAAGGGGAGGCTGCAGCAGGAACGTAACTGCCAGAACTGGTGGACTCGAGGAAAGACAAAATTACTTCTTGATCTTACTACTGCAGGATCTGTGGGAAGGTCAGAATGGGGGGGAATATGTGGGCTTTCAAAATATGACGGTGCAGTGACATGATGTGACGAATGTTTTCTCGGTATATGTCAGGACACAAATGCTATTAATAATAATGTTAGTGTTTCACATAAAAATACATATTACGGAACATTTAAAAATAAAGAAAATGCATAGAACAGATCAAATACAGGGATCAAATTAAAGGTGAGGCTGTGGCTCAGACGGTAGAGTGGGTTGCACACTTATCGGAAGGTTGGTGGTTCGATCCCCAGCTCCTCCTGTCCACATGCCTCAGTGTCCTTGAGCAAGACACTGAACCCTAAGTTGCTCGTGTGTGAATGTGCTCCTGATGGCAGCACCTTGCATGGTGATCTGTCTCATCAGTGCGTGTGAATGGGAAAAAAGCAACATGCATATTAGGCACTGTAGTGCAAAGTGCAGGCAAGTGTAAGAGAGCTTCAGGAGTTGCTAGTTAAAGGCTGAAATAAAGAGGTAGTTTTAAGCTTTCTTTACTATTTACTTAGCTTCCCAGATATGTACAGGTAGTGTGTTCCATAGATTTGGCGCATAACTGACAAAAGCTGAATCCCCAATTTTCTTTTACCGTACACTTGTCAAATGACACCTTCTGGAAAGATTTCAAGGTCAAAACACAAGATGTAATGCATTATGTATTTTTGCACCTTTATACATATTGTTTTTGTAATCGAGTCTCACCTTCTTCCCACTTTTTAATTGTGATTTGAGCCCAAATCAGGTCTGTAACAATGTTAGTCACATTCGGGTTATTCTAAGGATATCAGCCACTGGGTAACATTTACACCTTCTGCATTTTGAGAGAAGACAAGTAACAGAGTGCAGTTCATACAGTAATTGGTTGCTGAGGGCTACTTTACGACTGTCTTCTGTAACTCAAAAAAAAAAAGTCTTGAGCTGGCAGTATTGACAACTGCTCTCAGCATCCTTCGGTTTTTTTGTGAGCATTTCGTATGAGGGCCGTGTTTTCTGCTGCCACTGCACATTGTGTTAAACTGTTATCTTCTTTGCCTAAGCAGAGTGATGTTTGGGATTCAACTTGTACTGACTCCAAAGTGCAGACGTATTACCACTGTGATCCCTTGTGGCTCCCGAAACCACAGTACGTTTGATTAAGCAATTTGTGATGAATAAGTGCTATTTAAGTTCATTGCTTTGTTGTGCTGCGGAATAAACATACATTCGGTCAGAGCGTTCCACAGATGACACTGTTCTCAAATTATTCTATAAAATAACGGAGTTTTTTCATTTGTCACATAATACTATTTAAAACGTTGCATTAAATAGCCATTTCCTGAGAGGTGGGTTTTCTGGGACCAAGGTGTCTATAATCTACTGCATACTGAGTTATCAGACGAGTTTTTATTATGTGTGGAACCTCTTCTTTATTTGAGGACTTTACTGTAGTTTCATTTCTGCAAGGAAAATAAAATAAAATTTTAAAAAAAACAGCCGATGAAGGTTCGTTGCACAGAACAGAAATACTGTTTGATTTTGAACTCAAAGAAACCTTGACAAGTAATTACCTGGTTTGGGTTTGTCATTTGTCTTTTTCCCCCCCAAGATCTTTTTTTCACTCAGATTTTCAATTGAGATGAGCCCTTGTTCAAAAATTTAAAATACCACTACCTTCACTTCAATGCCAGTTCCCGAATAGTACCTTTTTACATACCAACTTTATAAACTCCATTTTAGGAAAAAGAAAATTACAGTTTAGAGGGGGAGTGTTAACCAGGTGGTTTTCTGTTGCTACAATTCACACGTCACTTATACACTGCTTAAACGCATTTAACGGTAAAAACTCTGAAGCAAAAATGATGTTTTAAAAGAAAAAATTATTTGTATGGATGTAGCTTATTGGTGTCAGTGTCAACGCATTTTTTTTTTTTTTTTAACTTGTTGAAGCAATTCGGTCAGTGCCATAAAGCTATTGCAGCTCCACTCAGTGGTCATCAGATCTGCACTCATGCTACACTCACACTGTCCAAAAACAAACCGTGTATTTCTCTCGAGGTTGTTACTGCCAGATTACTGTTATGACATGCAAATCCCGCAAGGAACAGCAATACTGATGATTCACTGTACACCTCACACAAAGCCCTCCAATCACCTGCCATCTCCCCCATACCCCAAGTCCACCAGTCAGAAAGCAGTGCATGCTGGGTCATGGAAGGTCCAGGGCCAGTCAGAGTAATGTGGTACAAAGCTCCTCAGCTTTATGTGTGATGTACATCACATAGCAGAGGGAACAAAACAATCAATTGTTCAATCGATGGTACTGAGCTGTTAAATGGCTGTGTGTGTGTGTGTGTGTGTGTGTGTGTGTGTGTGTGTGTGTGTGTGTGTGTGTGTGTGTGTCTAGGTTGCAGCGCTGCATGTCAATTTACTGCAGTGTGACTAACAGAAGCAGTGAGTTTAACTGTTTTTTTAAACACACAATCAATGCATTGCTGTTATGACGCTGCCTTCACATGTATGCAAACAAAAAACTATTTTAAAATTCCTTCAGGAAATCTGTAGAAGATGCAGAAAAGAAGGTTTCAAGACAAAACAAACTTGATCTGATGTGCGCAGCAGTTCAGCTGCCTTCAGGGTTTTTTTTGTTTTACAACTAAAATTATTTAGATTTTTAGAAGATCTGATGTAGTAAAATGAAAACATCTCTAACCTTGTATTGAATTATTGAGAAAATGAATCAAAGAATATCGAGAATGCAGCCATTACTCAAGAAAAGTCTTCAGTCAAAGTGGGAAGCTGGCCACATCTGAACCTAATTCATCTTGTCAAGTTACTTTGATGCTTTGCGTGAATCAGTGCCACTGTACTTTCTTATTTTAAGATTAACGTTTCATTTAATAAAGTTTGATTTTGATAATGAATGCGGTGGTGGTATTTCCTTTTAAACTCTTCTATGACTAACTAGATTCAAAGCTGTAAAACTGCTTACACTCGGTCCAGGAAAAGTTCAAGTCAGGCCATAGTGAAGTCGTCTAACTCCGCCTTGACTATTGCTCACAGCTTCAGTTTTCACTGTAATCATACTCTGAAAGGTGGACTAATCAGCGACCAGTGGGGGTGGCTCAGTGTGATGACATCGGAGTGACGTGTTTGTTTGGAAATGTCGTTCCAACAATGGGAGCAACTGTAGAGCTTGACGAAGCAGTTGTAGCAACACTAGTGAAATAATGTCTAAAATAAAAAAAGGTCTGCATGGCCATTTATCGACATGGCGTTGCACAATTTTTTTTTATATTTTTCACAGCTTTGTGAGTTTTGGGGCACAACATACGGTGTATGGTGGTCAATGCTAATGAGTTAAATGCTGCTCCAAAACTTTAAAAGAACCATTAGGGTCTACACGCCCATTAGGGTGGAGACAAACACCCATGGAGTGGGGCCAGATCCATATATTCATGCAGTAAATTTGGGACTGGGAATATTAGGCTAATAGTGGAGTCCGGCGCTGCCAAAAAGTCTCCGGCGACTGAGCTTGAACGGGGGTTTATTCAACATCCCCTGCTGGGTGACTTCACATCCCCAAACTGTGGGAGCGTTCACTTCTTTCAAAACAAAATATGCTAAGGCAAAGCTTCTGGCGTTGCCAAAAGGGTGGAAGGAGAAAAACGGGTGAAAAAAAAATATCACTACATTTTCATTTCCGGTAAATCCCAAGAGAAGACACGCAGAGACAACAGAGACGAGGAGGAGAGGAGTGCTACCGTCTTTGGTTTTTAGCAAATGTGAGCCTCATGTTGAAACCAGCAACACTAACAGTCGATGCCATGAGACAGATCATATAGAGTGATTCTTCTGCAGGTTTTCTTTTTGAATAATACACAGGGGCATCATGATCTGGAAATAAGAAGCTGTTTAAAGGTACTCCACACAGCAACTTTAGAGGCACACAGTCATGTCACAGTCAGCACTTATTACATAAGCAGATCCCACAACACATCTCACTCTACCCTCATCTCATCTAGACGTTGTTGCTGCTTGTTCTCTTCAACTGCAGCTCTCTCCTCTCTTTCATTTCTGTCCTCTCTTGTGGGGATTGGAGTTAATCTGGTGCCAAGATGTTTTCTGTAATCTGATCCAATTCCCGTTCAGACTCGCGACACACACACAAGTCTCATCCGATTCATAGCCGATACGACCGCAGAGGAACACCACCAGGCGCGCGCATGCACTCACAAGTAGATCAGCTCCATTTCAGTGGTGCCACCTCTCTAATCCTTTTGCTGCAGGCAGCTGCCAGAGCAGCGCAGCTCACCCGCCCAAACACACAATGCACGACCAAAACGCAAAACACACACACACGTAAAGTACTGCACACATATCACATAACATGCCAGCAGTCACACAGGACTCCTGATCATAATTAACACTAACATATTTATACACACACACGGTCCTATATGCATTCATGTTCATCCGAGCCATAATGGAAAAGAGCTTGACCACTATCCGTCCATCCATTTTCTGATTCATGTATTCACCCCTTCATTCCAGCTGCTTCTCAAGTGATGCCTGTCCATATTCACACTGCTCTCGTCTGCCTCTAATTAAAATTCAGGTCAACCTCCCTCCTTCTCCATTTCCTACCACTCGCAGCTTCATTTTTATGCCAAATCATTTGCGAAATATAAAGAGGACAACAAGTTTGGTCTTCAGCGGGAAAACGAGCATACTTCAGGGCAAGTGTGAGGGATGCAAGCACCATTACAGATCTGTATGGGGGGGATAGAGCAATTGGAAATTGAAACTAATTGCTATTTTCATGAGAATTTAACTCAAGACTTCCCTCTATTTGAAAATTGTACTTGTTGTATTTGATTCTGATGGAGTATTGAGCTGTGATAAGGCTCCCTCCTAAATTGATGCCCAAATTACCCAGAGTCCTGAGCGTGGTCGTTGTATTGCGTGATGTAGACTTTGTAGGTTTTCAATTTCAGAGGAGAACATCCAAGCTATGCTGAAAATGTGTTTGCTTCTGTGGCCTTATATGCTATTTAAATTCTGGGGGGTTTCTCCACACACAATGACAACCTTAGTTTATAGCATGCAACCATTTCCTGATTATAAATAAGCACACAGTGCAGCTGAGGTTGATAAGAAATGTCATTCGTTTAGTCATATTACTCCAAAGTGTTGGTCAGTTTGTCCAGAGGGACACAAATGTCTGTTTTTAGTCAAATGCCTTGACAGTTAATTGCCATTAAATCTGGTACAAATGTCAACCTCAGACACAAGAGGAAAAGTTTGGGGAACACCAACGTCAGCAGAAATCAGCCTCTGCACACCATGTTGATATCTGTACTAAACTTTATTGCAATCTGTCCGAAAGCTATTCGGTCATTTCAATCTGCACCAAAATGGTGGACTGACCCCTCGAGCTACGTTGCTAAAGACTACTAAAACTAAATTATTAAATCTATATAATAAGTCCATGTATCATACCTCCTCCAGCTACTTATTCTACATCGATCTCTGCTCCAGTTTACAAATTAACTGACAGGTCAGAGGTGAGGGCTTAGAAACTAAATCCGGTGGAGACTTAATGACATTCTCAAGGACACTTTAGCAGCAGAGCTGAATGCTAAGACAGAAGGTCCTTCACTTGGAGGGATGCATCCTCTCTTAATAGACCACTCTAATGCCAACCACCATGGTTATTCAGTGGAAGACGAGGATGACACCTCCATCTAGTCTACCTATAAGAGGTAAAACGCTCACTTCCTTCTGAAGTGTGAGCTGTTCACTTCTCTGGCGGCCTCCCTCTGATCTTTACCTTTGCTTTCATCTCTTCATCATTTTTCTTTTCTTCTCCATGGCAACAAGTAAAAAGAGTAACTTTACCCCAACTGTCATCTCTCTATGAGGCTATTGTACTGTGTACTCCCCTTTCATCGCTCTCTTCGTCCTCTGCCTTTATGGTTATAAAGCCTTCAGAACTTAAGTCTTCCCAATTTCAAAAATGTAAGAAAATCTGAAGAAGAAAAAGTGTTGAGTGACAAAGGGCCGCAGAGTCAAAGATGGGCAGATGGCAGGAAAACAATGGACAGGGCAGCGGAACAACAAAGGCCTAGGGAAAAAAATGAGGTCGGGTAGACGGTGAACAGAGCAGATGGCTGGACAACGAACAGAAACGGAGGGAGAAAAGAAGATCTATAAGCACAAATCAAAGCACCTGTAGATTTACAGAAAGAGAAGCTGACAGGGTGGTAGCAGGCCCGGGGATGAATAACGACGCGTGATGTAAGAGTGATGAAAGAAAAGGCCACAGCAAGAAGCAGCGTTAAAGTGTTTCAAGCTACACGTACGGTACATGATATATGTGACTAATGAAGCAAAAATGACAGTTTAGAGAAACTGAAGCTGGTTTTAGACATGAACGAAGTAGCACTGCTGTTTTTGACTGTTAACAGCTATCAGACAAAGGTGTCAGTTGCATAAATGTTCACTGCAGCTTTATTTAGACATGACTGTTACGTGTTCGCTCACCGGCTGCATCCGTGAAGGTTTATGAAACATACTAGAGCCTCAGTAACCGGTCAGTGGAAAGGATGTGTCACACGCATCAGTTTCATAATTTATCCATTTATTTTGTAATGTCTATTTTATTCTTCTGCCTAGTTTGTAACACTCCACACAGCCTGAGAGTAGAATGAAAAGACACATGCTGTATGCAGGTTTTTATAAATACAAAATATTAATGTAATTCTGGTGTCTGTACTTTTAAGATGGGTACTAGACAATCAAAATAAACATCAGTATAGAACGTCAGACACAAAACATACAGCATGTGGCCACTAGAACATATTTTTAGATGCACTGATAAAAGGTTAAAGAGCTGCAATGACTCTACCTGCATCCTTTCAAGTAGCTATTTGTATGACAAACAAATGAGCCATTCTGTACCTGCAAACAGTTTCAGCCTGATTTCACAGTCATGACACCACAACAGTGATGTGGATGCAAAAAAAAAAGGAAATCGATCTACTGGTTTTTCCTCACATTACGGAGGGATCCTGTGAAGCGAATGGAAGCTGGAAGGCCAGCAGCGTAATGGGAGCTGGATGTAGCCTGGAAGCAATGCAGCTATAAAGTGCGCATGCAGAAGCTAGAGAGAGAAGGAACGGTAGAGGAAGAGGAAAGGCAATACGGACAGATTTTAAATCAATATAACCACAGAAGACAACTAACAGGAATTTACAGTCCACGTGTGGATACGCAGCATTGTGGACTCGTAAAATCTGATGTTTATTGTCAATTATTTAAAAAATCAAAAGACATAAAAGTGCAACGTGAAGCATTAACTTTAGATATACTGAAGGGGCAGAAAGGAAGACTTCCAAAAAAGTTTCTATGGGTTCATTTGCTGTCAGTGAGGTAACCCAGACTGTCACATTTTATGACACTAAAAAATAACCTGCCATACAGTGAGACTATATATTTGTGTGTATGCTGCATATTGTTTTATTTCCTCTACTTTTCCTTTACCTCTTTTGCCATATAACCTTTACCTGTCCAGCTGGGTTTCCTACAGTATCTAGGGTACCTTCCAGTTTCTTGCTGAAATCCCATTTGGCCTTTTATGAAATGTCACTAAGAGCAGGCTTAAAAATGTTTCTCTTTGGAAACATCATCATCTCTGTGTGTTAGGATAAAAAAAAATTTAACTGCAACAAATCTACAGCTTTATTTGATGTCGTTTTATGGCTTCCATTAAGTCATTTCAAAGAAAAGTATTAAAGAACCAACAGAACAATATACATATAATGAATTAAGCAATTTTTTTTTTAAAACAATAAAAAAAAAAAAGTAATACAGCTTCAAAACATCTACCAGGTAACTCCCCTCTTTCATCTTTCTGTCCCGCATCTCTCTCAGACAGCTGCGATATACAGTTTGAAGCCATAACATTTTATAAGCGTCTTTGAAAAACTCTCTCTTCCATTGCAGGTATCCGAAACCCCACACCTGCTAAGATGATTTCAGAAATGTTTTGGTACATTTTAAGAACAATCTTTGAAAACAGTCAAAATAAGTGTAGTGCTTTCTGATCAATAAATGTGGTATTGCATCAAGAAAATAAAGATAAAAGATTTCTATCAACCAAACATTCTCTCCAAACAAACAAAGTCACATTTGTTGGCTATTGAAGACACACATTGTGTGTTTTGGTGGGAAATAGTGGATACAAACTTACAAACATCTGCAAACTCTATCTTTGAGAAATGGGACCTAATGGACTCTAACTTCCTGGAAAACTGAAATCACCCTTAGGTACAGTGGGCATTAACATACAACCTAAACATTCAAACCATTTGCTTTTTAAAAGCAGACGTTTTGTCAAAGCACAGGTGTAACTACTTACATCAACAATGGCCAGGATCTAAGACAGAGACACAGTGAGCCAGCTTGCACGATGCAAGGGCCGTGGAAACATAGACTACATACAAAAATCGACAAGTCTGCAGGTCTGAAAAGTGAAGGCAATGTGGAAGTGCAATACCACTAAGTGGAACTCGGGACTGGCTCCACTTGGACTAAGTCAGAGTCGCCCCTCATTCCTTCAAAAACAAGATGGAGCTTTTGTTATTAATGACGCCAAAATGTCTGCTGTAAAAGTGTCTGCTGGTTTACAGCTTAGATTAAGTTTATGTTCTGTTAGGGTAAATGCCATTTTATTGTGTCTTTCAAATGTAATAACTCACATTTGGTAATGCTGAGGTCATTCAAATTAAGCTTGTAATCAGATGTCGGTAGTGAATTATATTTTGTCAGTAATCCTTTCTCATCATGTTTGCTCAATGCTGATTCTGCAGAGAAAAAAAAAAAAAGAAAAAAAAACGGAGGAGGGGGGGATTGTTGAGACTTGCTAAAAAGTTGAAACTTTATATCCTATAAAGTGATGAGTGAGTGGAATTCAAATTGTTACACGCGTTCCAGGTCAAAATGTTAACAGTCCTATTCTCAAAGTCTTACGCTACACCTCCATCTGAATTCACCCTCTTTTCTCAAATCCCTCTTTTCAAATCTTACTTAGATCCTGCTACAATTTAAGACTTCACCTTTTTCTACACTGCCCCCCCACCCCACCCCATCTCATATCTCTTTTCACCACATCCAACCGCTCCTCCTCTCCACTCCTTCCCTATTTCCAAATCGTTTTTAATATCCTGCATTATCCATCAATTTTTGGGTAAGTCAGCTTGTTAACCCCCCCTCCACTTTGCTTTTATTTCTCTCATTCAGTCCCCTCTTGTCTTTCATTCTGCCCTCAATCACCCTTCGCTCTGTCAGCACTTAGTGGAAGCATAATGAGCTTGTTGTCTATAAAATGATGAGTAGGAATGAATAGAGCTGCCTAATGATCAAAGAGAACAGGGCAAAAACACAGCCGCACAAAGGAGGGCACACACATGCCTTATACACAAATGTACGCACGGGTAACACGCACAGCCTTTAAAGATCAACGCCCACTGAATCACAGACACAAACACACAATTCTCTGTGGAGATACACTTTTAGCAACTTAGACCTAAAATCATTCGCACTCCTTTCACAGGGTAGTTGGGACAGAAATGTGTTTTCTACTTCATAAGACTGCAGTTGTGTGTCAGCCTGAGATTTGGCTGTAGTCCGTGCGACAACACCCACACTAGCATTTGACACAGCCGGAGGGAGAGACGAGCTGAGGACAGAGAGAGAAAGGAGGAAACAAGGAAAGCAGAGATGACAAGAGTGGAAAAAAAAAAATGCAATGCAGAGGGACAATTTTCAGTTTGACACCAATTATCCACGTACGTGTGTGTGTGTGTGTGTGTGTGTGTGTTGTCTCGATCCACTTCTATGTTGAAAAATGTATGTTATCTTGTGTCACTTCAAATTTGTCTCGGCGTAATATATTCCATACGTGTACAATATGCATGCGTTATGTCTGCATCCTGCTCCGAGTGTATGTTATTGTGCATCTACAGCTGCACACACAAATATGCCATCGCAACCCTTCTTTTTGTCCTATATATGTGCGAGTATAATTTTCAACCCAACAGCCAAAACGTATGCAGAGCTAAAAATCCATTTTACATTCCCACAAACATGATATCAGACTCAAATACATAGAAATGTCATGGTAACGGACATAAACACATGGGAGGTAAAAACAAATATGGTACATTTCACTTAAAAAAAAAAAAAAAAAAAAAAGGGCTAATATCATAAGTAGAGCTTCGTTTCCACAAAGATGGCTCATCTTAGCTGATGTCCAATCAGTTCTGTATGCATCCCAAAGCTCTGGTTTGTTGGTTTTACTGATGAACATGCAGCTTCCTTTTTCTCTGCTGGTACCGGCTTTACTCTACTCACTCATGGCACCAGGTATTTCTGGATTTTGGTTTCCACAGCGGATAGTACCCCCTCAAAATGTTGTCTTTACTATGCCACAGAAAACTGCCGTAGCCTCATCTTCAACAGACACTTGCTGAATCCTTTCGTCAGCAGCCAGACACCTCCTCAATTAACCACCGTGTGGTTTTATGGGTGGTAATTAATTAAATAGTCCATTGACTAAGAAATTATTATTTTATTTTTTGATATGCTACTGCTGTAGTTACTTGGCTATTTAACAATGGCAGGTTTAAGTCCTGTTTTGTGCTCACAGAGGCACAATGATGACAATTCTCTGACTGTTTAGCATCAGATCAGCTTCCTTGGACCCTCAATGGAGGTGATACCAAACGTAGTGCCAGGTACTAACCACAGATTTTGCCCACTGGAAAAAAAAAAAAAAAAAAGCGAGTAGAGCCGAGCTGAGCCAACATCAGCAGTAAAAAAGACAATTAATTTAAATGAAACAGGTTCAAATCAATGTTATGCGAATATGCACAAAATAAATCTCATGTATATCCATCTACAGATATGTAATATGCACGAATGTGAATAATTCATTTTGCTTTGCTTTTAATTAATGTAAATAACCTCATTTTATGAAACAAAACATTAAATAAGAATATGATTTCACTGAAAGTTGACAAAGGAGTAGAGAATTTAAATGTGTTGAAATCAATTTACTCCAAATATATTTCATACAAAAACGTTAGTTTTAGAAAACACAACCAATTAACTTAAAATACAGACACACTCTGGCACCATATAGAACACATTTGCTGGTGTAATACAATGTGTTAATTGCTTATCTACATTGGAATTAATTCACAATTAATAGCGCGCTTTCAGAAATATGCAGCAAAGCTTCAGCTGGAAACTTAGAAAACAATGTAAACAAACTAAATAATAATAAGAAAAACAGCACGTGTTTTTAATGGGAAAGACGGAGCACTGAGAAGTATAGTTTGTGCACAGACAGTGGCAGTCCAACAGAACTGGACAGAATAAGCACACAAGAAAAAAATAAAAAATAAAAAATAAAAAGGTGGAGTGGGGATACGAAAAAGAAAATGAGGAGTACCAAGAAGAAGGTCGAGTAAATTGACTGAAGTATTGTATTGTCCTACATGCATAATAGAAAACTGCTGATGCCACTGATTTGTGCGTGCGCACACACGTGTCCAGGCCTCTCTACATTGAGATTTCCACTTTTATTCTGCACCAACCATAGATGGACCAAAATGGCTTGTGTAGTTGACAGAATATTCACGCAGTGATTTGTCTGTGAAAGAACGGAAAAATTGCTCGCCTACAGTTCGTTCAGTAAAGACACTTAAAAACTTTTCCTGTCTTTCCAATTTAATTTCCCCATAGGCATTGTTTTTCTTCTATCGCTCCTCATCAGAGATATTCCACTTTTCACTGCATGCAGCAGCACGCATGGCTACGATTCCTCTGCCCGCGTGAGGAGACTTGAATGGAAAAGTTGTTTTTTTTTCCATTTCTCGTTTCGGTCTTTACAAGGCGGAGCTGGCAGAAAGCAGGAAGGACAGTTGTGCACCAGGGCAGACATATTTAGACATACTGTACATCATTAGGATGCTAAGTAAGGGGTAATGTAGCGCGAGCTCGTCAGTACTGCAAAATGAGGTCTGACAAGGAAACACCCCAATGTGACGCTGATGATTTCATTACAAGCGAAAGTGTAATTTACAAGCTTCTGCCAAAAAGTAGCCCGGAACGCCTGTCGGGGACTAATGTCTTTCTGGCAAAAGCTGTCCCTCATTAATTAAATTAGAAATTAACCGAATAAATGGACTCCCTGACTGCAGAGTTTAATGTCAAACTGTGGATCACTGCGCTCCACTAACCGCCTCAGAATATGATCAGTAGAGATGTGTCGCTAAAGGCTGCTCCTCGTGCTTTATCTTCCAAAAACAACTTAATCCAGACTGCAACCATACAACATTGAATGTTTATGGGTAGCATATGTGGGTTAAGTGCAGCTACAGATCAGTGGAAACAAAAACAAAGTCACCAAAAATCACACCCAGCCTCCCACAAGCAGTACAAAGTTCTGTCCTTCCTCTCATAAAAGAATCTGCATTAACTGAGGTCATTCGTTATCTTGTGCTGTAACTTGGTTGATTTAAAATTTAAAATTATAGTTTTAGTTTTTTACTAAATATAATATATATGTAATGCGAGTGTCAAAATGCACACAGCCCGTATTTAGCGGCTGTGCCATTTGGACAAACCGTTTAGACTTCCTTAAGCGGTCATTCTGTCGCAGAGATAACAAGCTACAAGACTGAAGAAACCTGTGGTAGGTGTGGGCGTGTGTCACTCAGAAAAGAGTCAGTCAATCGGAGGGGAGGGTTAGTAATATAAACGCACATTAAAGACAGACAAAATAGCATGTCCTTGGTAGAGCTCCAAGAAAAAGCTTAAGAGGAGATGGGAAAACAATATTGAGATGAAATATCGTTTTAGGGATTTGCAAATAAAACACCTGAAAAGTGTGAAATATATTTAGCATTCTAAAAGCTCCTGTATATCTTGCGTCTCGTTTCTGTCTAAACGGGTTGGTCAGACTGGAAATTTCCCAGGTAAAATTTATATTTCACTCGTGGTGTGGCAAAAAGCAAGTTGCGAATTACAACTTAAATAGCTTCTTATCGAACACTTCCTCGGTTACTGTCCTTGAACTCACAACATCCAAGCACTACCTCTCCTCTGCAACCTGTGTAGTTTTACCAACAAGAATTCAAACAAATATTTGTAAAACAAAAAAAACAACAACAAAAAAAGATGATTTTCACCCCACTCTCAAACTGGCTGATGACTGGAGAACACTGCAGCTTCCCATGAAACAAACAGCTACTTATACTTTTAACAATGGCTCCATTTCTTCAGTGAATCAGTATTCACGACGTGAGCAAAGTGGAACGGCCTCATTCCAATGTGACCGTTATTGATGCTCTTAACTACACCTGTGTTTTTCCTGATGTCACATTACAATCAGACATGTGGTTTGTCGATTGCAGCACTAACCCATTCGCTCTTTAATGTGTTATTATTTTATCTATCGTTTGATCGTGTTTTGAGCCGTTGTACCTTTCCATTCCCGGAGTTGTTTTATGGGTAATTCAGTGAAGGTTTTCCAAATGATCTCATCTTTGTTTGCTGTCTGCCGTGTGTCAAATGTTTGGATGGTCTCATCATTGAAGTGTTTTCATTGCTAGTTTTGATCTCTCCGGTGTAAATTAACTGCATCTATGTTTCTGTTGTCATCATTTCCTCCAACACTTTAACATCCTGCAGCTTTTCACAAACAATTGAATATTTGAGGGGTTTTTTTAGAAGTATAATCAAAATCAAAATGAGCTGCTTCAGTCACTTGGCACCTGTACCAGGCACTGCTGTGACTATTTATTATTCATAAGCACTTACTTTTGTCTTGTGTTATTATTATACATTGTGAGACACACACACACACACACACGGAGCCAAATGCTGGCTTTCTGCTCTCTCCCACCATTTTCTCCTGCATCCTCCAATACATCCTTCCAACCTTCCATTGGCTCTAATTTCAGAAAATCACAGTTGGCTTGAGTTTCCCCCCCAGCTGGCGGAAACAATCAATACCTCTTCACTTTTGTCTTCCCCTCACTTCCTCTCGTCTCGATCCCTGCAACATCTGAACACCTCACTTGGTTTCTGTATGAGTCAACTTTTTTAAAGTCTTCCTCCTCCTTTCTCTTTATACGCTTTCACCCTGCACCCTATTTTTTTGCTTTGTTTGCCTCCAATCTCCTTCGATACCTCTTTTCCTACCATCCCTCCATCTTTGTTTCCTCTGTAGACCGTCTCAGATCACCGACTTTCCTGTGTGGGAGATTCTATTCTCAACGGGCTTTACGTGTTCATCCTAACACACAGACACACTTCTATTCATAATGAGCAATAACAAAAGGCATTGTCTGTTTCTGTGTGTTAAATGTACAAACGCATGCAGAGCACACAGACGTGAAGAGTCTGCTGGTATGCAGAGATACGAGCCACGGGTGCTGAAAATAGCACCCATCCAATGACGAGGGACAATGTCACCCTGACATGCAAGATCCCTGCACTATTTCATGCATCTGACATTACACACACCACAGCAGAATCTGTCTTAGGTCTCTGCACACAATGCACACCGTCCTCACACGTGGACGTGGACTAAACTACAAGGAAAAGGAGGAAAGCAGAGAGTTTTAAAGAAAAGAGAAGAACTATTTACTACTTATTTTTGATTATAATAAAACCATTTAGTGTTAGCTTTTGGCTACAGCTTCCATTTTCCACATTGAATTGTTTTTTATTTTCTGTTGTGCTTCTGCAGTGAGCATCCATCAGACCACTTGTCAGTCAGATACTGTGGGTGGTACTTTGACTTTATTTTCCAGAGGCTTTCGGAGACACTTTCCATCGATATTTTTAAAGAAAAATAGCTCCCAGACACGGGGTGTTTACAGCAGCTCTCGTGAGGGGTTACACATTGAATGGCTGGCTTACAACAACAGAAAGGATCAAAAATAGGTTTATTCATATGTAAATTGAAGCTAAATACTGGCACTGATCTTACAATTCAATTCATTTTAATCTAATTTGATTATGGGAGATAGACAATAAATATGAGCTCACTTATTGAACTTAAACGTCTTTTCTTCCCACATGCATAAAGCTTCCAAATGTTGATAATCTTTGTTTATCTTTAAATGTAATCTTCATTTATGTGGGAATAAATTGGATTGTTCACACTGCAGTGCCCTAGTTATGTAATTATGAACACAAAACATTTACTGCTAATGAACTGGTTCCCAACGGGAGAATTCGAGGCCCCATGGAGGGTGACGAGGTCATAGGATGAATAGCAGAAAAATTATATTCTTTATCTATTCAGGCCTCTAAAAACTTTGGAAATGCATGAACCCACTTTGGTTAAATTGCATACAAACATACGCAAACACTGACCAGTACAAACATATTCACTGAGAAAGGCTCTGAAGGACAGGTTATCTGGAAATGTTCAGAATTGAAAGTGGATATATTTAATCATCATGACTGATCATAGAATTTCTGTCTTTGATACACCAAGATTGTTCATTTTTGTATATTCTTCAGCAATGTTGACCTTCTAATATTAATTGTGAGAGTGCAGAGGAAACAAAGGTTGAAAGAGAACAAATAAGTTTAGCAACAAAGTGGAAAGAACCAAATTTGTTTAGATCCTAACGAGTATTTAACGTCAAAGAGAGAGACAGAACAAAGACCAAAAAAAGCACAGCAGTAAAAGAAAGATGAACAACAAAGAAGAAGTTGAGACAAATGGAGAAAGATAGAAAAACATAACAAAACTTAAATAAACGAGTGAAAATAAACAAGATGGAAACTGACTGATGTATGAGCTCACTGGGAAAAAGAGCTGGATATTTTCATCTACCCCATTTCCAAATGCTTCTTTGCCTGATTGAATATCTAAGTATGCTTTCAGGGCAAATCATACTGGAGGTTTGGAAGTCAAAAAATAGAGAGACAGAGTGTGTGTGTGTGCATGTGTGTGTGTAATATTTACAGTACACTGACCACCTCCAGAGACAGAGTGTCAATCGGAGGTCCTCCTGTGTATGTGCGTGTCTACGGGGGACATGATTCGTCTGAGCGAGAGCGTGTCGTCTCTTCGCTCACCGTCGCCATGGTGATTGACAGCAGAACTAATTCCATGTTTAACACCCTCAGTGGATTGACAGACACGTGTGTGTGTGTGTGTGTGTGTACACACAAACAGAGCTTTACAGAAGGACACGGAGGGAGAGGCCTGACAAAACAAAACACACAAGACGACACGGCAGAAGGCCCCAGCGGGCGCTCCTCGTCCACACCGCGGCCATTTCTGACTCTTAGCCCGAACATCTCACTGTAAACTCTATATTGTAGTGACATCCTGCATTCGTTCGGCTAAACCTATATTTATACAGAAAACAGTGTTATAGCATGTAATCTTCACATTTACAGCATTTCACCATTATATTGTTATATCATTTCGCAAAGCAAGGCACATATGGCACTTTATCCACGCTAGAAGTGTGAACTGTCTTTTACTGTGCCTATTGTCCTGTTAGATATTTTTGTAGTCTTTCACTCTTTGCTTTGTACACTTGTTATGTTGTTATGCCCAAAATGCAAAATTCTATCACTTGCCCAAAAAAGATGTCCCAATAAAGGGTACAATAAAGTATATTGATTGCATCACAGGTAAGTGTATGTAGGTCTGTGTAATCTTAGTTGATGTTTTATCATGTAGTTTTGAAGCACCATGTTCCTGAAGGAACCGTGTCTTATTGTGTACTAGCTGCAGTAGCTGAGTGTAGTTGACATGAAAATAAGGCCCCTCATTCAGATGGTAGCAAAGACAAATTCACTCAGAAGAAGCATTTCATGTCACAGACACAAAAGTTCCTCTCGAAAACTCAGACACACGAGGTGCTATTATTTAAGGATGACAGGCTGCAGACACTTTCATACCAAACATTCAAGACACACAGAGGAGAAGGAGGAGGTAGAACTGGGAATCCTTCTGTCTCTTAAATGAATGTGCCTCCTACAAACAAACAACTCCATGTATTTTTAGAGCTTCAGTGTTGTTGGAAAGCACATATGTACGATATACAAAGTTGTAGATATGCATTAAAAAAAATTGTCACAGAAGTCAGTGATGCTTTAAGTTACCACTATCTACAGTGCATCCGGACAGTATTCACAGCGCTTCACTTTTTCCACATTTTGTGATGTTAGTTATTCCAAAATGGATTAAATTCATTTTTTTTCCTCAAAATCGCAATCAGGAAACAATTGCAAATATAGTACAATGTCCTGCTGTTGCAAATACCCATTAAAGCAACAAATGTGCATTAATTTGTGACTGAAATTTCACATTATACTTCACACTACACATATTTGTGACCCAATTTTGAATGATTCTCATCCCCAGCGGGTTTGGGGATGAAAGCTGCACGTTAGAGTAGGGAAGATGAAAACAACTGAATCTTTTTGTGGGATTTTCTTTCAGAAGAAAAATATAGAACAACATGAGTTACTCGAAAGTATTTTTCAAAAACAAAATCTCTAATTCAAACCGTTTAAGTTTGATTGCATAGTACATATATACGGGACTCTGTTTCACATAAAAATATGCACTTGTGTTCTGGTGCTGAGTTGTGAACATATTTGTGACTCTGAGTAGTAGTTCTCTCCGGTTACAAAGGAAAAACAAGTAGGCAAACAAACAAATTACTGAACACACTTATTCCCCCCCCCCCCTTTTCTCCAATACTATCCACAAATGATGCTCCTCTTCAAATCTTTGCCTCCTGATCTCCTTCTCTAACTCGCACTTAAAACACAGCAGAAAATTCTACTCTTCCACTCAAATAAAGTTAATATTTGCTCATTTCTGCCAAGAAAAAAAAAAAAATCATCTCCCATCTTTCCACTAAGAGAAAAAAGCACAGTAACAAAACTGAGTGGGTGAGGCTGCATCATGCACAGAGTAAAATGCAACAAAGTCTTAATCGTCGACACTGCGCATCCACACAAGTGCCAGACCTGAATTCCTAATTACAGCTGCACAAAATATCTGACCATAACCATGTCTCCTCCCCGTCTTAAACCGATAAATACACCATGAAACAAAAACGGCAGACGGCAAGGTCTCGCTGGCATTAAAGTCACTGACAAATGTACACCTACTTGTGTTTTCCCTCATACACACCGTGACAAATGTTTAGCTAATTAGACGGATACTTTTGTCGCCCGCAGACATCCAAGTTGAGCTTGGCGTGCATACTAAAATGAGATCATTTAGCTTCCAATCATTCCAGGAACTGTTAACTGCTTCTCATTTTGATGTTACATGTCCTCTGCGAGACACATTTTGTCCTTCACACCTACGGTCTCATTCACTAAGATCTCAAATTAAGGCTACTAAATTGTGTGTGTATTACACTCAGATGTCCTGAGGGCAAGCGTACAGTTTCGAAAGAGTCGAGATAATCTGCAACTTTTTGATTCCAAGGGGAGACTTTTAAGAGAGAATATTACAAACAATTGATTGTAAAAATAAGAAACCATGCTCTCAAACTGAAAGAGCATGCTCTTGACTTATGGCAGTGATACAGCCCCATACGAGTGCTCGTGAACCTTATGAAGCTACCTGTGAGTTCCACGGGACACGACATTCAGGACCTGTGACAGCACACCTGAATAACAGGACTGGGTGGGATATCCAAGCAGCGATACGTTGGAATGACCCAGAGACAGGAAAATATCACAAGACATTTTTTAGTTGTTGGTGTTTCGTGGCTCCTCCTTGTTGTTGGCTGTCAATCATTCGATTCATTCAATATCTCAGAAATGCCATCGCTGGACAGACGAGATGTCTAAATAACCTTTGCCTCTGACACAAAAAATTTTCCATAGGTATAAAACCACATTCTCTGCGTATTCTTTCGTTTCCTGCGTCTCCGTCTCACCACAATAAGAGCAACCGTCTCTCCAGATTTGCGCACCTGATCAATACGTGCCTTTCAGTCCTACTAAAATACACAACAATCACTTCTCCTATTTTCTACTTTCAGGTTTAGTAAATGTCATTGTGGGTACTAAATGTATCTATTTGCATTTCCCCTCCCAGTATGGACAATGTGTGTTAAATTGCACATTTGAAAGACGTAATCCTCACTGCATGTCGTCAGTAGATCAGCTTGGACATGGTTTTGAGGGTGGTGTGAAGTTTGCATGTGATTTTACAGATGCAGACTTTTAGTAAATCAGCCCCCTACAGCGTTAATGCACTGGTGTGCCTGGGAGCAAGTTCACACTGACGAATCAAGTGAACCACATTTATTCTACCAGCTTGAAATGCTTTACCATCACTGATCACACACTTGCATTTTCTCATTTGCTTGTACTCCTTCACAGCGGCTACCCCTGCCAAGCCCCTAATATGATAGAGAGGCCTGAAAACAGAGCCGAGCCCGGCTGCCAAACTGCAACATGAAGATAGCTCAAAGATTCACTGGGAAAAAGCCAAAAGTGAGCAAGAAACTGTGCAGCACAATACAGAAAAAAGTATGTAACATGACAAAAGGCAGGTTCAGTTGTATTAATATATCTGGACACAAACAGAGAAACATATCTTCACAGTAAAGGTCACCACAAGAACCAGCCAAGTTAAAAAAAAAAAAATAAAAAAAAATAAACTTAGGAACTGTTGCCATTATTAAGCAACATTATGGCAAAGCCCACCAAAATCTTCTCTCAAACATCCCCGCAGTTAAAATTGGAGTGAAATTTATTTCCTATACAGAACTTGAAACATTACGAACCTGTCAACACTTCGATGGCACAGTGAGATACTGGAAAAGTTCAACGATATTGAACCATTTCTTTCCTTGCTCCATAATTCTACAGAGGTGGCGGAGCTCTTTTGTAGTTTCACTTGTTATTCAGTAACAGTTACACTAAATCAGTTTGAAGCAGTCCATGTTTGCACCATGGTAGAAAGTGATAAAGGGATTGGAGCAAAGGGAAAAGGAGAAAATATACTAACTTTCTAAAAGGGCAATGTTCCAAATAAAAAAAGTAATATGAAAAGAAACCAGACAAGCTTCCCCCTTGCAGAAAGAAGCCGCAGCGCCAGCCGAAGGCTTTATGGCAATGAATGACTCTGGACCGTTTTCACACTTCAGTTTTACAAGGGGCAAACACTCCTCTGAAAGAACGAAGGAGAGGACATCCAGTATTGAGCCCTTCCTGCTCAGTCATCCAGCAAAACCAAATGGGAACTAATCTGTTGTCAAACAACAGTAAACATCTCACACATGATTTATGCACAGCCGATCAGCAACAAGTACACCACTTTGTCTTCGCTTGTTATTGACATAAATGTCTTGTGGCAGTCAGTGCAACTTTGTAAGTGCGAGAGCACAAAAAGATGTGTCAAGTGTAATGTGCAGTGTCTGAGCCTTGTTATTTCATGTCTACCCCCTTATATATCACAGGATTGTGGAGCATAGGTGTAGAAAACGACATCCCATTTGTTTCCACATGTTTGATACTTACAAACAACACAACAACCTGTTGATGGTTGAGAAAGGAGGAAGACGCGTGCATATTCAACCTCACTTCCGGTCATCAAAAGCAGCTCTGTTGACTGTATTCAAACTTTATCAACCCACTGAAGATTGAAAATTACCCAAGACAGCAGCTGCAGATCAACACGGATATTAAAGAGGCCAAAATTAGCACATGGAGCAGATCAATGAGTGAGCAAGCAAGGACGCAGCCAATCAGGAGACCAATCATTTAAATATCACACTGCTATCATGACATGCATCATTCATCAAACCAATCAGGACGGACTGAGATTTTGCGCGTGTTGGTTAAATGAAATGTCAGCCACCGTCCTCCCACTGAAAGACAACAAAGCATCAACATGGCAGCCAGACAATCAGAGATGAAAAGATAAAAAAAAAAATTCCAAACGAGTCAACAAAATCATCCGTTTCAGCAGCAGATAACAAATAACAGCACAGTGGGCCTTTTGACAACATCTCTTATGTGAGATCTGGCTTCCTTTCCACTCTGAGCTCAAATCCTTTTCTTTTTTTTTCCCTCTGACAGAGCAACTTCCTGTAGCCGTCACTGTTGCCAGGCAACTTTGTTCTCTAGTACACTCTATCAGGAAATGTTGTGGCCTGCAGTGAGTTCAGACAGCGTTGCTTCTCTGAGAGACTCAGATGGAGGCTGCTGATAATGCGATACGTACAGATGGCGAGATGAAGGGGGACAAAGCAGACAGCGCCATTAAGACCACATAAGAGCCGAGAAACAGCAGGTGTGTGAAGGAGTAGGAGAACCCCCTCCTGATTTCTTCTATTTTTGTGTGTCACGTTCTAAAATCTGTCAGAAAAGCAAGCTAAATTTAACAACAAAGGCACCAGAGAAAACACAGTGAAGGTTTGAAATAAGTCGTTCTGTTTACTGAAGAAAAAAACCAATGTGAAAGAGTAACTTCTGTTACAAAACAGTTACATTTGACTTCAACTCAGACTCATGATCTGATGTTCTTCTTCAGGATTTTCTGGTAGCGAGAAGACTTGAATGTTTCCCTCAATTATGACAAGTTGCCCTGAAGCCACAAAGCATCCTCACAAAACGAATCTACCTCTGCCATGTTTGACCACACGTATCACCTTCTTTTTGTGGATCTCTGTGTTTGGTCTACGTCAGATGTAACATCTCACAAACAGGTTGGGTCATCAGGGTGGGTTGTGGCAAAATTCAGCGGTTTCTTAATCTCCTTTTAAATTAACAGTGTTTGTTAGTCTCACTGTTGTCCCAGGGATGACTTTCAGATAAGGATTGATGAACACTCAAATTTATTAAGGAAGATCTGAGAACGGTCTGCAGTTCCTTGGGCGTTTTATTTAGATCTTTTGAGACTTCCTGGATGATTTGTCACTGTAGTCTTGGATCAATCTGGAAGGTCAGACACTTTAGGGAAACTTTACTATTGTAAGTCTTCTCCATCTGTAGATAATGTCGCTCAACGTGGGTCTGTGTCACAAAGTTTGTAATCCTTTTTCCAACTCTTTTATCATCAGGGAAAGCACAGGTGTATTCATAATGGCTCAGTTCCATTATAAGTGTCCCATTAAGCCATGACAGTGAACCAACATCCACAAAAGCAGGACCTCCCCTAAGTGGGATGCAGCCATCATTAATACGCTGTGCTTACACTTCACAGACCAGACAGAATGTCTGCCGTGAGAAAGCGCTGTGTTCTCTGCCATTAGATGTCGGTGAGCTGCTGATTACAATGATACAGACTGAAATAACACTGAAAATTGAACTCATTAAGGTGTCTGAGTGCTACCTTTCAGGGCAGGACTGAAAGACTTTGAATGTCTCATCAAGAATAGCAAAGGAGAGAAAAGTGAAAGGGAGAAAAAGCACATGCAATGTGTAAAGTGTGTGGGGAAAAAACATGGCTATGTGCAGCACATGTGCTGCTCAGGTGTACCATTGTCTGAGATTTTCTGTTCTAGAAGGACCATATAAAAATGAATAATAAGTGTTGCTTTGCATCATCTCTTGCTTTTATACTCATAAATGCACAGGTTGTGACAAACACACACGTACGTACGTACAAACACACACACGCACACCAAAACACATTAATCATCCCAAAATAAGTAGCAAAGTTCATCCTCTGCGCTGCTTAGGGAGCATGTTTCAATACCTGCGGTGAGAGCTGGGCTCAGCTCTGAAGTGGAAGCCTTCACTGTGGGGACTGACTCAGTAAAATGCAGGCACACATAGCAGGGAAATGGAGGGAGATGGATGGAGGGAGAGAGATGGAGGGAGGGAGAGAGATGGAGGGAGGGAGAGAAGGGTCTGGAACTAGAAAAATGAAAGATGAAGCCGGGAGAAAGTGAGACCCCTGGTGATACTGTGCAAATGCTGCAGGTTTGATCCCTCAGCTGTGTGAGACTTCATGTACATGTTTGTACTACCATATTTTCCATTTACTATACTTGTGAGGGCTTATCCAGTGACTGCTTTTACTGTCAGGGTAGAGCGAAAACCACAACATTTACACATTCCTGTAATTTAAAGAGGATACTCTCTCACTCTTTTGTTCGAATGTGGAAATACCATCCGGTAGAAAAACATTACCATGAAATGATTCTTAAAGTACAGATTTTATACTTAAAGTAAGAACATTTCCAGCTGTACTTTCATCAAATGTGAAATTGGTTTTCATCTCCTCATCCAGCTCATGTCATGAGAGCAAATAAGAAAATTGCTGCAAATCAAGCTGTTCTTTTAATGTTGATAAAAACTAGAGAGATCACTATTTATATTTTCACTGTCAGTACTATTATCACTCATATGGCTATCATCCTTTTATGACTGTTTACATGTATATTTATGATAATCTTTCTTTTCCTCACTTGATGTGCCAGTGATAGCTTCCGCTCTCTGCCATATTTTTCTGAGCATGGAACATGCTGCCGTCCTGTGCCAGACTCAAATCATCTGTTGCTAATCATCACTCGTCAGCAGTAAGTATGTTTGCATTCATACTTGTAATCAGTACTTTAATATGTAAAAAACAGGGATTTTTCTTTCGTCTCTATGTTGCACAGCCTTGACAAGCAGAAATGGACTTTTTTTTTTTTTTTTTTAAACTGATATATGCAATTATGCCAAACCGGTGCCTACTGTATGTGAACTAAACACTGAAATCTGACTGCAAGTAGCGTTTGACACTGAAATCATTTACTTAAACTCGAGGTGTATAGACCAAAGAGAGTTCTTCTCCTGCATGCAATCTCAACAGTAAGTGATCTCACACAGACAGCCTGGTAATGGACCTCAAATGCGTCCTTGTGCTCGAGTCAGTTGATGTCCCTCTCAAGAACAGTAAATGGATATGTGCCTGAGCATTCATGGTGTACTGTTGTCGGTACCCGTCATCAGCATGCCTTCATTTAAAGAGCAGCATCACTCTTGTTTCCAATGATAATATGCGCAGTGAAGTCATGGACTCGAGCTCGCCTCTGCTGCTCTTAAGCACACACAAGGAGATGCGGTTTGTGACTCTGAGCAGACGAGCTGCGTGATATGATCATTGCAGAAAAGAAAGCAAGGTCACATCACGAGTCTCACATCAACTTTCTATCTCTCTCCCTGTCTTACATAACCATCACTATCACCAAGGTCATTTCTATAGCAAATCACCATCCTTGGTTCACTCCTCCCTCCCCTCTCCTATTCATTCCTCAACTGGGCCATTACCTGAAAAGGCCATTTCTTGAAATCTCCTCTGAGAGATGAGGCTTGACTTCTAAGTGATGCTGTCACAGTTGAGCCAACTTGTCGGCAACGCTGAAGCCAGAAAAATTATTTTAAAAGGCTAAATACAAGGTGAACTCTCCCTTTGTCGGGAATGTTTTTTTCCTTTTTTGCCAGAGCAGAATGCACAATTGGTAACAATGATCATAAAATTGTCATCAACAAACGCACTCAAAAACTGTTCAAACACTCATTTCCAGAATTGCAGTCACTGTCTGCACTGTTGACATCTATTCCCAGCCACTTCACAAATTACATTTTCATTTCCACAGTTTGGCAAAGCAATAATGCTCCCCTCATTTGAATCGCAGGTAGATAGCACATTAAAATTCCTGGGGAGAATCTAGTTGTTTTGCAGACCAATTATAGATGGAAGAATGAAGAGCACTGGGAATTTGCTCAGACTTACGAAAATACAACCCAGGGCTCGAGAGTCGTCGCCAGGAAAGCCGTTTCAGTTTCAGTACGCCATTTCTGGTCCAGTCTGCCAACTTTTCTTAACAAGTGGTTCAAACTCCAAAACGGCAAATTCAACATGCTGACACCCACTACGACAACGTTGAGGAAATACTGCTTCCTCCTGAATAAGCTGCTTTAACAGTAGGCTACAGTCACATGAATATTTTAAATTATTTTAATACAAACCTATTAATTTTGTCCGCTCAGTGATTAAAAAATGATTAAGTAGGGTTTTCTGTCATAATTCCTTCTTTCCATTTATTCGGCCACATTTCCCCTCATGTAATGATACGGTCTGGTTAACCTGAGTTTTGGGGTAAAGACAAACTAAAGAAAACTAGGAGGACGGGAGAGCAGAGGTCACAAGAGGTTTGTGGCTGGTTGTTAGTGGCTTTCACACCAAACACAGAACAGTACCTGTCTGGCGAGGGTGACAGCATCGGCGTGAAGTCGGTCTCTGAGATGGGGGTCCAGCTGGAAGGCGGGCGCGATCTCCACAACCTTCAGCACAACAACAGATTTCAGTCATACTGACAATGTCAGGGTAGCAACAGTTGCATAATTTAACTTCATGATCGACACATTACATACAAGGCTGAGTTGCTGATTGGTTGTAATAATTCATCAAGACACTTGTGGTGCAATCTAAAAACACTAAATTGCAGCACTCGGTTCCGTTTCATTTAACCCGACATTAAGCCTGAAAATGTGCCTCTCCAAACTCACTTGGATATTAGCGCTGCTTTTGACACACTAGATATTCAACTGATTTTATTAATGTACCCCTGATGTTTCATTTAAAACTCAAACAGTGTTTAAAGATAGAGTAGTTATTAATTCTGGAAAGTCATGCTATGCTACCTTGAATCTATTTCATGTCACTGATGATAGATTATTTAAGGGATCTTTAGAAATAAAGTTAGGAGAATGGCCACTGTATTCTCCAACATACAACTTGATCATTGTAGAACATGATCTATTAGGTTGACCTCTTCTGAAAGCCATTTGGTGCTAGGCGGGTAATGTGCAGAAGATTTATTTTCATGGTGAAACTGGTGTTGAGTGAGTGTGGACCCAACAATAAAGCTGTGAGCAGTAAAACCAAAACAATGAGCTAAAAGATGCTAAAACGCTACATCGGGCTGCAGGGGACCACAAAGTTAGCAGCTACAGTTATTGTGTACTACAAGTGGCTCTTTTCCCATAATGCAGCCATTTGATTCATTGTTTATATAAAAGGGTGCTCCTTGAATTTTATTACTCCGCAAATTTCGCAACTGAAACCGACAGTACCACTTCACCTATTAATGTTTACTCAATGCTATACTTTGTTTGATACTTCAACTTTAGTAAAATAAATAATTTGTAGTTACAATCAGCCTTCTATTTAATCTGGCTGTGGCTGCTGGGTGGGTGGGGTTCAATGTGTTTGAAGCTGATCTGCTTCGTTCCACTATGTCCAACAAGTCACCCAATCCAAGAAAAATACCAGAAATCAGCTCAAAACAACATGACCCGTGTCCAATTGAACTCAGTTAAAAAAAATGTAATCAAATCTTATCCCCTTCTAGTATGAATAGCAATTCCACGACATAGAGAAAACTAAAAATATCCCATCAGCGCTCCACCACCCCAAATCTATTTCAACGAGCGGCTATTCTTGTTTCGGAGATTCAAAGAGATCTTAGATTAAGGGCGTAGGCAGATTAAGTCTCGCAGAATCAAAGACCTGCAGCTCTGGCATGAACAGAGCCACTAATATGATTATCATCTATAATTTGATTAAAGGGAGAGGAAGAAAAGTGATGAAAACACATGATTAAAACTGCTCTGAGGTCACAATATGTAATGAAATATTACACGATAATCAGCTTCCTCGGATGAAAACATTGTTACATTGAGTGACGATAAGATGACAATTTCTATTCTCTCTTTCATGTCATAACACAATTTGGTTATTTTGACAAGCAGGTGCTGCTGTAGGACCTCATTTCGTTTCAGTAACAGCACCAGGAATCTGGGAGAAAATGCTCTGCCTAATGACTGAGAATCAATTCAAACACTCAGAGAAACTGATATGTTTGATCCAAGTTGATTTAGAGGAGGATTATGTAGTTACTGCAGTTGCTGCTAAGACTCTCATTCACACGCCATTAGCTGTGGCCAATTTGTATTGGAATAATGTCGTTTTACCTCGTGCAGCTCCGAGCACTCTGATGCTCAGGGCCACCTGCGCTTAATAACCATTGTTATAATCAGAACCGTAATCACCTTATTTATTATTGTATTGCTATTAATTGGCCCGTTTGCCTAAATTGATGAGAAATAAAACACTTGGGTCATCTGAATATTCAGCACACAGCAGTGCTTGCAGGTGTGATTCCTGCGAATGACCATTGTTTCATGTCTGCCCAACATTACCATCCACTTCATGCTAATCTGGGTAAAGCACAAGAAATGCCATTAAGATAATCTTAAATACATTACGTTGGCCTGGATGACTTTGAAAATGAGGACTTCACCTTTTGGTGTCTCCGCTGAATGGAGCAGTCTCTCTCGTAGAGGTGGATGACATTACCATATTTATCGCCTGAGGAAAGACAAAGAGAAGTAGGTGAGGAAATGACAGCGGGAGAAACAAAAAGAATTAGATGATGAGCAGGAGGATGAAGAGGACTGGCTGAATAGTGAAGTTGTATTCAAGTACAGGAGAATAGACAGAGACTTTCTTTGTCCCCGGGGGTCAGTGTCCAGTAATAGATGATTTAGAGCAACCGAACACAGCCGGTGTCAAAATTCTGAGTAACCTTTTTCACACCTGGCATTAATATCTGTCCCGGGTGATCGGATCGCAAGTGGTCAGCTAAAAGTACAGGTGTGAACACTGTGCTGGGTTCCAAATGACGTACTTCCTGTAGTACCCTAACAAATAGTGCTCTGCCATGTTATAGGACTCTTACTTGTATAGAGCAGGAATTTTGACAGAGTAGTGTTGTTTCAATCCGTACAATGCTGTTCTGCACTCACAGCAAATGACCTCATCACGTGAACACATCACCCGCCAAAATATCTGCAGTTTAAATTATTTTACAATACAATGGCATATTGTAACTTTCCAGCTCACCTCCAACACTTCTATCAGTGTATGGGGTGCTTGCTCAGCTATGTCTAGTGAAGAAGGAATCCAGTATATGCTCAAAGTGCAGACCCACTTTCTGGAAGTGTCGGAGTTGGATATCAGTGTTTGCAGAGTTACATTCACTATAATAAGAAATGATAGCTGGAGAATCCTCAGCTGGCCAATAAATCTCTTTCACTCTCATTGTTCATCTGTCTCTCTTCCTCCCACAGAGCTGCTACCGAGTTCAAGGATCTCTGTGCAGTTTGCTTTCTTAATGAAACCCGGTCAATTCACAAACATAAAACGGAGAAATAGTTGGCAAGGCGAACGCAAAGGAAGTGGTAGAGTGCACTTACCAAGGATCTGCACTTCAATGTGTCTTGGCTTTTCAATAAATTTCTCAACAAACAGGGCTCCGTTCCCAAACGCCGTCAGCGCTTCAGAGTAGGCCCGCTGGTAATTCTCTTCCAGTTCCTGACAAACACACAAGGAAAATCCATACATGTTAGAGTTGCTGCAACCATTCAAGAGGCAAGAGAGCCACAGCAAAGAATCTGAAGGCTTTCAAAGAGTTTTGCTGCTGTACATACTTCTTCTCCAAGTCTTGTAATCTATGAATTATGCATGTTTTATTTAGTAAACTCTTATTTTCTGTTATTTATTTCTTCTTCCCTTCCCTGTCATTCACATGTGACATTTTCTTCTTGTTTTCTGCATTTCTTTTGACACAAATGTCTACATGCCTGGAGGGAGCAAGATGCTGCACAAGATCTCTGGGAGATCATGACCCTGCATGTTGAAGGTCAGGACTCAATCTGTGTTTGTCAGTCTGTGACATGTTGCCAAGCCCATCTATTCTTCTCTCCTGGAAAAAGACTGAGTCACGACCATGGCCCCTTCCCCTGAGCCTCAGGAAAGAAAACTGGAGCCCATTCTCAGCTGTCATCTTAAAGCCTTGAGAAATTATGCTCTCTGCGGAAAACCTAGCAGGTTTTTGGGGCAACTGCAGACCACATCAGCACGTCCAAAAAGGGCTCACACTTTTGTGAAAGCGGCAGCTCAGAAATCAGTGCAAGCAGGCACCTATGAATTTGACAGAAATCCACCAACTGTGTGAAAATCTCTAACATTGTCTGTTCTACATCTGGTCAAATTACATGAATCACACCAATAAGGAGCCAATCGTAAGATTTATCATGATCAGGGTTCACCAATTGGCATGTGTTTCACACACGGGGGAATCACCCTTCAATTACACAAGGATCACATGATTATGTTCCACAAATCCAGTAATTTTAAGACAGGAAGAACCCTCGAACAGAGCTCTGCTTTGATAGTTCAGTTCTTACCTACAGCATCACAACCTATATTATCATTGTACATTGTAAGAAAAAAAGGACTTCTGTTGCTGCGTTATCTTCCACATACCAGAACTAAAGAAATAACTGGATCTCAAACATCTCATCGAGGACGTGATTTGTTATTTGTTAACTGGGGGTTTGGCCCAATGGGAGCACTTGTCAATACAAGGCACAGATAGGCCATTGACATTTCAGAGCCATAGAATTCTACCTGTATAAACCTCTGCCAGATAAAGGATCAATGAGTCAGGCAGACTAGACAAACATATTCAACTAAACTGCCACTCTGACCTAAACTTCAAAAGGAACATAAAGACAAAAGGAAAATCAGCTTACTACTAACCTAAAAACACTGCAAGAATTTAAGAATTTCTGCCAAAACAAGACAGAGAAAAACTTGTTGACTGGACTATTGTAATGGTGCCTTAGTTAAGAAAAAAAAGAAAGAAAGAAAAAGAATCAACCACAGCCGCCAGAATTCAGCTGCCAGAGTCTCTCCTATTATCAAGAAAGCAGAGCACATTACACAACTCCTTAAATCGCTGCAATGGCTTCCTGTGAGTCAAAGGATAGGTTTTAAAATCCTATTACTCATCTATAAAGCATTAAATGGTCTTGGGCCTAAAAACATCTTTGATTCACTTGTACATTCAGAAGCAACCAGACCTCTCAGGTCACGTGGGACAGGTTTACTCAGTGCTCCCAGAATCAAAACCAAGCAAGTGAGGCAGCTTTTAGCTTCTATGCTCCCATCCTCGGGATTTGACTTTTAATTGTAATTTAAATTTGTCATTCTCTACAGCCTTTTAGATTGTGTCGAATGCTAATGTGTAAATAGACTTGCCTTGTTTCTCTCTGCCAGCAGGGGCTAGAGAGGTAGGTTAACAAGGGGGACGCACTTTGATCAGTTTGCTGATGAGGGAAATGGGGAAATGCCACCTTCTAGTCTTAGCTTGTAAAAAACATAATTGTAACCAATATCCTACAACAGAAAAAGATGAAAAACTACCGTGACAAATAAGGTTAAAAATAAAAAAAGTCTACTGACATTTATACTGATGTAGAACTTACACTGAATTATACATGTTAAGAAAGGGAATTCAAAGTCACAGACCTTGGAAAGTTGTCAAATCATTTTTGCACCTGTAGTTCTGTAAATGACAGAAGACTTTTGAAAGACTAAAAGTTCGGAGGATTCCATTTGTACTCCCCCCACATCACTTCAGTCTGTCTGTCAGCTCTGGCCACTGGAGCTTTGATGCGTGCCGTTCTCCTTTTTTCCTTTCTACACTTTCTGAAAGCACATCACGTCAAATTTTGAGGGAAAGAAAAAGTCCTACAATCTGGTTACGCATCTCGTTCTACAATATGTTGAGAGTTCGCCTCACTCTGTTAATTCAGCATATAAATGACCAACAAGCTGGCCTTAATGGAATTATAAATCAACCTCCGCGTTGTTGCTTGGGGCCCCAATAGTACGGAGAAATCTCTTTACAATTTACCTCACATCTTATCTGCTGAAGCTGCTGCGGCCCCAGTGACTCAACTGAATAACTAGAAATGTCAACAGCTAATTAATTAGACTGGGGTACAACTCAGAAAAGGTCAAACTTTCCAATGGATTGCGGACCTGTGAGGCTCAATGACTACAGTACAACACAACACTGCCATTTCATGTGTAGATCAGTGAGTAAGGCTTGAAACTGCTGTGGTCATTTGGTCACCAAGTAATTTCAAATGTGATGTGTTTCTCTGGGTTCAGTGAACATGATGTGCAGTGGAGCTGCCCTGACAATAAAATGACAACAAGAGAAAGAAAGTAGAGCTGGTAATCAATTAGTCAACTAATAGAAAATCCACCTGCAACTACTTTTTAAGCAAAACATTCTGTGGTTCCAGGGAAGCAATAACTTCTGAGTAAGTGACGTTGCTTCGATCAACATCAGCGTCTTCGCTGAACATCGCTTTGACCACAAGTGCACGTGCATCAGCAATTTCACCATGAACCTGATACTTAAGCAGAGAGGCTACATCAAATTTTGTGTCCGATTTTTGGGCAACAGAAAGAAGGTGCAGGGGGCAAAATCCGGCGTGAAATTTGTGCGGTGAGCATGCGTGTTGTCATATAGGAAACCCAATGTGCCATTGTGGCACAGCTCAGGAAGTTTGCACTGAAGGTTTTCCCTCGCACACCTCCGAAATGTCACACTTGAACTCCGTGTTGACAGTCTGACCCTGAGGGACAAATTCACAGTGCACAAACCCGTGAATGTTAAAGAAAACCCAGCTGGTTGCTCCGGACATGCAGCTCCTTCTTTGGCCTTGGAGAGTAACGTTCTGCCCCTCTTCAAATGCCACTCAAACCACATCACCCAGCTCATTGCTTTATTGCTGTAGACTTTGAGGCATTTCAAGTGTTTTCAGAGCTTTAAACGCATTTTGATGTGCTCTCTGCTTAAATCCATGGTGAAATCATAAATGCGCACGTGCCAGTGGTCACAAAAATACATGCTACACAGGTGCTGATGTTGATCAAGCAATGCAAACTTGGAATACTTAGTCACAAAGGTTATTGCTTCCCCCTGCAACTTACTACTGCTGCGCTTCATTCGTGAACAACAGGAACAGTCTCTGAACATTTTGATCCACCCTCAATTATTTCAATAAATACAGTTTGACATGGTCTAATTTGTGAGGCAAAAGTAAGGAGGAGGGGCTGTGGTCCCTCTTAGGGGAAGCAACCACACACTCCCCTCCAGTGCCCCGATACTGCAGCAAGCAAAGCTGCCGCCAGGCCCACGCTGAAATAAACAGGGGTGACACCTTGCCACTTCCTGGTGTGACAGTTTTCCCTTTGAGACACATCATTTGAATTGAATCATCCACTAAAGGACTTCTCAGAGGATCCCGTTAGTTTTATTTCACCATTAATAATTTCCATCATTTTGTAATGAAAAAAGAAAAGAAAAAAAAAACAATTACCCTGCCGTTGAACCATGGAAACTTCAACTGTATTAGTGGCCCTGCCTGGCCCAGCTTCCAATAACAATCAATTAAGGTAAATAGTGTTTTCCTTCAGGAGGTTAAAATACAACTATTCCGAATTTTCTACAAGCATTTCCCAAAACAGCCCTTACACTGTTGAGCGTCCATGTTGAAAAGCGTAATGAACATAACTTGGCTGTGCGTTTAACTGTCTGTAACTAACACACAACATCACTGAATACAGATGAAATAAACAACAGAAGCATAATATATGCAGACTATTACCACACTTATTCAATTATGAATGACCAATTATATTGCTGAATATGTAAAAGCTAATAGACAGTCTGTTTATACTTTTCTGGACTTTATACTGTGACTGTCGAAGTGTGAAGATGAAGTACAATAATATGAGAAAAGTGATCTTGTTTGAGGTTACTCAGTCATAAAAATGTCACCAGTCTTTTTTAGCCAAGACAAAAGCCCACATACACACACAGTAAAGCTAACAAGATAAAGATAAAGATCTGGAAAATGAAATCTTAAAATGAAAAAGTGCCATGTTGACCAGACAACAAAAAATGAATTGTTTATTACACTCCAGAGGCATTGCTGTCTGGGTGAGGGCGGCCTTTAAATGGCTGAGGAAGATGTTGACAGTCACTGCATGACCAATATCAAAGTATTAATGATATTCCTTTAAAAAAAAAAAAAAAAAAAGAAGAATTTCCCATCTAAAGCTTCCCACCTCTTTTAATATATACATACAGACCAATAGATTTTTTTTCATGTGGGTATTTTACAATTTAAAAGGTGGCACATGATGGAAACATGACATATGTATGGTGCACAAAAGATGATTTTATGATCACCTTCACATTGAGATGACTTTTGGAAAAGAACACCGTGGACAGTTACAATATGGAAAGACGTTTTCTAATTACGCTCAACTGATGGAAAAAAAAAAAAAAGTGTGTCAGATAAACACCAAAATCATTCAGGCTTCACTAAGTGACAGAGGCAATTTCAGAACACGCAGCCTAAAACACACAGAGTGACTGGCAGCCGGAGAGATAAATGACCAGGTTGTAATTTACAAGCAATTTCACCTTGATTCAACACAAACTGAAAATTAATGAATATGAAAACCAAAATTTGTCATGAGGCCGGCCAGTCAACGGGGTGGGTTTGTTTTCTCTTTGCCGGACAAGACGTTCGTCGTCAGAGCAAGCGGTTAAATTACACCTGGTAGAAGCGCTCACCTCGTACTCTTTGACCACCCTCATGCCGCGACCGCCTCCTCCGTAGGCTGCTTTGAAGATGATTGGGAAGCCGTATGTTTGGGCGAACACCTTCGCCTCGTGCATGCTGGCGATGGGGGAATCTGTTCCTGGGACCACCGGTACACCTACACAGTGGGAGTTAGTGAGAAATATGTGACTTTAATGTACTTGTACTTATGAAAGGGAGAGTGCATGATATACTCATAAATGAGACCATCAAAAGGTTGGCAGCCAGTACTACAGACAACAAGGAACAAGTACCAGGGCAAACGTTGTCTAAACTTTAATTACAGTAACTAATAACACCACAAGTGTCTGATACATATTAGCAATCTTTTGGCATTTTATCACAGTAAATAATAAACTACAAGTATTTAATGGTTATAAAAGTAATAACTAAACATACTTTAGTACTGTAACGATATTTAAATCAGGATTCTTCCCTCTGAAACGACTTTTCTACGGTCTCTTCAGTACCTGCACTGATGGCCAGGGAGCGAGCCTCCACCTTATCTCCCATCTTGCGGACCGTTTCTGGGGATGGTCCAATAAACCTCACCCCAGCATCCAAACAGGCCTGGGCGAAGTCGGACCGCTCAGAGAGGAAGCCGTAGCCGGGGTGGATGGCATCCACTTTGTTGTCCTAGGAAGTGAGAGAAAGATGGACGGAGAAAGAAAAAAAAAAAGCACTTACCTAAACCCATTTTTACAAATTTGGGCTAAAATACTTTCAAGTGGAGCCCACGGAAAGTTAATTTAGTCCAGCTAAGCAACAAGAGCTCTGTTAAACAGGGAGCCACTGCGGGGCCCCAGTTAATACTTGGCTGATTGTTAGTGAGAAAATCCAAGAGTGATGACACACACTAACCGGCCTGCTTTAGCACACACTGTCCTGTGGCCACTGCAGACGATTTATGCGTCACTTACAGCGAAGGGATTGTGAGCTAATGACGTATTTTATTCTCATTCTATCTTAGCTACGATCGCCCTAATCATCATCTGCTCGATGGACATCAGTAGGAGACTCGGTGAACAGACCAGCACACTTAATTTGAGGGTCAGGGGGAAGGTACCCCCCCCTCCCCACACACACACACAGGGTAGCAGACAGATACAGTAGCTGCCGAGTCTGACAGATAGAGCCATCTCTGGATCAGTATTTGCCATCTGCTCTCGGATACAAGGCAGACTATAATTATGGGCTGTCCCGTTGTTAAGGGAGCTGTTACTGGCAGACCAGAGGAGGTATTGAGCCACACACACACACACACACACACACACACACACACACACACACACACACACACACACACACACACACACACGAGCAGGTACGATCAAATGCACAGAGACACAGACAGTAGATGAAGGTTCACACACAGACTAACACAACACCCCAGGGTGCACACACTTTCATAGAAGCGAGATCATACACTCGCACACGCATCCAACATAGCTATAAAAACACAGAAAGTACTGGGACAGAAACGGATGGTTATTTTGTTCACGCAGTAAAGAGAGACACAGTGGGAACAAGAGGTAAATATACTCTGAATTTAAAATAGTGAGAAGAGGAGAGAAAACACACACACACACAAACACTTCTCTCTAGCATGGGGTGGCTGGGCTCCCAGATAGGCAGACGGATTTTGAGAAATGAGTTGGATGGCAAAGGCTCCCTGACTTGGCTGGCTGACCACGTGCCCAAGTGGAGAATTATAAATCGTGGGAGATTGATCAGAAAAAATGATAGTGATCAACTGGCAGTGCATTCTGGAGGGAGGACAGAAAGGAAAGGAGGTAACAAGGAGCAGATTTGTTCCACACAGTGATAAGTGGCAGAGGGAAGAGAAGGAATATGGAGGATGAGGAAGGAAGGGAGGACAGAGGCGGGAAACAGAAAGATGACCAAGAGGTGTTTGAGGGAAGTAAGGCTTCTTTTTTCAAAATCCACATTTAGGGTGAACAGAGAGGACTAAAAGGGATTTGTCTGTCCTGTACTAATGACAGCAAAGGACAAAACGAGACCAACTTCAGGAAGGAAGCAGGACTTTTATAAAAGTTTAATAGTCAGATGAACCGCCTGAGAATATTTTTTTCAGCTACTGAAAACTCTTACACAAAAGATCAGGAAAACACCAGTGCACATCATTTTTTTTCTTTCTCTACCGGTTAAATAAATGAGATGCAACAGTATTCCATGAACTTCACAAGTGTTGCTAGAGATATGTTTTTCCTCTGAACACAGCCAGACTAGCCTCACCTTTAATTACCAGGCACAGCCATGTTACTCAAAGCAAAGTAGCAAAATGTTGAACTTTTCCTTTAAATGATGAATTAATTGTCCTTACAACTCAACTAACTCCACACAAAAAGTAGCCGGGTGCTTATTTCAGAGCACCACTTTTGTAACAGTATATTCAAGATTCTGCCAATAAGACAACACAGCAATTTTCATGACATGTTATGTTGTCTGGAGAGGAGCCAGGGCTCTAGATTTTTATTACTGAAACGCAGCGTTGACATTTCAATGTGCATGAAGTCTGCGAATACCTGAAATAGTTTTTTTCATTTCTGTTAGATGAGATTTAAAGGTGCACCACAGAAATGCAGTATTAAACTTGTATAAAGTTCAGGCACCAGCAAGACCGATTTAAAAAATAATATATATTTTTCCGTCCCCTAATATCAGTAGACTTTCAAAGGTGCTGCACGTCAAGAAGATTCCTCATCTCTGTCCACAACCCTGAGTTTGTGATGTTTGGTTTCTAATAAAGAAAACTGCAGTCTTAAAAGCTCAAGCAGAGGAAGTCCTAATGGTTCATCAAAGGCCAACTTAAAGCTCCTTTCATAAGCAGAGTACTACATTACTGACCGTGACAAGTTGGAACCAGTTTCCTGTTAAAGTGTTATTCTTTACTAGCAAGTTTACTTTTTTTATACGGAGAATTTAGTGGTGAATGTGCTTACCTTGGCGACTTTGATGATGTCTGGAATGTGCAGGTACGCCGCTACAGGTGGCAGACCTTTCCCTATCAGGTAAGCCTCATCTGCCTTCTGCCTGCGAAGACAAGAGTAAAAGATTTCCATTAGCAAGATGGACGAAAGCCAGAAAATTCAGACGAAACAATCAGATGTGCACACACTATTACTGCTTTACTCGCATTTACAAGCTTAGCATTGACTAGAGAGGAGTACTCAAGTCAAATTAAGCACATGATAATTATCTAAATCACTATTGCAACCAGCCATTTTCAGTCTCATGTTATACTGCAAATGGAGAGGGGAAGATTGAAATAAGGGGAAGGTGGCGTAGAGGCAAAAGAATAAAGGAGGAGAGGCATCTTAAAAAACAAAAACATTAAAGAGTTAAAGTGTAATAAAAAAATTTTTTTTAAAAAGCTCAATGTTTGGCAGATAAGCAGTGTGATTGCCTGAATGTTTGTAATGTCGATACAACTATACTTATGTCTACATCTAATACAAAGTGCGAAACAAAGAAGGGACCCAAAGAGTCAGAGAGAAGAAAATTGCTCCCAGGCTTCCTTTAATTACTCAAATCAGCTGTTAGTATTCGATATCTAGCAGTTGAGTTGTGTAGCAAAGAGGTCCACCTGCTGTGCTTCTTTTATTTCACCCACTGTGGTCCTTGTTTTAATGTGATGCGGCAGAGATTATTACCTGTGCATCTGACCGGTGTCCTGTTCGGAATAAACGGCCACGGTTCGAATCCCCAGCTCGGTGCAGGCTCTGAACACTCGGATAGCGATCTCACCTGGAAGACAAGAGGAGGAAACATACACTGCTCAAAAAAATAAAGGGAACACTTAAACAACACAATGTAACTCCAAGTCAATCGCACTTCTGGGAAATCAACCTGTCCAGTTAGGAAGCAACACTGATTGTGAATCAATTTCACCTGCTGTTGTGCAAATGGGAACAGACAACAGGTGGAAATGAGAGGAAATTAGCAAAACAACCCATAGAAAGGAATGTTTCTGCTCAAACTGTCAGAAACAGACTCCATGAGGGTGGTACGAGGGCCCGACGTCCACAAGTGGGGTCTGTGCTTACAGCCCAACACCGTGCAGGGCGACTGGCATTTGCCAAAGAACACCAAGATTGGCAGCTTCTCCGTCGGCGCCCTGTGCTCTTCACGGATGAGAGCAGGTTCACACTGAGCACATGTGACAGACGTGACGGAGTCTGGAGACGCCGTGGAGAATGTTCTGCTGCCTGCAACATCCTCCAGCGTGACCGGTTTGGCGGTGGGTCAGCAACGATCTGGGGAGGCATTTCCTTGGAGGGCCGCACAGCCCTCCATGTGCTAGCCAGAGGTACCCTGACTGCCATGAGGTACCGGGATGAGATCCTCAGACCCATTGGAAGACCAGATGCTGGTGCAGTGGGCCCTGGGTTCCTTCTGATGCATGACGATGCTCGGCCTCATGTGGCTGGAGTGTGTCAGCAGTTCCTGCCTGATGAAGGCATCGATGCTATGGACCGGCCTGCCCGTTCCCCAGACCTGAATCCAATCCAGCACATCTGGGACATCGTGTCTCGTTCCGTCCACCAAACGCCACGTCGCACCACAGACTGTCCAGGACTCGACTCGATTCCACTATGTAATGAATAAAGATTTTCAACTGGAATATTTCATTCATTGAGATCTAGGATGTGTTGTTTAAGTGTTCCCTTTATTTTTTTTGAGCGGTGTATACAAGAGATGGATGGTGAAAGTGGCTTTGTTTCCATCCCTTCCTTCCTTTCTTCAATCTTATAACCTTAATGTCTTTCTTTTTGATGTATAATTTAGCAGATTGCACGTTACATGTGTGTAGCGGGAGGCTGTAGTTCTCGCTCTTTCATCATAAGCACACACCTTATAGCATTCTATCAACATCCTGTGGCCCTATTTTGCTACTACTAATGCCTCCGCTGAGAGCAGAAAATAAACTTTGAATTTTTCATGCCATACCACATGCCATGTGAAAACAAGACAAATCCATCTGGTGTACTTCATCACACTGTGCACAAAAATACAGCGACGACAACAACACACTGCAACAAGTCAACTGATTTTTTTTTTTTTTTTTTTTGTCTAAACGCAGTGTAAAATCTCAGCTTTAGACAAACAAAACACTCCACGACTTTTATCTTCCTGTCATGAGAACCAAATGCTTGTTTTCCAAGTGGAACGGTATTTTGGGGAGAAATAAAAAAAAAAGTTTAGTTCCTTGAAGAGGAGGACAGCATGCAGCTTTGAAAAATGGAAAACACAACAATATGAACATACTGTAGATGGCATGAAAATATGAGAAAGGACAAGGAGGAGAGAATGAGATGGTTTGAGAAAAGAAACGGATGAAAAGCAGCTGATTTAAAAGGAGAAATGCAAAAAGAAGATTTGAGAACAGAGGAACACAGTTTGACAAAGTGACAAATAAGTGGAGAGGAGGCAATAGTGGTGGAGGGAAATGAGGTAAGGAATAAAAAAAAAAAAAATCTTTTAAAAGAGTGAAAGGGACCAAAGTCACGGGGGGGGAGAGGCCAGTGGCTTAGAGGAAAATCACATCTGACAAGTGCTGCAAAAGACAGGGGGAGGTGAGGGAGAGAAGGTGGTGAGGGGGGGAGGAGGGGGGGAAGAACGCAGAAATGAAAATAAAAGGAGGAGAATATTAGTGGAGGAGCAGAGAAGCAATGGCAGAGAGGGGATGTGCTTGGTGAAGTGGAATCTGGGTTGATATGATATAATGGTCGAGCTCCTCATCTCCACACACACACACACACAGAGAGAGAGAGAGAGAGAGTCCCAGTGCACTCCAGTGTGATGAATATGATCTAATGTGATGTTGATATCATATCAGTCTGCGTGCGAGTACGAAGCCGAGACCGCGACCTATTTGAATCAAACTGATGGATTAAAGCAGCTTGGTAAAGACTCTACAGGTGATCAGGGTAAACATTTCAACTAGCAGACATCCCCATCAAACTTCATCAGATGATTACTCGGGTTCGGAAAACAGTTGTTGTTTTTTATTATTATTACAAGTTTTCTGAAATGCTGTGCTTTGATATGCAAATGAGTGCTTAGCTGATTAAATATGAACCATTTTGCATACATTTCGAGAACAAAAATCTGAACACCGTATTAAGCCAGGTTTAAAATTATTCTTTCATTTTTGACATATTTGAGTCAAAGATTTTTACTGAGGGAATTTTAGATATCTCTTACGGTCAAAAGCCATACAAAAATTCAATTTTCATCATATTTTTTTGAAATAATATGTCATACAGGAGACTATGAATGATATGTGAACAAACCCGTCTGTAAAACCTTCAAATGGGAATAAAAACTGAAAAAGCTTAAGTGCTATTGAAGTGGAGATTTCTGGCTCAAAGTACAAGAAAAAAACTCGTTTTGAAGAAACGGTTACATGTACTGTAAAGGCTATTTCTTTAAAAGGAGGTTTTTTTTCGCCTATTCTGAGACAGAAATCTCCATTTCAGTAGCACCTACACACACACACCAAACTTTGCAGTTGCATCTGTATCTATATTCTGAAGGGTTTTACAGAGGGGTTTGTTCACATCATTCATATAGTATTTTATATAGGCTATCTTTTTGTGATTTTAGGAGGCATCTATAAACACAAATAAACAAAGTGTAGTAAAATAAACACCCAAATGTGTATTATGGATATTTTCTTTACACTATTCTGGAAGAAGACATGCTATGGAAGCATATTTGGAAGTGTATATTTTTACCTGCAGTGTCTCACCTTATGAGAGGGTGGCGGTGAATCCAAGATAGTGGGGCTGGGCAATAAATCTATATTATACTGATATTGTGATATGAGACTGGGTGTCGTCTTAAATTTTGGACATCGTAAATATTTTCTTTTTCCTGGTTTTAAAGGCAGCATTGCGTGTTTGAGCTTGCCAGACTGTTCTAGCTGTTCTATTATTAGCCTTTAGCCACTTAATCATTACATCCACATTACTTGTATTTATTCATCAAAAACGTCATTGTGCAAATATTTTGTGATAGCATTAGTAGTCATCTCTAAACTATCGTCGGAATCGCAATATCAAGGAATTGAAACCAAAAATATCAACATTGATTTTGTCCATGTCACCCATCCCTGTATGCATGCATGCAGCAGGGAGCCTATAGAGCCCCACATGTGTCCAGAATAGAAACAGTACTGAAAGCCAATGCACCAATCAAACTGGAATAATTAAACGATGAACCAAATTAGGCTTTTTAAATGTGTCCACACGAATGGATCGAATGGGAGGCTCTAAAAAGTAATTAGGATAAAAGGCGTGAATACATTTATTTATCACTCAAACACTCAGTGTCAACTGACAGAGCTAATAATTGCACCCTGACGGCCTCTCTGGACAGTATTAGCATTAAGAGGAAGTGGTCCTGTGATAAGAAGTATTGCCAGAGTACATCAGTGATGTTTATGCTGCGTGTAACAACCACTGCTTTGTGTTTAGAAAAGTACCGGCTTCTCTATAATTATATTCCCATTCAGACCCAGAGAGGAAGAAATAAATACCTTCTACTTTCATGCCAATTTTTATTTAGCTTTGAAAACCTGTTTATCTCTGTGACTGTGTGTGGAGCATAAAATTAAAAAGTAGTTCAGTACACAGCTCCTGGTAGAACAGTGGTGGTGGCGGCTCCACATCTGTTCCCACTATTTTCTGCTAGCCCACTGCTAGGTAGCGTAGCCGCCCCTATAAAATGTGTGCTTAAATATTAGCACGTGTCAAGACAAACTGAAAACTTGGCATTCAAAATTTAGACATCCGGGAGTCTTTGTGTCCCTCAGGAAGCTTTTTCCTTCCATTATAAATGAAATGGTATTAAACTATTTAATTTAATGGTGCTGTCTGGATTGCTCGTCTTCTTCCGGAGGTGAATTATTACTGTTATGGTGGGAGATGAAGGTTTTTACCTCTGTTGGCCACCATGACTTTCTTGATTGGTTGATACTCGCTGTGCGGGGCAGAGTGGGCGGATCGGGAGAGAACACATACCCTCCTGACGGCCAACAGGCCGAGTCCACCTCGGACTGCAGCAAACCTCAGCATCCTGAGAGGAAGAAAAAAAAAAACCATGTTTAGTACACACGAACGATGTCTCTATATGATTCAAACTTAACAGCAATAGGTGAGGTAATAGGTGCAGAGATTATATACATTATGTCACGCTCTTAAGCAACATCACATTCAATGAATCAAACATGTAAATCTACAATTCATACTTTCCCTACAGTGTCTATGTAGTAAATTTGCTAAGTTTAGTTTCTCATGTGACTAAAGACGTTTTTTAAGGAAAATAAGAGGATAATAATGCTTTGAAGAACCAGGTGTGAGCCTTGTTTGGAGAGATTAAATCTACAAAAGCGCCGCTTAAGCTGCTGCCGAAGCTTGTGTACTCCTTTCAGCTTTGAAAATGTTACCTGGCCTTGTGCTGATATTTACAAGGAATCCTGGATTTATTGTGGTAATAAGGAGGAAAGAGCTGTATTATTCATAAATGGTTTGACGCCCGTTGCTATGGAAGTTTGTGACAACAGTGTTACCATCTAATACACATTTGGGTATAAGCAATTTGCTATCAGGATGACTGGAAGTGTTATAGGTAGAGAAACGATTAAAATAATAAAGATTTCAGCCCTATAATCACAGCATGATGAACACTAACATGGGTCAGAATCTATACATACATGTAACACTTGTCTTTGGTAAGATATGTAAAAAAAAAAAGGCCAATTTTCATTAACAGAAATGATGATCGCTGATCATTACATAATGAAAGGGCTCTGTAATCACACCAAGTGGTCTTAAAATAATAAGTTATGCATTAAGGCAAATTATGGGACTTGTGGTATACTTTGAGGTAGTGATTATAGTTTGAAAAAACACTCATAAAAGAGTTTAGTACGGCGGGAAGGAAAGCTTACGGCTGACTGAGAAACAAAAAAGTTACACCCAAACAGGCTCCAAGACAGCAGCGTTAGATATTCATAAAAAGGACCGAGGGAGTTAGACAGCCAATCAGCTGCTGCTGCTCCGCTTACCGGCAGCCAATCAGCTCCAAGCGCGCCCAATTAAAAGAAATGAGTTTCAGGTGTGTTCGTTTCACAACACGAAGGCACAAATTGCCAAAGTTACATACAACCATACGAACTGGCACCATTACTAATCCTCCGAGACTTCAGTTGTAGAAGAAGAAACAAAGAACGTGCACAATTTTTATCTTTCAAAATAAACAACCTGTTTTATACATAATACTAACATCACAGCTCGGTGGCAACATTGTACATCAACAATTCCCCAAATGTAATTATCGAACTAAAACGAAGCACACTGTTACCAACAAGCTGACAACATGTAACAGCCACATAGCACAGGTGTCCAAATATATACTTGTACATTAACGCATAGGTACGCGCGCGAAAGTGCAAAAAAATGCAACTACTGTATACTCATTTAACGTGGGGAAGCTGGCAGGTGGTGCTCCAGAGAGAGGATGCTGCTTCTTCTGCTCTGACTATAAACCTGCACTTCACTGGCAGTCCTTGGCTGCCCCGCTGTGGTCAAACACCGGTACTGCAGTCAATTGAAGCTAACCAGGAATCCTTGAATTTGGAAATAATTAAATAAACCAAACTAAACACATTTACCACATTGTATTTAACACTACATTTATCTTATTATACGCTTCAGGAATAAAGCAAAAACAAGCCCCAAAAAAAACTACACAAGCCAGGTCCTAAAATCAAACTTTAATCCTTCTTCAAACACTCAGCTTTTCACAGATACACAACAAAAAGTCCTTCTCTGAGCCATGCACAGTCATTTCCTGTTTTTGACTCATGGTTGCAGAGTTTCATTTAAAGATGCATTATGTCCAGTATTAATGTAAAGGTAATGAACACTACTATTTGTCTATTGTACTTAAAATCAACTAACAGCATCAACAAACATCAATTCAAATGTCTACCGGTGTATTAGACCATCTAGTTTTAAACTTTTTAGCATATGATGAGATAAAATTCAACCTATCCCATCATTCTCTGGGTGAAATGCAGGGAGATACTGTGGACAAGTGTCAGGCAAGTGACATATTCACAGATATTTAGAATTATGTAAAGAAATTAAACAGAAATCACACTGATTTAGTTACATAAAACTAGGAGGGGGTTCCCGTTTATTACTGCTGTGTTAGAAGGCATATTCAGTGTCTCACACTGGAAGAGGTGAATAGTCTGACTTGTGGAAAGAATGTGGACAGACGGCTGAGACATTAGATCACCCAGATTGGATGGCATTTGAATGGCAAGTCAACACGGCAAAGGTACTTTTTCTACTCAAGTTCTCCTTTTCAGGAGGAACTTTTATTCCGACTGACAGCATTTTAAATGGGTCTGGGAAATAAAAAAATAAAAAAATTAAGAATCAACTGGGAAGAACCGAGTCAAGAATCAATGAATCAATGCATTTGCCCTAAAACTGTCTGAACACAGCACACAGTGGAAACTCAGGCTGAAACAATATACTGTAGCTACACAAAAGCACCAGTGTCACAGTGAAACAGATACAGTTTCCCTGATTACAACAGGGACACAACAGCAGACAAGAGCCAGACACACATTCAAAATGAGCCTTTCTTCAAAAGTTATTGCACTTTTGCTTTTTATATTGTGAACTTTAAAAGAAAAAGAAAATCAACTATAATTTGTAGCATGTGCAAAAAGTTCATCCACCATTCTTCTTGAAGTCTAATGTCTCAATGTCAATAAATCATGATGCCTTATTGGACCTGTCCTGACTGGTAAGCAGTGCAAGAACTATCATTAAGAATCAGCAGCCATTCAGAGCTTTATACATTTTGTGACTCTTTAAATCTTGTGATAACCTTAAACGTTTTGCTGCCATGTCTTTAAAAAACAAGATCTGGAAGACAGAGAATGTAAAGTGTATTTGTATAGTACCTTTCACAGATATAAAATCACAAAGTGCCTCACAATAATAAAACAGCCCACACGCAGCATGATTTTGAACAGTTAAAATCACTACAAACGACAAAACACACGAGGACACAAAATGGGAGATAAGCCAGTAAAAGGTTAATAAATAAAAGAAGCTATTTATACAGGCTAACTAAAAGCCTGTCTTAATAAAACTGTTTTTCACTGTCTTTTAAAAAATGTCGCATGAGTCGAGAGATCATAGTGGCAGGGGGAGAGCGTTCCAAAAGCACCACAACCACTCACAGTAGAGTTGGGTTGGGTTGGGGCGGGACTTCAAGTTGGCTCTGCAGAGCCCCTCTGAGAGAGTGAAACTAAGAAGATGCTGGCTTCTGCAACAGAACGAAGATCCAAAGCAGACTTCAAAATCCACCATGAATTACTTCCAGAACTGAAAGCTGGGGCTGCTGGAGCGGTTGTCACAGTCCACTGACCAGAACATCATCCCTGGTAATCTGCATGGGGATCTTAAAACATGCTACGTGTGAAGTACAGCCTAAAAATATGCCAGAACTGAAAGTGATCTGCAAAGATCATAAATCAAGGATAGAAACTCTCAGCTGGCTGAGTCTGAATGCTTCTGCCATCTGCCAAAGGGGGGGGTCACTAAGTACACTACTGACCGCTGTGGGATATGCCTACTGTGTAATGCCAAGTGCCATGAAATAACCTATGTTGTGATTTGGCGCTATATAAATAAAGTTGAATTGAATTGAATAATGTTCATGCACTAAATAGTGAAATAAATAGTGCATTACCATGAACATTTGAAGACAGGCTCATTTTAATGTGTCTTCACTGCAGGGGTCGTTTTAATTCTGATTTCCCACTTTGAAAATCAACGAAATGTGCAATTTGCCTGCGGGTGCCCAAACCTCTGCATATATCTGTATATATTGTAAAAGCTACGTGGATATGATGGCCAAAGAATAAATTCAGTAGAGGTATTATTGGCTGCCAATTTCTCTCAACAGAAACAGAGATCTGCAATAAATTCTTTAAGGACCCATGAATGATATTTTAAGGATGTTACAATGAAATGATCAAATCTGTGCACAGCTCCTCTATAATCAACCCAAACTACTGCAGGGACGTCACTTAACATTTCTATTAGTTTTATCGGTTTCCTGGTGGGTTTTGTAGAAAAATAACCAATAACGAAATCAGTCACAACCCCAGCAGGCATTGATTCAGGACCATAAATGACATGTACAGGCAACAACATTAAAATATTATTAGCTGGCAGCCCGATGATGGTTAATTAGAAATGTGATCCGTCATCTAAAATTTTCTTTGATCTTCAAAATGTCTGGAAATCTATAAGGAGGTGACGGGGACGTGCGGAGGAGAGGAACGTCCTGACCTGGAATAAGTACAGCGTGAAGCTTCCACAGATCATAAACGAACCGAGGTGTTGTAAATGACGGTTGATTTAAATCAACCCAAATCACAAGTTATCCTGCTCCTCCTAGAATATGGAGCAGAGTGACGCTGAGTGACGCTGACAGACGAGACAAGTGGAAGTGTGACACCAACGATCAGGCCTCTATCTCAGGTAATACGGATACACTAGTGTTTTTAACTGCTCATAACCATCCGCTGTAGTGATTACCATGCATGTACTCCCGCAAGACCACCAACCTTCCCTTTAGCTCCATCTTCAGCATCCTTCTCCTGATATACGCAGCCTCTCCTCTCACAACCTGACCTGCATCTCCTCATTACTGCCGACAAAATATCTTTGCATCTTCAGCTCTTCACCTCCAGCTCCACCTACTGACTTTTAATCAGTACGGCAGCCTGCAAACAACCTACTGATACTACTATCTTGGAAACCCTCCCTCGCGCTTTTGCTGGTCCCTTTCTGTCGTAAATCACTCTTAAAACTTTTACCCCGCCCTGCCGCCGCCCTCCTCTTTGAAGCACTCTTTCCTTTCTGCGTTACACTCCACGTGTTTGTAATAGTATAAATCGGTACTTGAGACAAATGTAGCTCCCTGTTTTGATTCAACAAAAGAACGGCATCATTCAAGGTTTCACTTGAACAAACAGAAAACAAACATCATCATTCTCTGTTTGTCATCTCATCACTTCTGTCCTCTCACATCATTCTCTCATTCTGAGATCTTGTCAGTATCTTTACTGTCAACTCTCTGCACTTACGGATGCGTCCAAAAATAAAAACAGCCTCAGGAAGTGATTGACAGGTTGTGTGATTCACATTGCCAGAACACAATAGATTGTGGTATAAGAGAAATGTCAGATGGCGGAAAAGTCCAGCTGTGACGCTACAATTTGAGTGTCATTTTTGGTTTGGGCACCCGAGTGTCATTTTGCTCATTTTGCTCCAGATCTGACTATAAATACTACACAGATACAACTGGTCATGGAAAGGATTAGTGTTTGGGTTAGCTGCTAACTTACTGCCAAAGTCTTGACAGCTGAAAGATCACTGAAGGTGTGTGTATGCTTTGAAAATGTCCGCGCTTGAACACCTTCACAAACAACTGGTGAAAATAAAACGTAAGGCTGTGCAGTGATTCCCCTTTTTCACAGTTAATGTAGATAATGAAAACTGTTGAATGTGCAAGTGACCACAAAATTATTTATTTTTTTTAAATATGAGCTATACGATGATGAAAACATTTTACAGCAGGACGTCTTGGTCTATTCTGAGGTCTGAGTCATAGTTTAACTAACAGAGAGGGAGTTTGGACTTGTAACACTTCAAAATTAAAGAGCACTCTTAAAATGCTGTTTAGAAAGTTGTGTGAAAGCCTCAAGGGTTTTCACCTACCAATGACTGACTGATCATTTTTGGAATAAAGACAGCGATGAATAATTTCTTACAGGACGGTAAATTTAAATCAGGAAAGTTTAAAGGAAAGGAAAACAGAACTAACAGAAATTAAAACGTCATTATTGAGCAACAAGACATAAACATGTGATCAACAGCGAGACACTCCAGACAACATTTGTTGTTGACTCATGTCCAGTAATTGGACAGAAGGATGCAACACAACAGCCTGCCGTCTTTTCATGAGCAGTTTCTGTTGCTCTCACTGTCACTGTAAATCCAGGTACGATCAGTGTGACCAGACAAAACGGCATCATTGCCTTTTCTAAAGTCCAAACAAACATTAACAAAGTGTCTCCATCCTGCAGCCAACACAAGAACAAAGTCCACTTACAGTCATGTACTTTAATCATGCCTTAAAATAATCCAAATTATTCCAGCGTGTCATCAAATATTACCCGAGTGAATACAGTAAAATGCAACGTATATTTGAAACAGCTCTGTCTGATATGGAATGAATACACTGCAATGCTCCAATAAATACATCTTCGGTTAACAGTGGAGTTACTGTCATCAATTTCCACTAGGTGTCTGAAACACTGAAGCAATGCCGATCAGATATATTGATGGAGTGACGTATAAATGGGCCAATGTCTTATGATCAGTTATTGTTGATCTGAATGGCTGACAGCTGTAATGTTGTCAAACAGTCTGACTCATGTCAAACATTAACTGTATTTTTTTTGACACTCTGTTCAAACTCCACCTGATACTTAAACAGCCCAACACACACAGAGATACATAAAGAGTGGACAAAATAACAGGAACATTTTGCAGTTTAACCCACACTGAAACAATTCTTGCGAAATGCACTTCATCGAGAGACTGTCCTTCTGAAGAGGATATGTGAACATGCATGGATTGCATTAAACAGTTTTGTTATGTGCATATTGTGTGGAGGAGAAAATGAGAGAAGGATCTACAGTGGTTTAATTAACAGAAGCAGAATATCCAAATAACCTTTACAAACTGAACTGTTTCCGAAAGCTCACATCGGGATGGGTTTCGTAACAAGATCACAGATCAGAGAACTCACGTGATCAAAAGGTCACAGTAATTTATCACAGTAGTTTATGTGAGGTATAATAAACGGGTTCATATGCTTTCTTGTGTTAGCAGCTGCAGTTTAAAAAAGCTTCAGTATCACCCATAAACAAACAGTGGATTAACACCCTGTTTCAGCGGATCGTAAAGTACCTGTTTGTTTTAATGAATAAGAATCATTTCTAAATTCTTGTTTATATTTTCCATTTAGAAAGTAATGGAGTTGTTAAGTTTAAAGATAACTATAAATAATCCTTTGGTAAATATTCCACTGGCACCGATTACAACACAGGAATTCAACCATTGTCTTTTACCAAGTCCAAGAAATAGTGGAAACGTGTTAGTTTAACTTCAAAAGTTAATTTAGTTCACCTCCAGGTATCAATATGTAATTGTTGAAGCATCAATGCTTTCGGTCTGTAATTGAAGTCAATGAGCAATGCTGTTTGACATTTATTACAAGAACGGCACTGTGAAGCTGTCCGATACCATAAAAACTCCTCACCAGCCAAACCCTGAATGTCACAAGTCAACACAAGGCCTGAAAGAAATTATAGCTGGAGAGGAAAATGGAATGTAGATATTTTTAAGCCAAACGTACTCCATGACCTTCTGTCTTTCTGTTGTCAGTCTCTAAATCTTCCTCACACCAAACACAAACAGGCACAAACAATCCCAAGTCTCCCTAAAAGCAAACCAAATGACCAAAACCTTCTTTAGTTTTCAGTTTATATCTCTCAGCACAGCAAAATCACTTAAAATAAGCACTCCCACCGGCGTGCACCCGACACTCCTCTGTCCGAGGTCAAACGTCAGAGGCTACTGAGAGCAACTGCTGCGTACCGGGCAGCTTTAAGAGGACCACAGTTCATACATTAACTTCTTACAGATCAAAGTTCTGCTCTGTTTTGACGCACACCGTCTGCGATATTGTGACACACAAACACACATTAGTCGCTTCACAGTTTCAACTTTGGCCTATTTGACGGGTTACAGGGAAAGTCCCAGCACTTGTGCAATAACACAGAGTCTAGCTTTTCACACCTTTACAGCACCTGTCTGGTCATTCAGAATTATCACCGCAGGAAAAACTCATCATGGACTGTATGTGAGTTAATCTTGAAAGTGTGAGATGATACTACCTCTCCTACAAAGGGTGAACATTAGATCCTTTGGGACAGGTTTTTGTGGGCCCTTCCCTTCCTTATATACAAAGCCCTTAATGAGACAGCTCCATCACATCTTAAAGACCTCATAGTACCATGTTACATGTATTGTGGTTCAGTTTCCAAAAGTAGGCTGGGAAGCAGAGCCGTCAGCTGTCAGGCTCCATGTCCTGCTGAATCAGCTCCCAGTTTAGGTTAGAGAGACAGACACCCTACTTTCAAGATTACAACTTTCCTTTTTGATAAATCATATAGTTAGAGACATCCTGGAGTTATGCTGCTATAAGCCTCGGTTGCTTTAGCATTGCTGTTTTAATGTGACTGTTTATTGTTTCATTAGCTTGCTGTAAGCTCTTGAGTGTTGGGACCATGTTGAATGGTGATTGTACAATATAAAACAAATTCTATTGAAACACACTGGTTATCTGCAGCTTCCTTTATTACTTTAACCTTCCTTCCTGGTGTATTTATATTCCATGGTGCAGCTCATAATTCAAACTAAAAGGGCACTCGGAGAGCTCCAGTGCACTCTTCTATGATCTGACCAGTTTCTCTTCTCACCAATGAGACGTTGTCCCCGAGTGCTATAATGACTGCTTGCCGTGTTAAGTTTTGGCAAGTACATGTGTAGACAATTACTGGTACTCATGAATGTGGATTGAGATGCAGTCATCATATTTATGGAATGGCCTGTGTTTTGGCTCTATAAATCTTTACTGCTATCTGTTGGATTTCACCATGTGTCCTACCTCCCAAATTTAATGAAAGTGAAAAAGTATCACTGATTCAGATCCGCTTCAGAAAGTAAAGAGGTCCTGAAGTGCTTCATCCTTCCACTAGGTTTTATGAAAATCGGAATCGCTAGTTTTCCGGTAAACCTGCTGACAAACAAACAAACAAACAAACAAACACGCATAACCTCCTTGACAGAAGTAACTAGAGAGCCAATAAACAAAAAAATGCTTTTAATATAAGACATCAAAATGCACAAGTTCTATCAAATAGCTTCAAAGCACATCATATACTTTTTCTCTTTGCTGCTGTTATACTGTATGACCATGATATTGTGACTTTGGAAAACTTGGATCGAGATGTAATTTGCTGATTATATTCTGCTGGCTTAAATTATGCATATAATGAGCCCACCAGTGGGTCAGATAGAGTTAAACTGTGAATCCAGTGCATGTCTTTAGCTTCCTAGTGTAGAGAAACAGTTAGGAACACTTTCTCAGACGAGACGAGAATTATAGGACTCTCACTTTACTTCGAATATACAAGACAATACATTGCAGACAGCTGTGAAAATGCACTCTCAACATGCAAGATGACAAAGAAGTCTGGCCTACAAAAGTTTAACAAATCAATCCGACACACATAAATCTTTTTCTGCAGACTGGCTAGAGATAAAAGTAATTTCACTTCAGTCCAAATGCTTCCTACAAAATCGTTTTTCATTAGGAGAGAGAGTGAACAACAACAACAAATGGAAAATAGATGTGCATCCATCCACGCTCCCTTCCTTCCTCTCTCCTTCCAGCTCAGCAGTTTCCTCTTCTAACCTACCTGCCTCTGAGCCTGATGGGCAGAAGTGATGTGACTCGGAGTGTGTAAACTGGGACAAAACAAATCTCTTCGAACATGAAAGCAGACAACATTTCTCTAATGGTTCTATTAAAGGTTTTGAGCCATGATCTGAATCTGAAAAATGCAAACAGGCAGCCAGGATGTTTGTGTCCTCGCTCTCTTACACTTAAAAAGAACTTTAGCCTTAGCTTCTCCAAGACTGTGCAATAAAAAACTGAGTAAAGAAATAGAAATCAGACTTTAAGCTGCCTGAAGGCGGTTATCCTTCCACAAAACCAACCAGGGATAAAAGTTTAACGTAACACAAACTCACACAGTTGGAACAAGGTTACCAAAGCTCACTGAGCAGACAAAACAAATACTTGTCACTTGACTAAAAAAGTGGGCATGTGGAGCCAGACAGGTTAGAACATATCGAGCTTGTGGAAAGATAGATTACCGCATTGAATTCACAAGCGGAAACAAGAAACACTCCCATCCTCCCAACAGCACCTGGAAAAAAGTTGCTCTAAAATGTACGATTCAAAAGACATTTCACTGACTTTACACTTGTCAACTCTAATTCTAAATATTAACAAACCCACAGAGATGCCGTTACTTATTTGAACGTATCAAAGTCAACAAATACACCAAATGGTGTTAGACTATAACAAAGTGTTCCCTTTTGACTTTCCCTGTCACGCAGCATCTGCCGCTTTAGCAGCTGTATCAACATGACGCTCCATCCTCCTGCTGCGGCAGACGTCCCCTTTAGGACACACTATAAGTTGGAAAAACAAAATTTCTTTAAAACAAATGTTACTTTTTTCTTATTTGCACTGAACTGCAGCAGTTTAGTAGAAGCCAGGAATTAATTAGTCCCGTTTTCCATTTTGAGGATCTGGACCGTATCAAAAACATGCAGTTGTTCTCCAGCTGTTTTAAGAGAGAGCTGTGATTTGTAGGGTTTCTATTGTTAAGACAAGTCTTTAAATTGTGTGTTGTAATGGGAGCAGCAGTAAAAAAAAATCGTTAGCTTATAAAGACAATATGGAGGAGAAAACTAGGAACCCAAGATGATCTTAATATCACATCCCTCAGAGGTTAATTGGTAGAATCAGAGTTACTGTTGGTTCAATGGCACCACTTGTCCCACATTCTTCTTCTGGCAGTATGAAAAGAAGGTCCAGTGTTTCTGAAAAAACTATAAATAATGCCACTTTTCAGTCTTCATTTCTTGGGAGCTCTTCAATAAAAGGTCACGACCCCAATTAACTGAGAGGTCTGAAGGACCAAGAAAAATGCTGAGGGCATCCTGAACTGTCGTCTTTGCAATCTATTCTATTTTCATGACAACTATTGTCTACATTAGGGAACATTATGTTACCATTAGCACATGTTGTTTACAACATCCATCTCTTATCGAGCCTACAGGGTTTGTTAACAAAATGTTCCAGGTAAAACATGACATATCATGGAATGAAAAATATGTTTTTATGATTCAGATATAGAAGATGAGGCAAGAAGACAATGCGAATGTGCAGCATCCTAAACCAGACACCAAGGTACACCAACATGGATGAATGTCCTTTTTAAGTGCACTTGTTGGTACCACTTTTGATGCAAAACACTCCAGTTGTCTCTGCACTTTTCCCCAACAGCGAGAGCTCCATCATTTCATTTATGCTGAAAACCATTTCAGGAAATAAGATTTAAATGGCTTTTTTAAAACATGACATACAAATGAGTGAAGCCTCGCTTCTTGGAATAGAATATTCTCTGACCATCTCAGATCTCCTTGCATCCTGCCAGAGAAAACCTAAACTTAAGGGCTACTGCGGCAACAAACACAAACTCCTGATGGTAGCAACACCATACAACAAGTATTGTCAAATAATAAAGTACCCGGTGTGACGGTCGAAGGTGTAGCTGATCGTTCAAAGGGGCTACAGTGACTTTGCAGCGCAACAACTCCTGTTTTAGCCCCGTCTAAAGCAGTGGTCTCCAACCAGAAGATCGCGATCTTCCCAGTAGATGATGGACCTCTCAAGAGGAAAAAAAGGCTGGAGACCCAATTTAAAGGGTTTGTTTTTGCCACTGACAGGTTCAGACCTTTAATATAATCGTGTGGCAACATTTTGAAAATGATCCCTAACCCGAAACAGAAGTCCCACTCAATTCTTCCTCAACGCAACAACTTAAGCTGCAGCATCACCTCCACTTTATGTGCAGGAACAGTACTTGCTATTGGAAAAAGTTCTTTTGTATAAGATTTCTTCTCTTTGTAGCCAGAGTTGGTCATTCCAGTCAAAATAGTCATTAAAGCCCCAACGGTCTGCACGGTGCAGTCTATGGACAGGACTGTTTGCACCTATTTGTATCCCAACAAGCCGCAGCTTCAGTGTATGCCTGTCCAGCTCGGGTAGTCTATGAAAGCTGCACAAAGTGTTGCGCGATATTTGGTTGGCACAATTTGAAAAATGCACAAACCACTTTCACCACAATTTCTTCCGGGCACTCCTCTCTCTCTCTCTCTCTCCAACCCTCATCTCTTCAACATTATCTTCCATTCAGTGGATGTACAGCGACAGGACAAAGTATTACATTAACAGGCCATATTGTAGCTGCATACTGATGCGCTGTCGTTCAGCAGTGGACCAAATTCAAGAGTTTTTGTCCCCTTTTCCTTGCGTTTCATGCGTCAAACGAGCACCGTTGTAGTTCCAAGAGCACCTCGTGTTTTTGCGTTCTCCGTGTGAAATGGAAATAAAGTAAGTTTGCCTGTGCACGTCAAGAAACCTCTGCATCATTAACTTAGGCATCATTGCAACGAGAAACGCCATCAAGGTGAACGAGCGAACGTGCATCAAACATACGAGGCCGCTGCGGTCACTTTAGGAGGCCTCAGACATCCGCCCGCATGTTTCTGCTCGAGAATAAACTGCACATTCTGCTGATGACTGCATCAAAGTGACGGTCCTGCGCATGATCACTGCACAGCTCCCACTATGCCTCGCTGAAATCCGGGACGGGACAGCTGTTCGTGTACATCAGGGGTGTCAAACATGCGGCCCACGGGCCGGATGCGGCCCCCCAGTGGGACAAGCTCGGCCCGCCGGATGACTTTGCTAAGTGTGAAAATTACAGAAAGACATGAAATTGCATTTCTATGAGAATATGGAGGTTTATGAGTACAAACGTTTTGTAATTTTTTTTTAAATCGATCCAGTAATTGCTTCAAAAACAGCGTAAATGCTCCGGAGGCAGCAGCGCTCGCTGCTCGCTTTGTGACGCGTTTCACGTCAAACGCGTCACAAAGAGATCCCAGGCAGATAAACAGCGGGCTGATGTCTTGAGTTTTTGGTCTTTATGTTTCTAGTTTATTGTAGAAAATACCTTAAAATAGGGTTTATCATCCAAAAACCTTCACCAATGATTTAAACACAGAGAAATATTGTCGTTATGTATGCGTTATTGTTAAGAGAAATTACTCAAGAGGCTTGGTTCAAAATCAAAACACATCCGACATTTTATTCTTGCAAAAAGGAGCAACTACATGCACCCTCAAAGAGAGGTGTGCAGCAACGCTCCCAGATCTCCTGCTTTCATAACAGTGTGACAAAACAGTTGACAGTCACCCCCTTATTCCCTTTGTATCTGCTTTCGTATAGTAATTCACAAGATAAGGACACAGGGGAGTCGTCAATTAGATGCGGAAAGTAAAACAAAAAGGAACCACTTGCAAATAAGAGAGAAAACAGAAGAGACTTTCCGGAGCCACAATGCAAACGAGAGGAAGAGACAAATCTTCTTTTTTTTTTCCCATCAGTTATTATGCTGTGATTTTACTGGTCTGGCCCACTTGAGATCAAAGTGGGCCTTAACTAAAATGAGTTTGACACCCCTGGTGTACATGCTTGTTTGATGTGGGGTAAAAAAAAAAAAAAAAAAAAAGTTGCTTCGAGGATGGCACAACGGTGAAAGAGCAGAAACCGAATTTCTGCATTCACAGAACCAAGGAGAACGACTATTTACACACAGTCGCAAAGCTCCCTTTTATGCGTGGTTTACAAGTAAACAAGCATTTTTATGCAATCTGCAAGTTTCAGTTTGCAAACAATTCCCCTCCTGTACACGAGCACGCCGGGAAATGTAGTCCTCCCTATTGGTACGCTACCTACCTTCTGGTACAAGAGCTCCACCGTTCACATGTTTCATTTTAAACGCTGCAGGTGTGTAACAGCAGCTGAGGGGAGCAGTGCTGACCAACACCACAGCATACCACGAAATAAATGTCGAGTTAAACGTTTCTGTGTGCACATTATAGTCAAAGTAAACAATGACATAAATCCTGTATAGCTAAAAAAAAAAAAAAAAAAAAACCCAACTTTCATGAATAAAATACATTTTCTAACAGTATATATATATACACACACACATAACGAAAAATGTAAGTTCCCGACTGTAAATACCAACACAAATAACTCGACTTAAAGAACTCGGCGTGTACTTTGTGGACAAGTTTTGTTTGGTTCAGGTTTGGTCACACGCAAGTTGCACGTTTCCTTCTGCAGCCGTGACAGTTCACTTACACTTTCAACACCTTGTGTACCCACGTTGACAGCAAGAACACACACACACACACACACACACACACACACACACACACACACACACACTCTGGACGAAAAAGGGAAATGCTTTCATTTTTTTTTTTTTAAGTCAAATGCATTCAATGGCAGCCACACACACACACACGTTGTCCATCAGTACTCACATGCTGGTGCTCTGCCGGTATCAGTAAATGCTGCGAATCCGCTGCCAAGTAATCGGACACCGACTGTAACCGGTCGACAATCAAGAAGAGTGTTTATAGGTGTGCGTTTTCCTTTTTTGTTTGCCAACCTCACGCACGCACACGCGCACACACACACACACACACAACTGCAAGACACGCTGCTCGGAAGAGGAAGAGGGAGATAAGTGGGTTTATATGTACACACGGACACACGGAGCCACTTCGGGATGGCCGAGCGGGCGCTCAAAGCGTCGACACGCACGCTGTCACGCACACGCACGCACACACACACACGCTATCTCTCTCTCTCTCTCTCTCTCTTGTTCAGTCCCTCATATGTAGTAAAGGCGCTAAGGGCTTGAAGCTCGTTGCTAACTGTCTACTGTGGCTAACTGAGCTAACAGCTGGCACCGTCTGCGTCCGTCTGGCGGATGTAGGAGTCTGCTGCTGCGCCTGCCTCCCACTGCTAAGCTCTCTCTCTCTCTCTCTCTCTCCCGCTCTCTCTCATGCTCTCTCGCTCCGTAAAGGTTTCATCCCTCTCTTTGGACGTGACGCAATCAGACGCGCCCCCCCGCCCCCTCCTCTTCCCCGCCCCTCTCCGCTCTCAGCCAATCACAGAGGATGACACGGCAGCACGCAAGTGAGCGGCACGATTTAAAGAACTCCAGATTTAAGGAGGACCCCCCCCCCCCCCACCAACGCAGCATGACGTCATTACAACGCCACAATGTAATAAATAGCAGGTATGGTGTGGTAACAACATGAAAGGGACGCCTCTGCATTGTGAAGTCTGAGTAAATGCTGTTTCTCAGTTATTAACCCTTATAAAACATGCCCTTTTCACTGCGGACGTTTGACTCGTCAAATTATGAAAAGCACAGGGGTTTGAAATTATATTAATGAGGGGCCTGTATTAAAGTGCACAAGACAAGGGGCTTGAAACTAAAGATTCTGAGAAATTCTAAGAGAAACAGAACTTGCACTTGTTTGTTTCTGGTCCTGTAAACCTTCAGTATACACTACAGCGGATGATAGCAAGGTGTACTGACTTAATTTTGTCAGGTTTCTAGAAATAGAATCCAGGTAAAGTACTCTAACTCTCAGATGTTGTATTTTACTGAATCCATGTCGGTGTGAAAGAAGCAGTGGCGCTGAAAGAGTGATATAACCCACCTTCTGTCAAAAAGTGATGGATGGTGACCTTTGACCTGACCTGTCAAGTGATTTATGAAGTAAGGTATTTATGGTGGATGACCTCACCATCCATCACTTTTTTGACAGAAGGTGGGTTATAGCACTCTCTGTGCTGTCTCATACTAACACAAAATTCTGTTGTAAAGTCAAAAAAGTGACATTTTCATATGCACATTTTACAATTTATTTACATTTTACAATGGAGCTGAGAAAGAAAGTAAGTGAACGTGTTTACTTTAAACAAGTCTTGTTTGTTTCAGGTATACACACTAGTTTTATATATATATATATATATATATATATATATATATATATTGTATGCTGCTGTAGCGAAAACATTTCGGGGATTAATAAAGTAACTACCTAACCTAACCTAACCTAACCTAGTTGCAAATGTCTTGAAACAACTGTGCATTTAGAGAAAATAAATAGGTAAATATTTACTATTATGCAAATATGTGTTGGGTACTTTTCTACAGAGAAACATGCAGTACAACTGAAGAAAAATCAATTTTCTAGTCATAAATGAGTAACAAATTCATGTTTATACTGGCTCATGTGAGGGGAAAAAAATCATCAGAACAGTCTGCTTCAAAGCTCAATAGAGATAACTCAAACATCTGCCCCATTATTAACCCTGTAGTTATTACAAAATTATACAGATTTCTCTAACATGCTTTCTTTTAAATAATTCTGAAAAGTTAAGCTGACCACTAAAAGAATGGTGGTGAGTCTGTTTTTTGTCTTTCAAAATTGTTGCAGTTATGGTAGTAAAGTCTGGGTGTGTTTAAATAAGCACTGACGAAAGAAAGGAAGGAAACTTCATACTCACTTTTTTTTATTTTTAATATACCAGTTTGATGTATTAATGTGTTTATTCTTTCATTCATTTTATGTTCGAGAAACATCCGTTTCTTCTCTTTGTACTTGTGTTTAACTTTCATATCTGAGGTAACTGGTGAACATTTGAAAACTAAGCACTTATGCCAGGTTAAAAAGTTGGATGAAAAGAAGAAGCTCAGAGTTTATGTGAAAGGAGAGAAAATCTCTGGATCAGGGAACAACTGAAAGGGACAGGATTTGATTACAGACTCTTAAAATGGTTCTTTGTAGTCCTGCTTTGTAAAGCAGACAATAGACTATCGTTTTATCTCAAGAATCATGCAGTATACTGACAAAACTGTGAGGACGTTGAATTAAAGCAATCCATTCATTACCTCTTTTATCCCAACATATAAAGGCTCGATCCTCCTCTAATTTAAAGGGGAAAGACAGAAACACTAGAAACTTATTATTGTGATATTTTGATGACAATTAACGGTGAAGTGTTAGAAAAATTACTCAAGAGGCTTGCTTCAAAATCAAACATATCGGACATTTTATTCTTGCAAGAAGGAGCAACTACATGCACCCTCAAAGAGAGGTGTCCAGCAATGCTCCCAGATCTCCTCCATAGGGCAGCTTTTATACAGTGTGACAAAACAGTTGACAGTCACCCCCTTATTCCCTTTGTATCTGCTTTCCTATGATAATACTGAGTTGGTTGTAGGTCACAAGATAAGGACACAGGGGAGTCGTCAATTAGATGCGGAAAGTAAAACAAAAAGGAATCACTTGCAAATAAGAGAGAAAACAGAAGAGACTTTCCGGAGCCGCAATGCAAACGAGAGGAAGAGACAAATCTTTTTTTTTCCATCATTAAGTCAGGAAGAAATACAACCAACACTCTCCTCAAGAAAACCAGAAGATCACAAATTGATTTTCCTCTTAATTTCCTTCAAAGTATAAGTGAATATCAACATCTACACGTGGTGACGTGAGGACAGAAGTTCACTAACTCTCACACACACACACACACACACACACACACACACACACACACACACACACACACACACACACACACACACACACACACACACACACACACACACACACACACACACACACACACACACACACACACACACAATTACATCCAAGGCCCTGACACAGTTACACACATAGATTATTGTTTCTCAACTTCTGTTTGCGCTCTTATCAGCTCCAGAAAACACAGTCTGTGTCAATGACATTTAATGACTGAACTAGCAGGGGCAGCAATTAATGTGCACATCAGTGATGTAGTCATAGGACTTAATTAGCGAATCCAATGTAACACTACGTAGGTACACTACTATGTAACACTACTATGTAACACTACTATGTAACACTACGCAACAAACATCAACTCAGTTGCAGTGAGACTGGGATTCCTGATCCGTTCATATGACCTACCATTTGTCTTTGCCTTGACCTACTTTTTTTCTGAGCCACAGCATGCCAAAGTGTTGCATCAGCAAGCGCTGGTGTAGTCAGGCTACACTGGGCCCCACTATAGGAATTTCTATGGGGTCCCTTTCTTCTTTAACAGACTCTCAGTATGGAGTCTATCATCATGTCGTGCAGTATTTATCATTGTCACCTTTTACTTGAATGGGCAGTTCGTTTCTGGAGAAAAAATGTTCAAAGTGATTAAAGCAACCTGCTTTCGTAAAGTAAGACATGCTGAAAGAATGTTGATATTTGACATTAAATGTTAACGAGACAGCTTTCAGTAAGTACAGCAACTAATGTGCTCAATATCAATACACTATTAAAGGTCCCATATCTTACATTTTTCGGTTGTTTTACTTGCAGTCTTGATATCCAGAAAAATATATTTATGTGCTTTTAAAGATTAAAAACCATCTCTATATATTTCTACATGTCCACTCTTGAGATTCTTTCTGAAGCTCTAACAACAACAGGTTGTTTTGTGTCTGTATATTTAAGGCACATTGATATCAATGGCCCTCTCTTCTGATTGACTGACTCTTTCCTGAGTAGCACATGCCCAGGCCAACCAGAGGCTTTCTTTGGTCTCACAGCTTGCTGGTTCTGCTGTGTTTTCTCCTTCACATAAAAGGTAAGACAGTAAGCCATGCTGAGGGCGGAAATATGATATGAGCATGAGTTTGTGACATCACAAACAAATGGAAGTCTAAACGACACAGTTGATGATAATGGACTGTGTGCATTTCTCTGGCGACTGAACATTTTGAAACTTACTTATACATTTTGACGCTTTCACACTATTTACAAAGCACCTAGACCTGCCTTATTGTCAAAAAATTAAAGGAAATCTGAATTTATACAATATGGTACCTTTAAGTGCCAGCAGTGGATGGAAAGTGAAGAAAAAGTTCTCAGGTTTTTTTTCATGATAATGTGATGGCTCTTCTGCCAGATATTACACAGCCAACCTTCGAAAGGTGTTCAACAGACTCTGTCCCGTGTGTATTATTCCACAAGTGATAAAACTTTAAGTTTTAAAGCTTTGTTCTCATTTGTCCAAGAAGGGCAAAGCAAGTTCTCACTTCTCTCCTTTCATGAAAACGGACTGAATCATTATGTCAGCTGTCCAAGCAATTTAAAGTCACTTTCTTTTGCAGTTCTACAAGTTCGGCTTTTCTAGTGTTCGTGAAGGACAGCTACTTTACACTCAGAGCACACTTTACATAGCATTGCCTCTCAGTGAGATGCATACATAACAGTGTTACACGCATTCCTGCTATTGTACATGCAGTCTTGTGTTTTTTAAGTGGAAAAAGAGATAATGTCTTTGACAGAAGCTGTGATCAAAGATTGTTGCCTCACAAACACAAGGGACTGCCATGTTTTGCATTACATGTAAAGCATATGAGTGTTTGTTGATAGGACATACAAACTGTCAATTTTTCATATGAAAAATATATTATGTTTTCTTTTGTTGTCACTTGTTTTCTTGTTTAGCACTTTCTGTTTGGGCTCTTGCAGTTATATCTGATTGGTGTATTCATTATCGACATTACTTCTGAGTATGACAATAAAAGTGCATTCCTTTGCATGTCACAACAGTGAGCTGACTAAACAGGCTGTTATTATTTCCTGTTTTGGATCAGGCCTGGGAAACACAGGAGAGCAGCACATAAGAGAAAGTGGGGATGGTTTGTGGTGGGGGGGGGGGGCACATGCTCAGTCAACTGTCAAAGAGCTGCCCGCTATGAATAGGTGAATGGCCACTGCTCTGTAACTTCTCTGTTTGCTCTCTCCCTGGTCCCGCCCCCCACCCCCCTTCCCATTGGTCTGGTCTCCCTCTCCCTCTTTATGCTTGTGCTGTCTCTCTCTTCTTATTATTATTCTCTCTTTGAAAAATGTCAACATTAAACTCTGCTAGTTGCTCCTGTCCCTGTGCAAAACCAAAAACCTGGTACGAGAGCAACGGCACACCTTCACACAGGGATGGGATTTCAAGTTCACCAGTCTGACTGCAGCAGAAGTTCAAATCAGTGCAGGCTCAGTCTGTGTGGGAGGAAATGAACACTTCTTGTGCACATTTATGAAGCAGCACCAGTTCAGAAGTGGGAGGTTTAGACATCAGGCAGAAAAGAGGGCAGACAAACTTTTGTCAAGGGGAAGAGCCACTTTTTAAGACCATTGTTCACTTTTATCAGGTGCGCACGATGCTGCCACATGCATGCATGCAGACACATAAAATCCTACATGAAGAAAGCTTACTTACATGTTATCTTTTCAAGGCCACCAAGACGGACCGCTTTCACATTATACAATAGTTGCATCAATGAAGGAGCATACATACCGCACCTATACAAACACCGTTATCACTATCATAACTCTCAGGAAGATATAGGATCAAAGAAGATTTACCAGCTTAAGAAATGCTGCCAGATAAAAGTACATATCTCAAAATACATCTTCTCTACAGCATGCAAATTAACTTGTCCTACAGTTTAGCACAGGATAAATAATAAGAACAAGTGAATGAAGTGAACAAAATAAAGATTTTCTTTAGATTGATACATTTTGTAGCAGGTTTTTGTCTTTATAAATCATTTTTAGCTGACCTGCTACACACTAATCCTCCACAAACTCAGAATGCCCATTTACTGGCATCTTACACACGCATGCGCAAACACACACACACACACACACACACACACACACACACACACACACACACACACACACACACACACACACACACACACACACACACACACACTGCACAATTACTGTAGTTAACCATCAACAAGATTATTGAGCACTCAGACAGGCTGTAAGTGAGAAGATGGTCTCCCAAGGTCAATATTAGCCCATTATGGTGTCATATTGAAACCTTTGGACAACATGTGTGTGTGCCAGTCTTTGTGGATGTGTGTCATTATGAATTTGTATCTATGTGGGGTCAATTTACCTGAGCTTTCTTCTTCAAGGGCATTAGAAATTATTTGTATTATGATTACTTTAAGAAATACAGTTTTTGTTTTTCCAACAGCTATACGGAGTTGAATTAGTTGATATTATCAATAAACTCATGTTCTCCTGTTAAATATGAAGCTACAACTTGACATTCTTTAGCGTAGCACAAAGGCTGTTTGTTTAATCCAGGTAACCAAGCTCAGAAACATAAAAAAAAAAAAAGTGTCAAATGTATAAGAAACATTTAAATATGTTACATATTTAGGTACAAAATTTACAACAAAAAAACCTTTACAAAATTACCATCTTTTCTGAGAACGTTTGAGGAAAAGTACTGAAGTTTGAGTTTGAATAACAACACACAGTTTGAAAGGTTTTCATTGGCAGTAATGCTTTTGAGAGGGCTGAGCACTACTGCCAGTTGATTGGCTCTTTTCTCTCCACTGTCCCGCCTCCTACATCCTCTTTGCTCTCCGGGTTGCAGTAGAATGTAGCCGGGTCTGGAGCGTGTCCAAAAGAGGCCCATGACTGGTGGAAAGGTATCCCAGCGGTGGGCTCTGAGTCACCACCATCAATGTTGGCGATTACATGAGAGTCTGGAAGAGCGATGTTGCCATATGAAACAGCTGTGCGGAGATTTAGGACAATGGCATTGCTAGGAGTGATGGGGTTGCTATTGGTTACGGAGTTGTGGACACTGTCTGCATTGCTGCTTGACGTTCCTGAGAGACCAGAGGGGGGAAATGTCAGAGCTGGAGCCTGAGTTGGGAGCACATTACCGCCCAGGATGGGCATGAGGCTGGTGGGACGGCTGGCGGTCAGACGCTGGTTGAGGAGGTGCTGCTGCAGCCGCCGGCTGCTCCAGTCCTCCTGAGGCTGCCGGTGGATCTTCATGTGAGCGTTACGGGACTTGATTTTATAGAACATTCTGGAGCAAACAAAGAGGAAAAACACAAATGAAAAAGAAGACTCGGAAATCTAAGCCATCTCTTGGCTCGCCCTGCGGCCAATCACAGAGAGAGTGTTTGTGTTGGGAGCTTCCTTCTATTGTTTACTGGTCCTACTCACTTGCCACACAGCTTACAGGGGAAGAAGCTGGCCAATGAGGGCACAGGAACTGCCTCCTCCAGTCCAAAGTGCCTCTCCACTGGCTCACGGATGGGCGTCACCTATAAAAACAGGACCGCTTATATGCGAGCACACTGTAATCGACTTGTTGAGCTGCATTCCACACGGGATAATCATGTCGTGCATTTAAGTCATTACACAAGAGTACCCAAATACTCCAAATACAACATATTATTTCCCTCAGGAAGCACACTCTTCTGTTCTTTTAGTTTCTATTGAATATAATCTGTGATCTGAGTGCTTCACAGTGGAGTCCACAGAATATCAAAAGCATTTTTAAACCACCAAAGGACAACAAGAGGAAAACAAACACAAAAAGACAGAGAAAGAATGATTTCTAAAGCAGAAGGTGGATATTTAAACACACTAAAGGAAACGTCAGGGGCATCAGTGGGATACAAGTGTCAGATAGGACGTCTCAACAAGTGGAAAGAGTTAAATGTTTAGTTCTTGACTGCCCCTTCCAGAGTATTCTTACACTTTTCTGCTGCTCCAGCTCTCCATCTCTTTTCTCCTCATCTAGCTGCTTCTTCTGCTTGTCCAGCAGCTTTTTGCTCAGGTAGTAAATCTCCACACACTGGCGTATCTTCTTCGTCCTCACCTGCAACATACACACACGGGCCACTCTCGATTTATTGCACTACAGCGTTTACAGGGTGTTTAAATGTCTGACAGTGATACACAGTTAAAAAATACCTGTAATTGTTTAATTACAATTGTTTAATCTAATAAATAATGTATTGATCAACATGTTTAATGAAAGCTGACACATTCAGTTGCACCAACCAATTTTTTTTCCATCCTTTCAGGGGGTTGGTGAATACCCAACCGCTAAATCAAGTTGCAACATGTAGTTATTTCCCCACTATGCCTGAAGATGTGGTATTTCTTAATAGGTGCTAAGTTTTAATCAAGGTAACGTTGCACTTTCAGAGTCTGATTCCACAAATTAACCATACATGCAGTAACCACCACTTTCAGATCACATTGAAAAGGAAGGTCCTCGTTGGTGCTGGATCACAAAGAGATTTTTTTTTCCATCTTCTGTGGGTGACTCAAAGTTTTAATCTGTTTAATTCAGTGTGTCACTGTCCTCTCACTGAGGTTCACAGTGAGTCACCAAAAACTGAACAGGTTCAAGAAAGAAAAAAAAACACTGCACATACTACGCCACAGATCAATACTTCTTCACCTTTATGTAATGATCCAGCAGAAAAAAAGAAACTTTTACATTAGGATGAGCTCAGAATAAACAACCAACGAGTGGTGTCGTGGTCGAACACGCTGCAAAAAATGTCACTTTAAGGTCACATTGAGAGGGTCACCATTAAATGAATGAAGTCTAAAATGCGTGAGTGATTGTTTTACCGTTTTCTCTAGAAGTTTAAAGTCTTTTCCATAAGTCCCAAGAGCTGCAGTGAAGAGACTCTTTTCAGTGTCCGTCCAAAAATCACAGCCTTGCATAGAGACAGAGAGGGAAGAGGAGGGGGAAGAGAATTGTTACAGGTATGTGTGGAATGATTGAGAGCTGCTAAATTACACAGAATTTAGTTTGCTTAGAGGACACACACACACACACACACACACACACACACACACACACACACACACACACACACACACACACACACACACACACACACACACACACACACACACACACACACACACACACACACACACACACACACACACACAGACTTAATTCAGCGAGCATCAGACAGACCGGGGGTCTTTGTTGGCAACGATGAACCTGCAGTGATTCAGACTGTTAACGCTGGAGGGATCTGGTTTCTGGAACATATCGGGAATCCGAGACATCTTAATAATGGTAAGCTGTTGTCAGGGGGGATTGAAACATGCAGCAGAACCTGTTTACAGGAATACGGTGGACTCTACTCTGCAGAACAATGTCTGCTCTGTGCTTTACACGGTGCTCTGTGGATTTAAATGCATGTGATGAAAAAGTAGGAGGAAGTTTGTGTTTACACAAAGCCTTCTATTGTACATACAGTGGGAATGTATTGTTCTTTGCTGACTCATTTTTCACAAGCATACAAATGCTGACTGTTGCAGAGAAACATTAAAGAGAAACTTTTCACTGCAACACTGTTTTTGTTCATTTTTCTTTCCTTTTTTTGGACTTTTTAATTTGACAAAGTTAATGGTATTCGCAGTCGTACGCCTACACCAACCTGTCAAGTTGCAGGTTACAACCATATCTGCATAGACTCATATGATATATGTGGATATATATTATAATAATATACATTTTAAAATATAAACACATTGAAGGAATTCTGCCAATGAATCTGATTCTGATAGATCACAAAGTTGTAGCCATGACAGTAGAAAATGCTTCAAGTGTAGTTGTGCAAAGAAGCAACAAATTCTGCAAACTGGAAGCCTCACACACATTTTTCAGCCTGCCGGCAGAGATTATCCATCCGATCAGCACAGTTTCAAGGTGGACACCAACCATTAATCTCACCAATTTACTGTCTGAATAAATGTTAAATACACCCAGAAAAGTGTTTATGGTGTCACAGTGAAGTTGACCTCAAACCTTTTGGATATTAAATGTCATCATGTATGTACAGATAATCAATGAACCTAAAGTTCTTTTGCTCGTCAAAAATGTCAACGTAATAAGCCGAAAGTAGGCTCATACCATTTAAATGAGGATCAAGTTATTTAGAGAGAGTGATTTAACTTTAGCTAAAAATTCAAGAGTCATAGGACCATCAGGTCAAATTTGAGGAAACCCAAGAGCTAGAGTGAGGGCAAAGGTTACCAGAGTAGTGGTAGTCTCCTGTTGGTAAGGGCTGTGAGAACAACAGCATCTCCAGTGTAGCCTGCACAGGAAGGAGTGAGAGAACAAACAGATGAAGCATGCAAAGATGCTGAAGGCAATGCACTAGATATGAATGGTCGTATGACTTCTCACCATTGTGTTCCCCTGACAGTAGTGCAGACAGTGCAGAGCCAGCTCTGTGTTACTGCCCCCTCCTGGTAGGCAGCTGGAACTACACATGGACAACAGCTTCTCCACTGTGAAAGAGCACACAAAATATGAGCAGTTGGGGCAGTCAGTATAAGAGACAATTTGTTCATTATAGAGAAACCAACACATCACGACCTTTTACTGGCTGTTTGTAATGTTAAAGGTCAGAGAGTTCACCAACATTTATGTGTGGAATCATTCTGAGCGGGCCTTGGCTACAGGTTTCGGGGACGACTACTGTATTTTTTGTTGCGTTGTTTACCTTGGGCTTGTACGTTATCACTCTCCTCGTCCCACGGTTTCCACAGTAACTGTTCCCTGGGGGATTCTTCCTCTGGTGACCAAACCTCTGACCATTCGCCATCAGCAAAGCATGGAGGAAGATCTGCCTGGAAATCAGGACCCACATTTACGTACCTGAAGAGAGGGAAGCAGAAAGAGAAACAATATTAAAGTGAGTGTGAAAATAGTCAAATGTAAACTCGAAAGTATCTAAAGCTCCACTGATGTGTTGGTGCTTTCTGAATACTGAAATATCTGTAGATCTATCACCATTTCTTTTCTTCTGTATTTGGCCATCAGTTACTCCGTATTACCATCAGCCTATTTAATTATTGCTTTACTATCTTCACTCTAACCTATTTCCTCTACAGTCCACTGATGTTCAGTAATCACAGTCTTTCTTTATTAAATCTTCTGGATCTTCGAGCTTTTCTTACGGTAACACTCTGCAGTCCTCCTCCTCTTCTTCCGCACATGCTGGTTCTTCCTCCCTGTGATGGGGAGATGAGATGGAGGAGTAGAGCCCCGCGCCCTTGCGGACCGGATTGAGGAGTGGCAAAGGAGTGTAGTGGACCCTGTTCTGAACCCGGCTAGAGTGAAGGATGCTGGGAAATGGTCTTCCAGTGTAGACTGGAGTGGTTTGTTGCTGCAAGAACGAAAGGAAATGTTGTACCGTTATTCCTGGCCAGCATGGATTAATACACAGTACAAAACAAAAACCTGTGAAATAACTGAACAACTGAAGACGTGAAAGCTGCAGTGTTTAGACAGTGACAGCAAACACATTTTTGGGTGGTTTGAGGCATCTGCACGTCCATCTAAATGAGGAGTGATAGGATCAAAATAAAACGGCATGAGCCGAGGAGCAACACAAAATCTGACTCTTTCACACACTTCATCTATTCAATGTGTCTAAAAATAAAAACCCAGACTCTGGCTGTGGTTTTAGAAGCAGTAATGCAGTTGGAGCTACCGTAATTTCTTGACAAACAACCATTTAAGCATCCGCCCACTGCAGAACATCTGCACAGCTGTACCGCTTACCAGCCACCTGTTGATGGTGGAGTGACGACAAACCTGGCAACACAATGGCACTTTTGAAACATTGGTTGTTTACAAAGAAGAGCTCCAAAAGCACAGTCGCAATTTGACATTTAATTATTCATCATCATTATTTATTTTAGTCTCAACTCTATAATAAGACATGAAATTAAACTTATTTTTTAGTAACGTGTTGTACAGATACTATTCAGTTTTCTGCAAAAAGTACAGGTTAAGTAAAGAGTAACAAAGACTAACAAAACTAAAAGTCGACCATGTTTACTATTTTAGCATGTTAGCATGCCGTCATTTGCCAGTTAGCAATGAACACCAAGCAAATTTGGTTATAAATCGAAGTACTATAGAGATCATATTGGAAAGCTAAAATCATATCAAGCTAATTGGGGAAATGCATTATCTTCTCTTACGTACATATTATCACAACCTGGCAAAAAGGGATTGGCCTTGATTTTGACCTTGAAGCAGGGCCTCATAGTTCTGGATGCATAAAGACAAAACTACCATTGGTTTTCTCGTCTCACAACCAAGCAAGTTGAAATAAATCAGAACATTTCCCCAAACTGTTCTCCAATTGTTTTCTGTGGCGATAAAACTGTACCTGTAGGTGTGATTGGTTCTGATTGGCTGGACCGTTCTTTACTTTCTGGATTACTGCATGACCAACTGTCTTTTCCGCTGCCTCGTGATGTTGGACAAAGAAGTGAGACGGAAGTGAGGGAAGATGGAAAGATGGATGGAGGGAAGGGCTGCTGGGGGGACAGAGGGCTCTGGACGGGTGGAGGGACGTGGATGTGTGGAAGGATGGTTCAGGAGTCTGAAGGATGTCGTGATTGGCTGTAAAAATTAAAGCAGGTGGAAATGGAAAGTCGAGGATAAAAGAAAGTCAGGATAAATCAGCATTTTAACACTTGATATTGTCCATAATTCACTGTTTTGTTTGACTGTTTTGTTCTGTGGCACGTAGGCAAAAAAAAACTAATGAAAGTGAAACTGTCATTTGCATATGGGAAATGGGAAACTACACGAGCACACCTACGAAAACTCACATGTCCCGTAAATTTAAATGTGGGTAATCACCTGTGGTTTTTATAAGGAGGGAAAATAAAGATCATCTAAATAATTTAATGTCTGCACTACAGTCTGTTTCATTTAAATTCACAAACAGCTATGACAGACTGGATAAACATCAAGTTTTACATCATTCTTTCATACTTTCAGTCACTAAATCACACAGGCAATACCTTACCTGTTATGTTGCCAAAGTCGTCACCATGGGCGGATGTGAGGTTGCAGTCGGTGTTGCCGGCGTCGCCTGACGACGGCTGAAAGCCGTGAGACGTCAGCAGTGGAAACTTCCATAACATCCCGGGCGAGTGGACAGATGGCACAGACTGAAGGTGGGACGTGAAAAACTGCAGCACACCAAGAGATTCTCCTCCCTGAGAAAACGAATGTCCGGAGCTTGTGAATGCGCCGGGAGAGTCCATCTTGGAGGGCGAGTGTGAAGGAGGAGGTAAAGGTGTAGGAGGAGGACTAAGAACTGAAGACATGAGGTGAGGAGACGATGTAGGAGGAGAGGGGAAAGGTGGGAGACAGGGATGAGCGGGCGAAGAAGAGGAGGATGAATGAGGCAGGTAGGAGTCTGAGTCAAAAGCACAACTTTGCCTTAACTTGACCAACTCGGGCGTTTCTCCTCTCCCTGCTCCAAATTCCCAGACTTGTCCGGAGGAATCTCCACTGGGAGTCACAGGGAATCGTCTCTTCCGCTGGGAGAGGAAAGCCTCCGAGAAGGAGTCCAGTTTCTGAGTGTAGGTCCTGCTGTTGAGGCCAATAAGTGATCTCTGGGGTAAACCAGCGTCTGCTGCGGCCTCCCTCCACCTCCCTTCGCTCTGACTCGAGGGAGACACGCTGAGCCAAGGCCCTTCAACCTCTGCTGCTTGAACCGGCTCCTCACCCGAGCCACAGCCGGACCCATAATCCTCTTCTCTTCCTAAATAATGATCACCCACTCTTGAATCCGTCCTACAATAATCCACACCGCCGTCATTAAAGCTTCCTGCTCCACTTGTGTTGTAGGAAGCCGTTTGTTTCGTAAGGTGGCTCACGTTAGCCTCCCCGTTGTAAGCGCTTTCACTTTTAGCCTCACAGCCGACACGTGTGTAGGTATTATGGTTTGCTCTGACTCGACACCTCGCTCCTTCCTCGCTGGCACAGTTCGCCGCGTAAAAAACATCATTTGCGTTACCGTAGCAATCACCGTTGGCATGAAAATCGTCTGCAGGGCTTTCGCAACTCTCCCCATCATCCCAAGCTTCCTTTTTGCCACCGCCATACCAAGAGTCATCAAAATGGCCGCCTAACCCAGCCTCTCCATCCAAACTGCTGGCACTGGTGTTCAGGAAGACTCTGTCACCCCCACTGCTGCTCCTTCTTGCCCCAGAAGAGGTGTTTGATGTCAAGAATGTGATTGTGGATTCTTCCCTTTGACTTTCATGCAGCTCCAGTGAACCCTGTGCAGGCTGAGAGGACGGATATCCCTCTTCAGAGCTTTGAAAGCTGGGCAAGGTGATGGGAAAGAATGGGCGGTGGCGATGGTGGTGGAGGTTGGAGAAGGATTGTGTGGATGAATGATCCTCCATGATGGCTCGATGGGTTTTGCTAGACTGCCTAGAGAAGACAGGAACAAAGCGTTAGTTTTTAGTGCTTCAACAGTTGACACTACAGAGTGTGTTACACCAGATCCTGTGACGTGGGCATTTTTTAGAGCTGTTTCCAAACATATTGCCTCCATACGACCGACACTACAGCTCATGATAACACAACTATTAACGTTTTAAACTCTTACTGATTTTTTTAGATTTTTTTTTTTTTTAGATTTTATACACTTTATTAATCCCCGAGGGGAAATTTCTTCACTACAGCAGGGGGGCTCTCAGGGGGGAGATGCTGCAGCAGGCTGCCACTAGCGCGGCGCCAGGTAGCCTGACCTGAGGTGCATGTTTTTGGATGATGGGAGGAAGCCGGAGAACCCGGAGAGAACCCACGCAAGCACAGGGAGAACATGCAAACTCCGCACAGAAAGGCCCAGGACCGGATTCGAACCCGGAACCTTTTTTGCTGTGAAGTGACAGTGCTAACCACTGCACCACCGTATGGGGTAAATTTATATCTTTTTGGCTGTGACTTTACCTATTAGTTTGTGAAGTGCTATTTTGAAGCCTCAAGTCTGGCAAGTTGGCCATCAAAGCCACAAATGACCACATACGAAACCTGACTGCACCCCAGACATGTCAATCAAACCAGGCCCGCCCCCAAACATATCTCTCATTATTGCCTAATATCTCATTAATGATGGAATTTCATTCAGATGAACACTGATCAGAAGGAGAGACTTTAGCGAGTGACACCATAATGACTTGTGGAAAAAATTTCATTCACTTTGCATTTTACGAGAGGTTTTTGGGAGTCTGTTGGAGTCTTTTGGAGCCAGCCCCTTGTGGCCCTCAGCGATATTGCACTTTAAGGCACTTCCACGTTTGCTTAACTTTTCAGATCTGGAGACCGTACGACCATTTTTATACAGGTGGCAGAATTTTTGCTACAATCAACACAAAGTAAGTGATAAAGTGTAACAAAGTATTTACAGCAGTAATTTAGCTGGCTCATTTAAATTGGAATGCAATGGGTCACAGCATTAAGTGTGTAAAATCACTTCAACTCAGGACAATAACTTACTCTATAACACCATTTTAACCCTTAACAGTCTCATGATTTGTCACATTACTGTTGGTAAAATTCAGCTGTTTGACTCACTAAATGGTGACTTCAAATTAAAAACTATTATGCACAATTCATGACCACAACATGCAGGCTCGGATCACTGGTGCCTTTTTTAAATCCCAAATCAAGCACTTTTTTTTAGCATTAATATTTCAGTTGAGCCTTCATGCTAAAACAATCTCATGCCATTAGATTTAGTTTGGCATCTTCAAAACAGCGGCAGAGTATCCGAGGACCAGCGAGTGTAACATAGTCTGAAGAAAAATGCATGAACTCCTTCTGCAGGAGAAACGAAGAGACTGACGAGAAGGTCATTTTGCAAACAACACAACGCTCCGATCAACAAAACTAAATGTACAATTTCACAAATGTTAGATGAAGCCCTTTCTTTCTCTGTCTTTACTGAGTGACAGTATGATTTTCATAAATTAAAAAAAAACAAGTTTTTAAATTCACATAAGGACGTTTACATTTTGTCACATAAAATCTTTGCACCTTCATTGGTTTTTCTTCCATCTTTCTTGAAACCTCATTCTGCTCTTGATAGAACACTGAATGAGTCACCAAGAGAAAAAAACAAGATAAGATGAAGAGACAAATAGACATTATACATTTTGAGGTTGTTGTTTTTTTTTACCAGTCATTGCCGCTTAGTTTTCTTTTCACATATGTTCATCCTCTGTCGTTCATGTTTTCGGGTTCTTATTGTTCCTGAGTCTCCTCATCCTTCTTTTTGACCTTTCAGCTCTTTTGCTCTCCACTGCCTCGACTGTTCGTCTAATTATTTCCCCCTTCAAATTTTCAACCTCTCATTTAGTCCTTCCTATTTGTATCTCTCTCTTTACTGTGCATCCTTTGACAGCACACGAGCACACACACACACACACACACACACACACACACACACACACACACACACACACACACACACACACACACACACACACACACACACACACACACTGCCTGTCGCACGTAAAGCAAAATGGACACACACAACCTTCCATAAGCAGACCGCATACATTGTTTTAGGTTACACACACACAGACACACACACTCATTTACTCACTTATTTACTGACTGAAACGCACACAAACACATGCACAATCTGTGACTTTCATAGTCACACACACTTGCAGGTGTCAAAGAGGACCAGCGGGTAGTAATGTTACCTCTGCCTTTTCGTCGTCGTGGTAACCACATCCTGAGGAAACAAACGCTGACGGATCTCCCTCCTTTCAGCTATCTTTATCTCTCTGCCCCCCTCCTCCATCTCTGTCTCTCTTTCCGTCTCTTTGCCTAGCTTCATCTCTCGCTGAGTCTCTTTTTGTCACTGAGCGCCCGACTTTTTGGTCTCAGTTCCGTCTTTGTTCTTCTGCTTGTTCTTTTAATCTCTTTGCTTTTCTTTCTCTATGTTTTATCATTTGTTTTCTACATCTGCTGTTTCCCACCCACTTTTTGGCAATCTCCTCCATTGGTTGCAGTTTTTTTTTTTTTTTCCCACAGTTCGTTTCTTTTCTCACATAACTATGCTGATGCTGAGTTCTAAAACACATTGAGGTGTGTATAAAATGCATTCAGTTCCAGATACGTTCTGATCTGCAATTTAAATAAATACATTTTTCACTTTTTATTATACACATGCCGCAGTGATGTATGCCTGTACATCCACACAGACAGTGGCCTGTGTGGCTGTACAGGCATACATCATTGCTGCTACATACACAACACTTTATAAGTATGTGTGTGTGTGTGTGTGTGTGTGTGTGTGTGTGTGTGTGTGTGTGTGTGTGTGTGTGTGTGTGTGTGTGTGTGTGTGTGTGTGTGTGTGTGTGTGTGTGTGTGTGTGTCCATGCGTGTGCAGAGGTGGCAGCATAGATGTTTACCAGATCAAGATTCTCTGGCTGAGTCAGCTGACAGGAAGTGATACAGGAAGAAAGACGGCGACAAAAGATGAGGTTCAGGGAACCCTCGAAACACACTTTAGCCCCGCCCACTCGCCCACCCACTTACCCACCTCAAACGCATACACACACATACAGTAAAGAACGCACCTTTAACATGCCAATATTTTGTTACCTTTGTTTTGTCCTTAAAACACCCACCTAGCCCTAATGACAGGTCCACAAGTTAAATTACACTTTGCTACATGCACACACACGCTCACACGCTCACACACACACACACACACACACACACACACACACACACACACACACACACACACACACACACACACACACACACACACACACACACACACACACACACACACACACGCATGGACGTCTTAATACAGATGAGACAGGGAGCGATCAAAGAGCTTCAATTACTTTTGTAATACTACACTTAAGTGCACACTTGCAGACTTTCTGTCTGCCAACTGTCGAGGTGAAAAATATTTGTATTTGCTGCACAGTTATAAAAAAATAAAACAGAAGGAATTTTAGGTTTTAGGTTTTAGTCTGGTGTTTTTTTGTGAAGTTTGGCTTTTAAAGCGAGAGAAGATCACATTTTCTTAAATATTGGCCGTATTTAAAAAAAAAAAAAGGTTTATTGTATCCTAGAAATGTGGTGAAGTAAAAGGTACAAAGCGGAATACTATATATGTATATTTATACATACAGTATATCTACTATTACATTATATCAAGTATAAGATGTGCATCGTGTATATGATCAGCTGTAAAATGTAAAAAGTTCATAAAAATGTGTAAAATCTCAATAGAAATACACAGGGGAGAGACAGTGCCTGGCAACAACACTACTTGTGTCAATGTACTTTATTATTTTAAACGTCTCGAAAGCTGTAACTATTGCATGAAAACTGGCAGCATCTGTTGTGAAGAACTGTAGCATGCATGAACATCTTACTGATGATCAAATCAGCAATATCGTTGTTAAACATTCATTTTCTGAGAAGCAACCGTCTGCTTTGAAAATGTTGTGCTCGTTGACTTGATGTCAAACTGGTAAGGAGATTTGCTTCCTGGGATCTGATCTTGCAAATCAGATCACTTTTATCTCACTCAAAATAACGTTAGACTCCGAAAACAAAAAGGCTCTACTTGATCCTGCGAGATTCACAAATCGATTTGCAATTTGTGGGTGGAGGTTGTTTGTGAAACGTGACGCTGCAACTGTTTACGATCTCGTGACTTTAATCATTTTTGTGAGGTGAGTTGAATAAAGTCCTAAAAGTGTTCACCAATTAAATTAGAATCTTAAATATAATCCTCGGCGAGGAAACTGATTGAAAATAAATAATTACTGTTAGAAGTAGTGCATGAAACTTATTTTGTTGTTTATGATCCGATAAGAAAAAAGTGCGCGTGTGTCAGAGTCTCTGTGTCAGTGTGTGTGTGTGTGTGTGTGTGTCTGTGTGTGTGTGTGTGTGTGTGTGTGTGTGTGTGTGTGTGTGTGTGTGTGTCAGTATGTGTGTGTCAGTGTGTGTGTCAGTGTGTGTGTGTCAGTGTGTGTGTGTGTGTGTGTGTCAGTATGTGTGTGTCAGTGTGTGTGTGTCAGTGTGTGTAGGTGATCATGTTAATGCTGAGGTCACTTGTACAGTGTGACTACATCTCATAGCTGGAAACCTCAGCATTAACATGCATTACAAATAATAATTTAGACAACATGTGCCTGACATTAACTTCAATATTAGTATATACTGTACAAAAGCTTTGTCAATATTTCATTATTACATCACATGGTGTTCTTTGAAATAAACTGAACCCTCATCATAGCACATTGTACTTCATGTGCAGAGAGTTTCAGCTCCTGTTAAACATTTACTTGTGTTATTACAATACATATTGTGGATGTGGATATCAAAGTCATCTTCACATTGCTGTGGGTCACTATCGAGAACCAGGAAGACGACAGAATTCCCTTTTTTCTCTATTAACACTTTCAACCAAACAGCATGCAGTTGACCGATGGCCTGAGTGACATTCTGCTGCTCACAAAAAAGTTCATAAAAATAATCAGATATCGTAAAAATATACACTTAAAGGGACTTAACACATCATATTTCTCTTTACATGCTCACTTAATGGTTTTCTTTACTTGGCCCTACTTTGTTGAATTCGAAGCACCGACTGTAAATTCTCTAATCTCTCATTAAAACTGTGTTAAACAGGAGTAAAAATGCAGGAAATTAAATATATAGCCGTATAAAGAAAATAAGAATATTTATCGTTTTAAATAAAGCTTTTTATTTTTTTGTTTTGCAAAGTTTAATTCTGCACCTCAGGATGGTCTTCAGTGTTGCCTTCAAAAGCCTACGTCGAAGGAACCTCGAAGAAGCTTCTTTAACATGTTTTGAATATTTTTTTTATCGTCGTCCGTAAGTTTGCCTGCGTCTCCCGTGTGCGAACATTTGCACACATTCATGTTTGTGTGTGCACAAAAACCTTGAGGCAACAGCCGAATAAAACATGCATGAATGAAAAGTCGTGAGAGGATGGAAGGGGAGCGCGGAGGAGTGCATGTACGGGGGAGACGCTTCTCTAGTTTTCTCTCAAATTCACCATAAAAAAAACCTGCGGGAGCAGAGGAGGGGGAAAGAGACGAGCACTTCTGGACTTTTTCGCTCAAGTTTTTTTTTTTTTTTTTTTTTTTTTCGTCTCGCCGTCTGTCGTCCTTCTCTGAGACGAAAAAGTGATGACTGGCGGGAACGGAGGAACAGAATGGTTGAAAGACCTGTGAGCGGCAAAGGACATGAAACTTTATTTCAAAAAGTTCTGCTTCTTGTTTGCCAGCAGTGAAACAATTATTCAAATGTGTTTATGGAACAAGTGATTCACCCTCCATAACCTCGTGCTACGGTTAGACTTAATGGACGGTATAGCAAAAAGCATGACGGTGTAATAAAATGAACACAAAGAAGTGGCCGACTTTTCTTTTAATGCTCTTTCATACATGAAACAGACATGGAAGAACATCTCAGAAGTGTCTACTTGTGTCAAAATGATGTCCTTTGTCGAGAGTTGAGGGAAAAGCCGTCAAAGGTTTCTGAAACATTGTTTTAAACATTGTCAACCAGCACAGCACCGTTTTATAGAATTAAAGCTAAAAAGAAGACAGAGGGTTTCCTTTATCTCAATTGGACTTTTACAATATATTTGGATTTTTTTTTTTTTTTCACAGATTCAGCGCAATGACATTCATGACGTATTTTCCTTTTAGTGTATTTTGCACTCCCTCCATGCTTCTATAATGGAATAAAAGCAAAAAAGTAGCATGACAGCTTGACTATCGTTCAAAAACAAGATCAGAGGCCTGAAAATGTTCAGAGCCCGCTGTGCACACACTTGCTGCAGTACAGACTTCTAAAGACCCCTACAGACGTGAAACGTTTGTAATTTCTGTCGGCTCAACAGGCGGACCCACCTGAAAAATGTTTTGAAAAGTATCTAAAAGATGGGAAACAATAATTATTCATTGTCTCGAAGTATGTGTTGCCACAGCTAATGTCAAGTGATTAGTTTGATTTGTTTGTTTTCAGTCATTAGAGGCCTTCATTTATCAGTACAGATGGTAAAATGTGCCTAGAGGTGGGTATTGCAGTCCTGTGGAAGCTCAGGATACAGGTGACGATAGTAACCCAGAACACAAAGCAGCACTGATCGAGTAAAACTGCCTAAAACTGTTGACTGCAATGTCCCGATACGGTAAGTCAACTTTTCAAGAGCTACGAAGGTTGACAAACTCAGTTTAAGAGGAACAAAACTTGCACAAAGTGTTTTAGCGAAGCAGTTCGCACACTGAACTCCAACTCCAGATTTTCTGCTACAGGGTCTTAGATGTCCATAAGTACACAGACTAATGGCAAGCTTTACAGTGCTGTCCATTTAAAGTCAACTGAAACACATCAACAACAACTACTCGACACCGCTGGTACAGTATGTTACTGATAATATGATCATTTCATTCATCGTCCCCGTATTCAATGACGTAAGAACACACCAGGAATCATGCTTCAAAGTAGTGAAGGACTGAATTTTAAACTACTTCTATTTAAATAAAGGTCACAGAGGTCAACTGAAGGTGAAGCGAAAAGAATCCGCACAATGTTGTTTAGAGAGCTTCTTAGACGATAGAAACAGAATTATCTTCTTTTTCTTTAACCCCTTAAGCCCGAGGCCTTTTAATAAAAAAAATTCCACCAGATAAAGCATTCACAAATGAAGTCAGTAACAGCCGTTCGTCCTTAAGAAACCGGAGAACGTTGTTCGTGTCGTCCTTACAGTCGCAAGAATGATATGAACAACCTTGGGCTCGATGGGCGGGAGAATTCCCCACCACCAGGCCAGAAAAACAGTTTCACCTTCACCTAATCAAATCTACAAATTAGATAGAAAAACCGCCGTCATTAAACACATGCAATGACCCTTTTCTAAAAATCCTCAACTGCAACTCAAACCAAACTGGATGCAGGAAAAATAAAGTTCAACAATGATGCAGCCATTTTAATCACAGTACTAAAAGGTGGCCTCTTTGTTAAAAGTGCCACAATCTGTGTTGTGTTTTAATAACAGATCCAGTCTGGTGCTGGTAATAGGACCTCCAGAGTGGAACGGATTCAGCTATAGCAGAGTTAAAAACTAAGAATGGACTTACAGTACTGAAAATATGTAATAAAATACGCTTAATTTATTATTTTCGCATGTGGAAAATATTTAGCATGTTACTACATATCGAATCCAACAGGGATTTACTGACAAACATGTTAAATATTTTGACGAGTGAAGTGACTACGCTGATAAAAAAATTAATTAAAAAAAAAACGTAGTATCACGGAATCATTTTTGAAAAGCTGTCATGTCAAGTAATCGAACTATTTTGTAAAGTTTGCTCAAGGTGCAGGCAGGAGCTATCCTCTAATTTCACTGGAACAAACACAGCACAGAAGAACAGATGAATATCAGCCCGGTCAACGGAAACAGGTCACAGGTAGTACACGAATGATGAATGCATATCAGACTAAATCAACTGTGAGGAAGCACCTTGAGTTCACATCTTCCCACAATTTGTCTGTTTTTTATTTGATGGATGTATTTCAGTATTTATTTCTGACGAATGATAGATATAACTTATTATAACCCCGCCTCTGTACGACTGGCTCATTCCTACGTTTTCTTGCTATTTTACACTCGACAATGACTTTGGTGTTTGCATGACTACGATAACATCACAAAGCAGCACAAAGTAATCTGAAATAGCTCAAATGTTTCATGCCCTATTTTTTTTTTTTTTTTTTTAAACTTGAAATCACTGTGGATGTAACTCGGATTTTCGGCAGTGAACTGAAAGAATGGTGAAAAAAAATAATACCCAGTATGAAAACATATATCTCTACAAACTGGTCAAATTAATTTCAATTGTATAACGCTGAAAATGTTAATAATCTCCGCAGCCAGCGAATTTAGAAGTTGTCTAATAATTTGAATGGAGATGATCTGAGTGTAATGAAAGTGTTATAAGTGAACTTAAGTCGCATGCGCACACACACACACACACACACACACACACACACACACACACACACACACACACACACACACACACACACACACACACACACACACACACACACACACACACACACACACACACACTCAGAAGTACAGTACTATGGTAAAGGAGCATTCTGAACTATGATACATATTGGTTACTAAAAAGTACCTGTCAGGGGAAGAAAATAAGGTCATTTGAAAAAAAACATGGCAGTGATCTGCCTGAAGTAAGTAATGATGTTCGAAACACTGTACAATAGGCCACCACAGGGAGTGACAGGTTTCCATGCTTGACGAGGGAGACACTGTGCATACGACGAGTGCTTTCCGGATGCTTCACCAGCCACAGCTTCATGGCAAAGCGAAAACCGCCGCCGAAAAATACATCACATGACATGAGGTAAAGCTTTTCAAAGGAAACGAAGTTGTACAAGGTTCAACAATGGGACTGAAACAAATTTGGTCTTTTAACTAAAACCTGTGCCTAATGTGGCAGAATGTCCCCATTTGCCCCCAAGGTGGGGGAGAATGTGGATGAAGCAAAATGCAGAGAAAACCTGCTTTTTGCAGAAGAAATGACTGCAGAGAAGATTTGTTTTACAGCAGAAAAATGATCGTAAACTCAAAACTACATGCAAATGATGAGACTTGTGTTAATGGTGCGCAGAGGCCAAGTCGAGACGTCCAACCTATACAGAAAATACAGCAAGTCTAAAAGTCTCTGTTCACCCACAGACCCCCATGCAGCTTAATAAACCCTTTGCAAAGAAGATCGGGGAAATATTGGAGCAACACGATGTTTAAAGCTGATTCCAACCTTTTACAAAGACTTCCACTGCTGCCAAAGGCACCTCAATTGCAGAGGAGTGAGGAGAATGAATTTGTATGCAGTCATCTAGTTTTGGCACATTGGGAAGTGTTGAATACTTTTTTTTCTGGTTGTAAAACCCGCCTAAAGGACCTTAAATGAACGATGGGACATTTGTTTGAATCCTCCTGAACTGTTCCTCACTTCGTTCCTTCTGCCAGACCGAGACGGCCATAGCAATGCTAGTAAAGCCATTTAAAGATTAACTTAAAGATGAGTCCTGTTGGAACGGGACAGCGACTTTACCCAGTTCTGGTTCCTCAAGCTTTGGTTTTCATGCTCGAGCAGTTAAAAAGTTCGAAACAGATGTTTTTAATTGAGGCCTGCGTTGGCACCGAAGTTGAAGTTTGACTTCCTAACGTTAAAAAAAACCCAAACACAAAAGCAGTTGTTGTCCCCGTTCTGTCTGCAGATGTCAAAGAAGGTCACAAGATCGAAGGAAGTCAAAAACAGTAACAACAACAAACTCTTCATCTAATGTTTTGTCCACTTCCTTTAAATCAACGGAAACAGACTGAAAAACTATAGAGTCAGAAATACCATGTCCTAATGTCGTCCTGTCAACGCCTCGCCAAAGCAGCTTCACAAAAATTGTTTGTATTGGAAAATTGACAGTGAACTGAATCACACTGTTATACAATCAGTGACGAACATGATCAGGTCCAATAGTTCAAATCCATGCACAATAATGACCTGAATATGTCTGACTGTAAACTGAGGCCTGACTTATTTGATGGTTTTAAGGTTTTGCATGTATTGTGTGAACACCAACATGTTGCAGGGAACATTGCTCAAACGCTGCAAGTAACATTGATGATTTGGGGATTCGTCATTACAGAAAAAAGTATGATTTTTGTCATTATTTGTCCAATATGCATTTTTTTTTTTAAACATGTTTTGTACATAGATTTAACAGTCTGATTGAGATATTCAATGTAAGCCTATTTTTTTTTTAAATCAAATGATGCTTCCATGGCAAAAAAAAACAAAAAAAAAAATATTGGTCCAAGTAATGAGTGCAATTAATGTACGAAATAATATTAGTCACTTTCTAATATGGATTTGAAGCTTCTTATTCAAGTAAAATGCACATCTCAGTGCCCTCATTACAAAAATGTCTTTTATGATTTAAAAGGGCAAAATGAGAAGTACAAATCAAATTTCAAAAATGCGCACCTTTAATTTACATTTGGCTGGCTTGTATATAAGTAGCTGTTAAATGATGCCAGATGAACTGGCAGATGAGGACAGGTGGGTTTCAGTTGTGTGTGTGTGTGTGTGTGTGTGTGTGTGTGTGTGTGTGTGTGTGTGTGTGTGTGTGTGTGTGTGTGTGTTTGCTAACAATGCTAATGTTTGATCCCTGGGTGAAGTTCGAGTTTCTCTAGATGTGCTCGGGTAAACTCTGGCCTTCTTTGTGTTCTGCTTTAACAAACACAAGACATTGGAACAGGAATAAAAAAAAAAATGTAAAAAAAATTTATTCGTACCTGTGCAGTTGTCATTACCAGGAGAGATGTGTCAGCGGCAGTGAATTTCATGAGTGCGAACTGCTGGTAGGAAGATGTGTGTGAGAAAAGGGGAGGAGAGTGAACGAGACAGAGATGCAGTTTCACGCAAGATGTTCGGCCCTGTCGCTCTTTCACTTGTTCTTTTAGTCTTTTATCTACCTTGTCATAACGCCACTCTGTGTGTGTGCGCGCGCGCGTGTGTGTGTGTGTGTGTGTGTGTGTGTGTGTGTGTGTGTGTGTGTGTGTGTGTGTGTGTGTGTGTGTGTGTGTGTGTGTGTGTGTGTGTGTGTGTGTGTGTGTGTGTGTCACAAGCTGTGTCATAATGATGCTGGAAACAAGACAAAAACACCCGAGTGTGGCTTCAACCTCACTCTCACACACACACACACACACACACACACACACACACACACACACACACACACACACACACACACACACACACACACACACACACACACACACACACACACACACACACACACTCACACACACTCAGACACACTCACACACTTTCAGTTTGAGTGAGTGTTTTTTTTTTACCTCATCCCTTATTCTCTCTTAATTTTTAAAGGGACACACAAACACACACACACACACACACAAACTTGCTAACATCTTAAAGTGCGTGCAGCAGATAGAAAAAGAATAATTGTTAAAACCAATTTTTTTTTTTTTTAACGGCACATGCGAGATATCCCGTTGCTGGCTGGCTAACTGGAAGAAATAGGCTCCGGCCTATTTTAGCCAGAAAGCGGTACATTAAAATCGTGTTATCAAAGAAGGTAAAACCATACTGTGATAATTACATATCAAACCAATGTAAAAAGTAGCCCTGTTGTATAGTTAAACTGTCTTGACTTCGACCAGACAGTTTCAAAAACAAGTCTTCCACATGCTGACATTAACTGGCTAATTAACTGGCCAGCTATTTAGTCTTTTTTTTTGTTTTGTTTTTCTTAAGAAAAACTCATAAAAAATTAATAAACAATAACGATACGTAGAATTGTGGCGATTCTCACCTTTATATTGTTCTCGCTTCTTGCTTGCGCTGCTTCCCGCCGAACTATTTTGTCAAAACTCCACGGCGGACCGAGAAACTCGTGCTGTGTTCCAGATGTTGTACTTGTGCACTAACGCTCACTATTTTGAGTGCATCGGTACAGAAACACGCAGCGCACGACGAGCACCAGGACGACGCACTCAAAACACCCCGAAATAAGAAGTGTGAAATGCTGGACACTTTCCGCTCTTGAACGGTCGCCATCTTGGAGGAAGGGGCGGGGCGTGAAGAATTTTTCAAATTAAGGCTCTGGGGGACGCTGCAAATGTTCCTTTTCCAATGCTGCTGCTGGAAAACAGAGTGTTAGACAGAGAAAATAAAAACAGGTTCATTTCTGAGTGAAATGGATTGAAGCTGCCGATATTTCGGCAGGTGATGTGCTCACCTGACGAGGTCATTTCCGGTCAGAGCAGAACGGCAAGTGTGCGATTTGAAACAACACTACTGTGTCAAAATTCCTGCTCTACGCAAGTAAGAGTCCTAAAAATGTAAGAGTGCTATTTGTTTGGGCACTGCGGGAAGTACGTCAACTGGAACACAGCATTAGTGTTGGGTTAGTGTGTAAATATCATGCATGCTATCCTGTACTAGTTACATATATCGCATATAGAGAGCAGGCAGTGCTTATTCCATCATGTTGGCAATTTTTCAGGGGGCGCAGTGTGTTTATTACTGCAATTAAACTGCAGTTGATAACGTTGTTGCTTTAACCATGATTAAATGAAAGTAGTTAAAATTGACACATCCTGCTGCACCAGAAAAAGGACAGTGACACGATTTTGTTGCTGCATGCTTCCAAGAAAAAAATATGTCAAGAAAAAAAATGAAATAAAACGTGAATAACTAACTGGCTGCTGGCTGTAGCTTCAAACTTACTCTACATGTACAAGATCTTTTCATCTTATTTTCTATTAAAAAATTTAAAAAAAAAAAAAAAAGCAAATACATACTGTATGTTGACATATTCCATGTACTGTATATGATATATGAAGTTTTGTTCATGTATTTGTATTATTGTATTTGTATAGTTGTGATACAATTATATTTGCAGTGATAAGGCCAGGGACTCATTACTGCCCAAGGGCCCCGCTGCCGTGTTAATCCGGCCCTGGGACAGTAAGAGTAATTAAAGTCAGAGGCAAATGAGTCAATAGGTAAATGGGTATCGCTCTCCTCTCTGAGCTTTAAATGCCCTTGAACAGAACCTCAAAATATCCCAGAAGACATGAAATGTGGTTTTGGAGAACATAGATGTCTTCTCAAAGTGAGATATTTGTTCAGTATAAATGGAGCAGACTTTCTCAGAGTCATCGATCATTAATCAGAGGGAAATAAAAAATGTATTTGGTCATAAAGCTTACCAAATTAAATGCAGCTAGGGGTGTCTTTCATACAGTATATATACATATTTGACAGAATTGTTCCGTTTTCAGGCTTTCTGAGCTCTTTTCTACAGAAATCAGAGTGCACATCATCATCTCTGTCCCGACAGTGTTCCATGAAAGCCGATGAAAGGTCATGTAACTGCATGTCACTGTGATGTAAAAGCTGCATGTGTGTATGTGTATGTGTCAGACTCAGACTGAGAGTCAGTCATGAGTGTGCATGGCGGTGGTTTGGTTTCGCAGCGGCGTGGGGTGCACCCATAGACGGGCTCTGATTCCCGGTATCATCAACTTCAAACCTCCCCTGTGATACCGCAGTGAAACGGCGGCCCTGTATTGCATGAAGACCCTGAAACTCTTCTGAGTTAAATAACGTTGTCAGAGTAGCTGTTTGACATTTCTATGAGAGGAGTGGGTTTAAAACTGGTTTTCCTCCAGAAATGGACAGTTTTTATGGCATTTTATTACACACTTCAAATTGAGAGCGTCTGTGTAGTTACTTGCATCATTTTTTTAATTGACTAATTCATGTATTTTGTACCAAATCCAACATTTTACCAATCCCACGTAGAAATGCATGACACCTTTAAAGAGGAAAAATCCAAATTTAAAGGATCATAAAGTACCACACATTCACAATGTAAGGAATAACTTGAACCATATAGTGTCACATTATACGATGTATTTTCATCATTAACACTGAAAGCAGTGTTATAAAACGAAAAGATAAAACACAGCTACTTAAATTAAGTAGATGAAAGAAAAATGCTTTTAAAAAGGATATTGAAAACACGATAGTCATTTTTTTGTGTTTCAGGTGGGTTGTCACAAAGTCTAAATTCTTTTATTTTAATTATTAAAAGAAGTCCCTTGACTTAAATCGACTCAAGTAAATATAAAACAAAAGAGTAAAAACTCAAAATTTTGCTCAAATAAAACAGATTTATTATCACTAATGGTGGACTGTAGCTAAATACAATTATTTACTCACTGTATTTGAATACAAGCTTGAGGTAATTTTGAGTATTTCTCTCTGCTTTATACTTTAATTTTACTACATTAAAGAGGCAAATATTACACTTTTTACCCCACAAATAAAATCTAAATGCAATGCATTTGATAGACTTATGAAACATGAAGCACTGTTAAAGATTGATCTTGACAATATAACGTGGTTAAAATTTGCCAAACCCTAAAATAAGACATTAATATTGATAAAAGATTAACGTAATATGTAATGGTAAAATATCCTCTGCTTTGAGTAAATTTACTTTTGATACATAATAAGCACATAATGGTAATTATTGTCAACCTTTTCAACGCAGGACTTTTAAGAGTATTTGTTCAGTTATGTAGTGCTGCTTATACTTAAGTAAAAGCTCTTTCTTCACCACTATTTGCGAGCAAACTTTGCATAAAATATAGATACATGCAAAAACCGTACTGAGTAATAATATAAACAGCAGTACCAACTTATACTGTTGAGTTGTTTAATTAAAAAAAAATCTATAGACAGTATTGAGTAAATGTAGTTCTCATGAATGAAAAGTAGTTTAAAAGTACGTTTAAAGTCAGGTCACAGACTGGAATGGTTCGCCCAGAGACGTAGCTCGATTCCAGTTCATTTCAAGTACAGTGTGATTAACGGCATAGTGATATGGTAATCCGGAGTTTTTCTCAAACAACACGTGTAATTGTAAAATAAAGTCAAACAACGACTGCCAGACAATGTAAAGAGCAAAACCACAACGGCTGATGATAAAGACACATCACCTTAATGGAGACAAGAAACCGTCTTCTCCACGATCCTTGTTTTGCTTTCCTTCTGTGCCTGAACATGTTAATACTTAGAACAACACAGAAAATCAATTGTGCAGAAAAATGTAAGAAAAAAACTTGTTTTACCGTTTGGCTCTGTTCATCTTGTATCAATGTTTTAAGTCAAAATAAGACTACTGCTTATGAACCTGATTCTGCAGCCATCATATAAAACATCCAAAATAAATCATTTAGGCAGCAAAAACCATGTCAGGTTTTTATTCACAAGTCCACAGTTTTTCTCTCAAAAAGTGTACTTTCAAGTATTGCGTACATAAACCTCACAATATACGTGGGATATATATCTATATATATATATATATGTGGGAAATACGGTACGTACAGTAAGAAGGCGAGTAGCTCTAATTTCTCATCCATCTTGCTCATTTTGTCACTGCTGATTCATCCATCAGAAAATCATTAGCAATTTTTTTTTTTTTAATTTAAGGAGGATACTTTCAGACAACGATGAAACATGCTGTACTGAGAAACACTTGTATTTTTGTCCAAAGTATTTTACGTGTTGTGTTGCAAAGTCCAAGGTCAATGTGTTGCCCAGCATTAAAAGTTTAAGGGCGTTTTGCAATTTGAAATTGTGATAGTTTATAGGGGACTTTATGTTACTTTAACAGACAGGTGTATGATTCATTTAATGAAACAATGTATATTTTAGAGTCGAATATCATGTCCCTATAAAACCTTTGTGAGGATGGTGATAAAATAAACGTCTCCTCTGCGAACATCTGTGACACACTTTCACACACCTGTACGCACTGAAAACAGCGAACGGCTCATCTGATATCATCTTCGCCATGAAGACGGCGAACATCTCATCTGATAAAGAAAAATGTCGTCACGCACACACAAAATAGGAAGAGCACACGGGATTCAGAGCAGAACTTTCTATTTATTCATTTCCAATTCAGTTCACTTGACGAACTCGAGTCACCACAAATCTCCAAAGTCAGCTTGGTTTTTTTTTTCCCCCCGTCTTTCAGTGAGCCCACAACACAAAGTAAAACAGTCGCTAAAAATGAATGTCTTCGAATTTATAAAAGAATAAACCCACCAGGACTGCTAAAGAAATGCCCAAACAACAGGGATGGAATGTCTTTCACAATAAAAGTTCACAAAAGGCTCATGTCCCGAGTGCCGATCTGAGGCTGTTGTATCTTTTCGTAACACAGAAAAATGGCAAAAGTCAACAAAAATAGAAAAATGTGGCAAGTTTTTAAAAACCTCATCCTGAACAATGTTGTGTTTTAGCATATTTTCTGTGACTCTGTTCATTTTTATTTTGGCTTGAGAAAGTTCTACTTGCAACTGTAAAAAGAAACGTCCTGTATCTTTTCAGTACATCATTTCATTCCTACGGATTAGGACTGACCTCTGTAGCTTTAAAAAAAAAAAAAATCTGATCTAATCTGTAAGTGGCTGACCTATACGTCAGCGCCATCTTTAGCCTGTATAGGGGAACTGCAGGAGGACAGCTTGTCCTGGTGCTACAGTGACTTTGTCCAGGCTGATGGTAGAGTCTACCACCAGGGTTTCATCCGTTGACATCCTCACTTTGGCTTCCTCTGGCAGCTCGACTCCATCTGCATGAACAAAGGTCATTATGTTTAATTAAAACAAAAAATTAAAAATGGACAGAAGGACCCAACTACAGTTAATGTTTCATTGCATCTTAAAACTGGATATTTCTGTTGAACTGCAACTTGCCTTCAGATGCCAGTTTGAGTGTCAGCGTCTCAGGAGCTGCTCCCCAGTTCATAGCTGTTATGTATCTGTCGCTCTGGTCCCACAGGCGGAGGAACGAGAGGGAGGAGGCGGAGGAGTGCAGAGGGTAGTAGTCGCCGTGGAGGAGAGAGCGCTCTTTGCCTCGCAGGTCGCTGAGCGATTTGAACCACTTTCTTAAAGCGACGCGCTCCTTACGCACAGCCTGTAAATGTGAGGTTTAAAAAGGATTTTAAAGGACACTGAAAGCAAATGGACGCTTGCTGACGGACTCTCCTTTCCACGCCGTGAACACACTCGTACCTCGGCAGCCTCATCGACGGCGTCTTCTTTCGAAGGTTCCTTCTCTACGTCCCAAAACATTTTAGTGGAGTTTGTGCCCTGTGAGGGGAAACGCAAGCGGGTTACACTCTGTACCAGCTGGACGGTCGTTTCAATATTTGACCATCTGGTTGGCTTTATGGCCGACCTGCGCTGCCGCGAGGCCAATCTCATCTCCGCAGGTAAACACGGGGGTTCCCGGCATGGTGAAGAGAAGAAGCTGGTAGAGATGAATCAGGCCCGAAGTGGCTGCCAGTTTAGACAGATGGTCGTGTTTGGCTGCACCGAGACTCCAACCCACACTTCTCTGCTGAGAGTGAAGGGCGTCCATGGCCCTAATGCGCTCCACACCTGCAGATAAACAGGGAATATTATCACCTGCTGTGCACACACACCCCCCCTGAATTGTACAATTTTAAGAAAAATTAACACCGCAGCATAAGCCTCATTACTATGCAGGACTGAATAAAGTTCACCAAGAAACCAGTCAACAATTATTTATTTTTTGAAATGTTTAAAAAAAAAAAAAAAAAAAAAAAATGGAGAAAATAAAACCCAAGTACAGCGGGACAAACAAGCTACACCAGCTTACCGTCAGTTTTGCTGCTGAGCACGTCAGACAGGAGAAGATCAACACCAGTGGTATTGACCAGCTGAGACACCTCTGCAGCTGCCAGACCTTCAACCACACCCACCAGAGCCCTGAGAGAAAGAGTCGGGTCACGTCAGAACAGGGAGGGAGATGGACTGTGCTGCCGACGCCATTTAAAAAACGGATTCACGTGGAGAATTGAAGGTTATACCTGACTGCGTTGTTCAGCGTCTGATTGTGCGTCGTTCCTCAAACCCTCCACAAGGTGTCGTTTTACCACTAGAGAGTGGAAAAAAACGCCACTGGCCTGTGGAGGCTTTTCTTGCTGACCTGTCTTTTACTTAACCCTCCGGCACTGGAATGCTTTTGATCTCCGTGTTCGCTCAGTAAACATAATATTGTCAGCTGAAAGCTAAAAATGACTTGACTGAGAAAGTCCAGTCCTACAACAAGTTTCAAATCTCCCAGTCCCAGCTTTTATTTTTGAGCTTCACAGCAAGAAAACACCGAATGAAGCTTCTCGCAACTAATAAATCATCCTTATATCAGGCCGGTTTCAGTATTTTTGTTCAAAATAACTTTTACCGCAACTGCAATAGCTAAATAATATAATACAGCTCAAATATTCTGTATGCTGAATCCCACCGAGTCAGAAAATGGCGGCCATATTTACTTCCTCTTGGTGTCCTCCTCAGTGCGGTTGCCCTGGACAGCAGCTAGCAGTTTGGACCAATGCACAGAGTTGGAGGCCACAGTGAAGTTCGATATCTTAATGCCATCGACTCCCAAATTCAGCCAGTGCTCTGCTGCAGCCTGGAAGAAAACATATGAGCGCTTCAGCGACAAAAAGCAGCAAAGACCAGTCAACTGACACAGAGTCAGTGGATGAAGCACGCAGTTGGAGTTTTAATGGCGAACTTAACATCAGGCCCGGGGGACATCAGGCTGTCACTGGTACATTTACACTGATTAATGTGCATTGCACATAAAAAAAATTAAAGTAAATAAATAAATGATGTGTCTGTTTCCTACCCTGACTTTCTCCACAATGTCATCATGGTCGGCGCTGAACCAGGGAGCAGATCCCAGGTAGTTTGGAGTCAGGTCGAGCACCACAGAAATACCTAAAACAGACAGGAAACAAACTTTTGCTTACTGAAAAGCCTAAAACTCCACAAAATCCATCAACAAATAAGGTGTTGCTGTGGAACTGCTGACGATAAACGAGTCAAGCGTTAGTTTTACCTTAAACAACTCATCTCACTTACCCTTCTTGTGGGCCTTTTCCATCATGGCAACCAGGTCTTCCTTTGTTCCCTTTTCCGGGTCGATCTCTTCGAGTTTCAGAGTCACCGGCTGGTCCTCCTGGAGAACGTGAAAAGGGCCGAGAACCAGGCCTTTCACCTTCAACTGGTTTAGGTCGTCCAACTTTTCCTCAATACCTAGCAGAAAAGAAAAAAAAAAAAAAACCAGACAGACAGGGAAGAAGAATGAAATGCTGTGTCAGTGTGAAATTTCACGTCGGACAAAAAACGACCAGGAGCTGATGTGTGAAATGTAGCCGGGTCGGGGAGGTGTGTGTGTGGGTGGGGGGGGGGTTAGGGAAAGAGGGCAGAAGGCTCGAGAGACATTTTGATCGTTTATAACACAGCAAAGCACAAAATGAGGAAGGCCGAGGGCTGTTTTAGCGAGGTATTGACTCAAGAAAGGAGCATGTGAATGATGAAATCCACACCCTCTGCTGGCCGTGAGCGGTCCGAGCACAAGGGGGTCCTTCATGTGGGAACAATGCCGGGTCACGTGTGGTTTTTGGAATTCCACCCCGAGGCCAGTTGGAAACTGGAGTGCTCACTACTAATTCACTTTAAGAACAACAGCACAATGTGGACTTCCTTCCTGTCTCCTATAAATGACTGATATATAATGAAAATAAAAGCTTGAAAGTAAATAAGTTGTTTTGATCATGCAAAATATCTGGAAAAAAAAAACAACAACAAAAACCACTTGTATGTCTTTACACCATTAAAATGTACAAGCCGCTCAACTTCAACTCAAATATGAAAAAAAAAAAAAAAAGAGATATGAAAGAAATGACTCATTCATTTCCTAATGTCCTTTAGACCTTTGGTTACTCTGTATCTGCCCTGTCAGCAGTTTGGTATCTAGCCAGCCTACACGGGCCAGGCAGGACTGAAGAAACCCAAGACGCTGTCACAAGACATCTCTCGTGTGCATCAAAGCAGGTTAACCAAAAGAAGGTCAGAGCAATTTAAAAAAAAAAAAAAAAAAAAAAGTAACCTCTCAATCTTATTTTGGGAACGAGGATGTCAGCGTAAGCAAAAAGGTGCAAAGAGCAGCAAGAAATGTCATCAAATATCAAGAAAGATACACGTTTATTTTAAAACCTCAAAAATACTCTACCTTTTATTCCATCATTGAAGGCATCGAGGTCAGAGATCTGGTACAGAGGCCCTTCGTTCCACCAGTTCATCTCGGGGATGGGCTTGCAGCGAGGGGCCTGGACTATGATGACTATGGCTCCGGCCAGCATGCCGACCCAGCCCAGCCAAAACAGGATGAGAAGCACCCAACGGGTTCGCACCCATCTGAACACCAAGACGAGTGTGGAGGGAGAGATGTTCAAATGAGTTCAAGTGACGCATCAATACAAGTTCTGTTGCTCTGCGCAGGTGTTTTTTTTTAAAAAAATTTATTGTAACTTGTTTTCAGTTGTGCTCACCCTTGAGTGCCGGCCACCTTCATCAGCTCCTCTTTAGACAGGCCGGTGAATGTCACCTCGTCCTCGGGGACCTTTAACTTGACGCTGCCATTTTTCTCTCCACCTGCAGCCGGGCCGTCGTCCGTCATGGGCTGCTTCTCGGGGTCCAGCTCGTTGAGCTCCACTTCTTTCATGTCGATCTCCGTTTCCTTATTCATGGTTTAATCTGATTTCTGTAGGAGGTGGAAAACAGGGAGGATGATGATGATGATGATGATGATGATGATGTCCTCAGCAGTTTTGTTTCACTGGATTAATACTCGAGAGCTAAAAGAGACCAAAAGCTCTGAAAGAGTTGGGACATATCTTCACGTGTTTAACATTGTGTTCTCCTCGACAGCACATGCAAACACAAAGGCTGGACTCCTTAAAACGGATTTTGTGCCAAAAGCAGAACTGAAAAGGGTCTGAACTCGGCACTAACCTTTGTTTGCGCAAGACTTTTGGACAAGTACAAATTAAACTAAACACGCTGTAAAAATGAATGAGTTGTACTACTACGTGTTTATAATAGGTGGTTTCTGTAACACACTGTCGGAATACTGTAATCCGTATTTATAATGTAGTCAACAGCTGTTACAGCCGTAAAGATTAATTCAGCTTTAATCAACGGAAACAATGCAGCAAACTTTCACAATAAGAGTGCGTTCGCTTTATTAAAGAAAGAAGAGCAAAAAAAAAAAAAAAAGACGCTGTTGCAAGCTTTAAGAGGACGGAAATTAGCGTTTACGGTTCATTACTTCTGCTTTATAACGAGTTTTCAGGCACAATATTAGATATCTATAAACGACGATGAACTTTTATTTGTTCGCTCTACCGGAAGTCTAATAGTGGATTAACTTGTTCTCGTTCGTTTTAACGTCAATTTAATTTAAACTCGTAAAAAGGCGAATAACTTAAATACCCGCTTACCTTTAATCGAGCTGCGTCAAGTTATAAAATCGACCGAATACAAACAACTACCTCGAAAATAAGTTTGATGTCGTGAAATCGGTCTTCTGTGAGGATGATGAAATCAAACGCGTCACTACGTCATTTAACCGACACGATGCAATGTGCTCTTCACTCCCCTGTCAAAGTCCCTTCTTTTCAAGCAAACGGGGCCATTTTAACTTGGTCTGCGGCGACGGAGACGAGGAAGTAAATTCAGTATTATCTGTAAAAAAAAAAAAAAAAATTAAAAAACCCACCAACAACAATGTAAAATCCGTCCGTATTTGTTCCCCTCCGTCGTTTATCCTACGGTGTACTTCTCTTCCAGAGGCTCGGAGCGTGTATTTGTAGCTGCCTCTGATTCTCCGCCTCCTGAGGGACGACCCAATAATCTCTCTCTTTCTCTCTTTCTCTCTCTCTCTCTCTGAACCAACCAACCAACAAACAAACAAACAAACAAACAAACATTATTAAGAAACCAATATAACTTCATCTCAAGGGCGTGTCAAGGGCGTGCCCATGTTCCCCCGTGATGAAATCGCTCCCACTTCCCCCGCCCGAAAGTCTGGGGTTTTGCACCGTTTTCTGTCAAGGGAATCCACGTTTTATAAGATTAATTTAGTTGACTAGTTATTCTAACTCGATATGAGTGTAGAGTGTAATTTCTGGTTTGTGTTGATATTATAATTCAATGTGCTTCGCCCTCCAACGGGCCGCACTCATATGTCCAAAATGCCATGTTGGTTATTATTAATTTGTACCAAAAAAAATAATTGATGTGATATTAGTAACAAAGAATATATTATGGAATCCGAGGCGCGCTGAAAAGGCTGTACAAGTTAATACGAAGGTTAAAATACTATATTATAGTTTATAATGTAAAGCATAGCCTATTGTGATCTCATATCAGATATTCATATAAGATCAGCCAAGGAATCATTAATGAGTCTATCAAATTCCAGCTTAAATGCATCATCATAAATCACTGGTAAATATAAAAATGCATTAATATCTGACTGAAAAAAAAGATTTAGTTGTTGTCGAGCACATTAGATAACTGCCTAAAACTTCTCCTACAGATAATATAATCAGTCTTATGAGCAAAGCCAACTGATATTGATTATCCAAGCTCCTGGTAAGACCTTTTATCTTTTCATCAGTGGCGATTGCGACTCTGTTCATAACTGATCTAATTTAACTATCTATCACCCCCTTCTGTTTTAACATACATACTTCATTTACATCACTTAACACATGATAAACATCCTCTGAGTATCTGGTCAGAGTTTCACACGATCATGCTCACACATCAGTACAACAAAATAAAGTAAAATCCCCTCCGGACTGAAGTGGAATTTTCTCTTCTTAGCCGAGCTTAAGAAAGTTTAAATGCTCCTCCGTAAGTGTATAAACAGCTTGTTTACCCGCACTCCAGGATGTGGGGTTGTTGTTGACGGATCTGATGTTTATGTGAACGTTTTTGATTCGAGTTGACCAGATTCATGTTACTGATAGATTAAGTCATAACTTTGTAATGTTTAAAGTAAATCAGAGAGGATATTTGTGAACAGCTACTCGAAAAAAACAAAAACAAGAACCTCCTCTCCCTGCTGCTCTACAGAATCCACCAGCTGTTGCTGACCTTCCTAGAGTTACAGTAACGACACACTTCTAGGAAAAGCCAAATCAAATCTGAACGTCATGTACATCATGAGGTGGCGTGTTTCTGGCCTTGTTTTGTAGAGTTTGTTGTTGTCTATTATTAAGATATATATAATAACGTTGTTAGAAGGTATGCAGTGCAGGTATTTGGATATGGTTGTTGATATTACCAACATTAATCCTATTTCTCTGCGTTCCATCTGTTGTAATGGTTGGAAGGTTTTTGACTCACAGATTTGGACTCAAACTCAAATTCAAGATTTTCATTTACATAATAAAGACTAATTGGATTTGCTGGCACAGCAAAGAGTCTTTAATGAAAGAAGTCAGAGGGCAAAAACAAAAAATGTTCATGACTGACTAATGGCAGAATGGTATGGATGATTTCCTTACTATTTAATGTTAAATACTTCCCTCATCTTTTCCCACTTTGTTGTTGTTTCATCTCCGCCATATCTGTGTTGTCTTTTTGTCCTTTACCCACCTGTTGAGCTTCTTTTTTTTTTTTTTTTTAGATCTCTCTGTCTGTATGTAAAGACAAGTAAACCTCGTCATCGTGCAGTGACAGGTGACTGTAGCAACACGCCGCACCACTTTGCTCTGGTGTGCCTCTGCATGTGTGAGCTTGTTCTGTGCATGTATGTGTTTTCATTCTACTCTATTTACAGTGACATAAAGTGCTTTGACATTTTTTTTTTGGTGCTATTTTTCTATGACAAATCAAAAACTACAGAAATTGCAATTTTGCTAAAAACTATTTTAAAATAATCTTGACATTTTGGTGAGCATTAATATGCCTGTTCTTAGGCTAATCGTGTACATCATACATATAATTGAGGTTTTGCTCCTGCTACACACTCACAACATCTTTTTTATGGTCTGACTGTAGCTGGGTCTCAATCTTAATCAAAGGGGGTCTCACATAGTGCTGTGTGTCTATTTTTGCTTGTGTGAGATTATAACCATTTATAACTGTGCTCTAATTTAACATCGGTTATTGTGCCGGGCTTCTGAAAGCGTTGCTACATGATACCACCGGCAGCACAGCAGAAATTTAGACCTTGAATCTTAGAAAAAGTCATTTGATGGCAAGAATAAAATATGGGGATTAAAAACCTGAGTTTGGCTTCTGTATGTCTTCATGTAGGGATGGTGATATGATAGAAACCATCTTCAGACAGACGCTAATTAACACGCTCTCTCCTTATAACTCGGTATATACGATGAGTCGTTGGTATCAGACGATATCAGCTTTAAAATGAAATATCTGCATCGGCCCAAAATGAAAGTCTCTGCCAATATGATAGGCCAAGAAACGATGCTTTAATTTTGCCGAAATGTTCAATGTGTGACTAAATGCATGTCCGTAGCGCAAGGGTGCTGTTGCGTCTCCTGGGTCAAGCGTTAAAGAGGGTGTAACAATATGTCTGGAGTTTTTTTTTTTTTAAGTGTCTGACACACATAGCAAAGTTGCTATTTGCAGTGATTGCTCAGCATTGGTCATGCCAGGAGGAGTCACATTACGTTCCTTCAACGCTACAAAATTTGACTGTCCATCTTAAAAAAAAAACATCATCCCATTCAATTACACAAATTTGTGAAGAATAAAGGGAATATGTGCATGTATCGGCATTGGCAATCAGTCAAAAGAAAAACCAGCGTGTCAGATATCAATGAATGAAATATCGTGCAACACCATCTGTTTCTGTTATTACCTCGGCCTCCTGAACACGTGTGCGTTTGGCCGAGTCAGCTTGTAACAAAACTGCTGTGTGTTGCTGATTGTGAACACTGTGCTGTCGGTCTGGGAAGGATGTGGAGGACATGAGGAAAAAGGGATAGGAGGACATGTGAGTGGGGGAAAAAAATGAGGAAAGAGGAATGAGAGGGGAGTGGTTAGATCAGGAAACAACAGTAAGAAGGAGGGAGGAGCTAGAGGAATGAGGGGAAAGGGCAGGCAGTGGAGGAGGACAGGGTTAGGGTTAGTAAACGGGGGATGAGTAAACATGTTTATGAACTGAGGGTGCTGAAAAGTTTGGAACAGGTATTAATGGAAAGCCAGCGCTGAGCTACAGAAACCCTGCTCAGGTCTTTTCCAAAGTCTGTTCCCACATGTTACCTCACACAAGGAGTCCTCATGTCTGTTACGAGCAGAATTGACAGAATAAACAGCTCCAAGTAGCAATTCAGTCTTTGTGACTCTGAATCTTTTGCAAAATGGCAGCAATGTCAGCCACCAAACAGTAGAGATCACAAGTTCATGGAGGGCACAGATGAAATTAAAACTGCAAGCAGTGATACGCGGGCCCTGGCACGCTGCACGTCGGGGATCGAGCTGGTCGGGGCCGCCGGCTCCCCGACGTGCAGCACGCGAGGGTCCACATATTCCCCCTTGCAGTTTACTTTTTTTTTTTTCGATCTCATTCCTTCTTATTCTTGAAAAAAAATTGCCTTTTTTTTTTTGGAGGCTTTGAACATCTTCAAAAACTCATGATAGTTGGTACCTGACGCAAGTTTCATGAGGTTTGGAGCATTGTTTGACCTTAAACATCAACTTCCTGTGTCACGGCGAAACATCAAACGCCCTGGCTACACTATATACAAAAATGACTTTTGGGTCACATGCTACAGTATGACTTTTTATGGACGACATACAGTATGAATTTTGTATTATTTTTTGGAGTATGACCTTTTTTTGAACTGACATGCAGGGATTGATCAAGTGGGGATCGAACCCAGTTACATCTCACTGTGAGGAAACTGCTCCAAACACGGCACCACTGTGGCATGTTGTCTGAAATATGATTAAAAAAAAATAAAAAAAAAAAAAAGTCTTAGTATGTCATCCAAATTATGGAAAAAAATTCATATTATTCCATTAAAATGTATTATTGTAATGTATTAACCTTTATTTTTTGTTATTGCTTTTTATTTGAGTTTTTGTATTAGGGTTTTGTTTTGTATTGCTGTTTTAGTATGACTTTACAACGCAAACCCGAACCAACCATGTGCCTTTGATATAAGTTTAAAAAAAAAAAAATCATACTATGGCATGTCATCCAAGTTATGAAAAAAAAGTCATACTATCGCAAAAATGACCCAAAAATGACTTTAGGGTCACTTTTTTAACGACAGTATGACTTTTTAATCACATTTTGGATGACATGCGATAGATAGATAGATAGATAGATAGATAGATAGATAGATAGATAGATAGATAGATACTTTATTAATCCCACAAGGGGACATTTTTTTTGCTACAGCAGCATTATAGATACAGGTAAAGCAATAAAAGCAGTAAAAAAGTATTGAATATAAATATAAAAATGCACAGTAAAGTATGAAATAGTATGACTTTTGGGTCACTTTTTGGCAGCCACGCCACGGGAACACTGATCTACGAAAACTATTTCTTTTGATAACTTTTAATTCCAAACATGTTAAGAGTGCACAGACTACATTTCAAGTCGGTCCGACAAAATCTGTAGGAGTTTGTTAAAGTACAACATGTGTGAATCACCAAAATGGTGACTAAATTAAAAATGGCGGACTTCCTGTTGAGTTGATGTAATGCTGCGTTGGAACTTTTTTGTACATCTCGGTGTGATACACATGTCCACCGAATTTCGTGCATGCGGAGAATAATGGTAATCGCTTGAATAACAATATGGTTTTTGCAGCATCGGCGCTCAAGCCCTAATAATTCACTCCTAGACTTGTCCTGTTGTGGGGCCTGTGTTCTTTGTTTATGCCTTTGGCAGGAGAGGAGCGGACAGTATCACAGTCTGAGTCTGTAAGCCTGCACACACACTCACAGAGAAAGGAAATAGAGGAAAGTTGCTGCAGAATTTGTCTGTGTTCTCTAAGGCGGGAGCCGAACAAGCAGACAGGACTCGTGGTTCAGGGTCACAGTTTCAGAGACATGTCATAAAATGTTGTGCAATCAGATCCGAGTATGCCATTCAGGTGAGACACAAATTTAGTGCGACGTACTTCATTCATTGAGTGTATTCTCAATGAGTTTACAGAGCACAAAAGTCACTTAAAAAAAAACAACCAGGCTGTGCTTGAAATACAGATAAAGCTCAGAGCAATTCATCTGGGCTGGAGGGACGTTCACATGAACGCACACACACAAACACACACAGGGCCTCACTATAAATCCTCATCTGATCCTTGTGAGAGAGTTTATTTTGCAAGACAGCGGGAGCTTGGAGGAAAAACAAGCAGCAGAGCAGACCGTGGACCAGTTCAGACCAGTCTGGCTAAGCACTTTTCAGAGCTTTCATCTCATTGTTTCAGGATCACTGCAAAGAGCAGTCTCATTTTACAGGTTAGATTTCTGTCCAGGCTTTCATTTCTTTAAAAAAAAAAAAAAAAAAAACACACCCAACAAGACATGTAGAAAGATGATATATTTTAGCTTCCTGCAGACTGTAAAGTGTAGACGTATTGGACTAAAAGAAGAATCCACATTTCATAAGTTCTTGCTCTACACGTGCATTCAATCATGTCAGATTGCACTTGGACTTTGAGTCACTTTGTACCACTGATATTTTGCAGGTGCACATTAACCCACTGCTCATAAATTGTTCTGCTGCCTCTTCCATTAGTATTTCCTCCCGTTTTTTTTTTTTTTTTTTTAAGTTCTCCTTTTTCTCTGTCGAAAAGCATGTGGCCTAGTTTTCACTCTGAGACAATGAGGAGCCTGTTCAAGGCCCCATCACTAATGATTGGGCATGAATGGAGCGATAATATGGACGAAGCAAACACATAGAAGACAAAAAAAGAACACACATAATGCTGTTAACACGTGAAGAGTTTATGTAGTATTCCTTGGTTACAGCACATTAAGGTAAATGAGTCTTAGCTTCTATTAGAGTACTTCTTTTCTGTATTTTACATCTCCCTCTTTCCTGTTACAGCCTTTTTTTCTCTCTCTCTCTCTCTCCCTTCCACTCTCTCCCCTCCTCTGAGCCTCTCGAACTACCATCACCTCCTTTCAACAATGGCCGCACATTATGTAAGAACGCTCCTTTCTGTGAGGAGAATGTAAAACGGCTCTGTTCGCGGTTGATGAGGGTTTTCTGCAGCGTGGCTTTACATCTGAGCAGAGTGGCGCAGCGGAAGCGTGCTGGGCCCATAACCCAGAGGTCGATGGATCGAAACCATCCTCTGCTATTTTGACTGTAATATTGTCTCCATGTCGTTTACCTATGACACAGTTCGACGTGTCTTTCTAAAAAAATCTGCAAAAGACGCTTTACGCGGACATGAACGCTTGCAGCATGGGCACAATACTGTTTGACCTGCTGCTGTCGTTGAGCCTGTTTAGTGGCTCGTAGGTAAATGTTAAACCGGACTAACTGGTCATCTCATTAAATATTTACCTCATTTGTGTCTGCTGCACGTTTTCCCTTCAATTTAACAGGCAATTACCAGAGAGGAGAGCAGCGCAGGGAATCGTGAACACTGAACTTTGAACTGGAGGCTTTAACTGCATCACATAAAAACACATGACACGGGGATCCTCTGAATATTTTAACAGTTTCAGTGCTCCTTGTCAGTCTGTGAATGAGTAAATGAGGCAAAAAAAAAAAAAAAAAAAAAAATCAAATTGATATTGTGCAGCATGTTCCTGTGGCCATTGATCTATCATATCGTAGAGTTTTAATGGTGGAGGGGAACGTTGCACAATATGCACAGCTGGAGCTTCCTCCGCTTTGTACTGATGTCTGTTGTTGCATTCTTTGTTCTATTGTTTCAAACAGGGCATGTCCACGACGCGTATGTACTTCACATTGTCAGTTTATTTGATGCAGTATGAACACAGATTCACGTGAGAGGAAAAAGTATCACGTTGTCAAAAAAAAAAAAAAAAAACGTAAGTTGTTTCAAAAGCTGTGTTGTTAAAATCGTAGAGGCTAAATCCATGACCGCAGAGCACCCCCTGGAGTTTTCCACTGCTCACTACATTTCTCAGACGAGAGTTTTGAAGAGTCAGTGACCAATTTTAATTTGGATGAAATAAAGATGTGGACAAGAAAACAAATCGAGATAGGTTAGAGCGGGTGGTCCGAGTGACATTATAAATGTTTATGGCTTCATGTGTGCACAAATTTTTTTATTGTCATGTCATTTTATTGGCTCTGTTTTTGTAAAGTTTTAAAAGAAACAGAAACTCTTTAAGATTCAAATTATAGTCACACTGAAGGTAGTTTTTTTTTTTTTTTAATACTTTGGTGCCAAATTCAAATGTAATTGAACTTTATTTATAAGTATTTGGGTGAAGAACTATACTGGAGATGCTTAGAGGGGAAAAAAAAATCACTATTTGGTGGAGCTGTTAACAACTCATAAACATCTGAAATATGGCTCTGAAGTATAAAGCACTGTCAAATAGAAATACTCAAGTAAAGTACAAGTAGGCTCACTCAAAACTTGACTTCAATACTTTGGGAATAATGTTATCACAGCCTTGGTGAATTTTAAACATCTACTAACCTAAATGAGAAGAGAGAAGAGAGGAGAAAACGAACCTAAGCTACTTCAACGTCGCTTCTGTCAGACGTAATCACGTAATCACGCATTCGCCCGCGTCACCAACCAGGAAATTAATGCATCTACAGAGAGAAGCGGGACTGGAGAGTCACAACAAGAGCGGCTCGCCGTCAAAGCTCCAGATATCTGTTCTGTGTCCGCTAGAAAACGCGTCGTTTCCCCCCCCCCCTGTTATTACCGAGAACTGACATGTCACGGAAACCCAAAGAAGAATACTATCGCTTTTTCACCGTTACCGAGCCACGCGCACACGAGAAGGGCCACACCGAGTACAAAGTAGCAGCGAGGGTCAGTTCACTCTCCATCTCTCTTCGGCCACATTGTCTTTGAATTGAAACGCTAACTTTAGTTGCGATTATGTCACCGTGCCTTGTAGCTGTTTTTTTATTTATTTATTTTTTTTTTTGCTTTGTTGAATTTCGATTTGAATACATAACACGTGTTTTGTAACATTTACCCCCGGTTTGGTCAGTGACGTCAGTTTAAAGTAGCGAAGTGACTTTGTTTTGTTCCTCGATTTATGACACGGTGAAATCACAAAAGGCCCAGACACAGATACATATACAATGGGCCTTTTGTTATCGGAGGCAGTGGTGCCCGGTGATCGCTGGGGTGATACAGACGGAACATGTGGTTGAGCTGGTGAGCACCCCCATGACCACATTAACGCCCCGTGGCGCACAAAGTCAAAGAGAATCCAGCTACGATGAGCCCTTCATCTCCTTCACTCGTATATATCAACAAACAATACCTCTCAAAACCTTTCCCCCGAAACCACCGCCATTGATTTCTACTTTGATACGTGTTAAAAACAAACCCCTCCTTCTCTTCTCCTCTGTGGTTTGCAGTTTGTGTCCAAGTGTCATCCAGAAGATGTGAAGGAAGTGGTGGTGTGGAGGAGGTTCTCGGAGCTGAAGAAGCTCCACGGCGAGCTGGCCTACACGCACAGGAACCTGTTCAGGAGGCAGGAGGAGTTTCCGCCTTTTCCTCGTGCTCAAGTTTTCGGTAAAAGACGGGAGACCGACCCGTAAACATCCCCAGTTGAATTGGGTTGCGTAATGTGCTGTGGGGAATATATGAATGACAGAAGTAAATCATCGTAGTCTGCTGGCGTTTCTTTACATGATCAGAACTGTTAATTTACCCTCAAATGATTTATAGTGTTTTTATGCAATCGGCCTGTTGAGTGTGTTTTAAGTCATTTCTGGTGACGATCTGCTTATTCCAGATTATTGTGACATTTCTTCTCAACACGTGGCTGAATTTTTTAGTCGTTACTAACTTACAACTGCAAAGGCACCAACAGAGTGGAGCTGCATCATTTCACCTTGATGGCAGTCAATCAAAGCTGACTTGCTGCATCTGAAGACAAACTGCTTGACAAAGAGTGGCAGCAGTTGTAAACCTCATTATTGTTAACACCACTTCCTCTATTACAGCCTCACGAATGTTTATTTATGCTGTCGGTTTTTTTCATTCTTTTTTAGCACCATCATCTGCAACGACAACCCATATATACGTTTTAAATGTGTTATTATGTTGTGTGCTTCTGTTTTAGGAAGGTTTGACGAGGCTGTGATCGAGGAGAGGAGAAAGGCTGCAGAAACGATGCTTCTATTTACCACCACAATCCCTGCTCTCTACAACAGCCCACAGCTCAAGGACTTCTTCAGGGTAAACCAGATGTGTAATAGCCACACATAGAAACACACATGCTGGACCAGGAGTTGTTAGGTTTCTGGACCCTTCCTCCTTCTACCCCACAACCTCTCCTTCCTGTCCAACTTCTTCTCAGGGCGGCGAGGTCACGAGGCCTCTGGATCCCACCCCTCTGTCCTCCGCTGGGCCTCTCCCGCCGCCTCTCATCCCCCTCCCCAAGCGGAGGGCCTCAGACTGTGAGCCCGCTGAAGAAGAGGAAGGGAGGGAGGCGCCCACGTTACCCCAGGATTTGGGCAACAACCTGAGCTTAGAGGTGGGAGAACCAGAGGTGGCAGCCGAGGCTTACAGCGAGATCGGAGGATCACCGAGAGAGGAGGAGCGAGAGGAGCTTAGCGACGTAGAACTCGACGACAGAGGTACCGCTGCCAGAATTCGTATGGGTGTGTGCTTTAAAAAAAAAAAAAAAAAAAAAGTCATTCTTATCCTTCTTCTTACTTTTTGGTCCATGTTTCCACCTCCAGTTCCATCCCCGTACCTATCCCCAGCCAGGAACCACCAATCAGAAGAGACCCAGGAAGAATTTGATTCGCTGTTCGACTCTGTGGCAGAAGAGCAGCTTCCATCCCCAAAAGAAGAATGTCCTCCGCCATTAACTGATAATGACCTGGCTGCCTTTGATCCCTGCTACAAAGGTGATGTGTAAATAAATATGAATTTGAATCATATACAGTAAAACTGCTTTTCCTGCTCCCACATCTCTTACTCTAATATCTTAGAACAGACTGGTTATTCTATGGGGTAATTTGATCTAAAAGAATAAATCAACACTTTGACATAATCTCCCTTCCCCATTTAACATTTTTACTCTGGCTTTGTTTTGTTTTAATATTTCCCATGTTTAGTATCGCAGAACTTCCTGCCAAAGATGGATGTCTGATGGATGAGAGTATCTGTATGATAAGCAATGTTTAATAATGTTGAGGCCTCCTGATTGAACTTCCCTTACTTGTATTGATCAGGCTGCAGTGAGGCTAATTGGCTTTACATAGAGTTGATATTAGCACATTGTGACCGTATGCCGTGTAATATAATATGAAAGTCAAACGTCTATCTCTCTTGAATCGACCTGGTAAGATAATATAAAAAAAAATAGTAATCAAAAATAAATAAAGACACAATAAAATGGAGCATATAGTTAGTGCTTCCTTAGTATCTATTTTTTTGGGGATACTTTTTTTTCATTCACCCAATTGAAATATTTTTCTGATAGTGGTTCTTTTGTTGTGAGTGGTAGCGTGGCCGAGCGGTCTAAGGCGCTGGATTAAGGCTCCAGTCTCTTCGGGGGCGTGGGTTCGAATCCCACCGCTGCCAGTGAAAAGTTTTCAATCTGTTCCTTTCTTATCACACGACTCAGGCCACCTGTTCCTCACGGTGATTGTAGCCTGCAACCCAACGCTGTATTTCAAATTGCATTTTTTTCCGTTAGTACACTCAGATATAATTATTCACATATCAAAATGACATGTTCATTGCGCTTGTTTTGTTCAACCAGTAGTCTCAAACCGGAAACTTTCCACAAAAATATTATATCAGCCAAAGGGCATTAGATTTTTTTTTTTTTTACATCTAAGCAGCTGGAACCAGACGCATTTTAAGACATTGTATTTTGATTGTTACAAATAGGAAATGGAATTTATTTTGAACCTGCTGGAAATGTTCTCCTTTCTCAGATAGAACATCTCCTTTTCTCTCCATTTCAGACAGATCCAATTCCTCCACTGACCACTCAGAATTGTTCTCCCTGCCACCGTCCGGTCTAGATGGAGGGGACACGGGTTACTTGAACCAAGCAGCCATTGAGCTGACAGCTGCCATGAAGCGGGAGAAGGAGGGAGAGTTTAGTTCTGCCATCCGTGGATACAGGACAGCGGTGGACATACTGATCACTGGAGTACAGGGTGAGTAAGACTGACCCGGATGTACAAAAGGATGGATGGGTGGATGGATAAAGATGAAGAGAGGGGAGTATTTAGTTCAGCAACACTCCAGTAATAAATATAAGCCCCAAAAATACTGATCACAGAACCACATGCTCGGAAAACAGCAAAAAAAAAAGATGAGTGCACTGTTATCGGTTCTCTCTACTTACTTTTATCATGCAATGATGTGAGTCCATTTTAAATATAGCATTTTACCTGAATGCACTCTGTCCTGTCCATTACTGGATGAATTGTGAACCAGCTTTGTTGCTATAGCGACAGACAATGAAGTCACGTCTTCAAATGCAAAAACGACAGTCTGCGTGATGGTGCAGATCAAAATCATACAGTCCCCTCAGTGTTTACAGTTGTGTTGACATTATTTACTCAGCCACTACACATTTTCAGTGCTGATGAATGCAGTGTAAATAGCTGATACCCACACTTGCACACATGCGGGAAAATAAAAGGCACAGCAAATCAAATATGGGATGTCAGCATGTGGTCTCATCTTAAAATCAACCCTGCTATTTCAATCAAAATTTACAGTCCTGCTTTCGAAAGGGTCAACGATGTGTTATGTGGACATAAATCTGTTGTTCACCGCTAATAGGTGTCTCGTCAGGTCAGTCGCAGCTATTGTCCATTTAGGAAAGGTATGTATGAGGTAGTGTGGCCGAGCGGTCTAAAGGCCTGGATTAAGGCTCCAGTCTCTTTGGGGGATTGTGGGTTCGAATCCCACCGCTGCCGAGCAAAACTCTTCATCTAAAGATTTGACGTGCTCTTAAAAAGTCTCTTTTTCTGTGTGAAAGCACTGAATGAAACACGTCACCTTTCAGACAATCTATAGATCCCCAGAGACATTTCACCTGTCCTCCATACTGCTTCACATCTGCTAAGCCATTGTCTCGTTTAATAGCTGGTCTGGACATGTATTGCATGTATCTGGAATTTAAACACTCGATTGTCAAAAATATTTGTTTCAGGTATTTACACAACAGACACTTGCGATCACAATAATTAATGCAAATTCAAGATGTCTCCTTAATATTTGCTGGAGCATAAAGTAGTCTTTCCAACAACAGTGGTTGCTTTATTATCGAAAATAATGTCAAATCAGCACGGCTCTGCTCTGCTCCCCTCACCATCTAAACAAACCGCACGCAAGCTCCCCGAAACAACCGGAAAATTGGGAGTCACGGGGTTTGTGGGAAATGTGGTGTGAATGAGGAGTAATTTAGATTAGTTTTATACAAAATTGCAGTTGTAAGTGACTTTACTTTGTTTCTGTGCACACAGTAGGCCTTTGTTTTGAATTAGTATGATTTAAAAAATAATTTAAAGCAGTCACAGATGCCTGTTTTGTTAAGCTACAACACTTTTATGAACTTTTTGGCACTTTGAAACACCTCCAAAAGATTCTGGAAGACAACTTCCAGTTCTTCTTCAGCAGTTCTAAGAAATGAAAGCAACAAGTGGTGACAATGTCAGTCAGAAACATGAATCAAGACGTTTAATGCCCTTTCTGATGTCACAAATGGCAGCTTAAGTAGACGTAGACATAACAGTATGTGCAGATATCAAAATGTTGACTGGACATTAATATGTACGTGTAAGTGCACTATTTGCAGTTTTCCCCTCTGAGTACATAGTATTGATTCCCCCCCCCCCCCCCCCCCGCAATAGAGACACAAACATTCATTTGGATTTAGGAATGAACTGGTTAGATTTTGGTGGTCATGGGTCAAAGGTCATTGTGGCCTCACTAAACATGTTTGTGTGTGGCTATAACTCGAGCATTCACACACTGATGATGAAAACTTTCACACAAGGAATGAGGAATCCATTTTTAGAATTTGTTGCTTCTTTGCAGCAACAAGATCGATATTTGAAACGTTGTCTGCTGTCACAGCTACTGTAAACAGCAACTTGTAAACTTAACCACACAGGCCAACACAAGTATGTGTCTGACGCTGTAATGGGTTGTCTTTGGTTACTATGAACCGATATCCAGAAGGGTGACGTTGGGCAACCCTCTCCTATTACATGTCTGACAGGCATGGTATGTGGTAGCGTGGCCGAGCGGTCTAAGGCGCTGGATTAAGGCTCCAGTCTCTTTGGAGGCGTGGGTTCGAATCCCACCGCTGCCAATGTAGAGTTTTTCAGTTCAACAGCTTTCTGGGGGGGATTTAATCTCACTGTGATTGTTCTCTGGGAACCCTGTGGGAATCCTGTCCTGTCTTCTCATCTTTGTCTGATTGTCTGTCCACCTGCGTCCAATTGTCTTCCCTCCCTCGTATGTGTTTTCCTTTGCATAAAAAGAAAAAAAAAGTGGGCCATGCTGACATGAATGAGTTTGTGACATCACAAACTTACAGAAGTCCAAACAGCACAAATACAGGCTCTGTGCATTTTTACGTGGAGTGAGCCATTTGCCACTTTTCCCAGTATCTATCGAAAAAACAACTGGAAGTCAGAATTCCTTCAATATGGGACTTTTAAATTGTTCAATTAGTTAATCAGTTTTTTTTCCTTATTAGAAGGGAAACGTTTCAGAATCACACCGCTTTTCTTTTCCCATCTCCTTTGCACGCCGTTTTAAGACAATAGCAACATATTTACACTATTGAGTAATGACACTAATCTTTTTCATCACTTTGTGTCTCCTCAGGAGACCCAGATCCGGTACGCAGGGAGTCTGTGATGAGAAGGACAGCTCAGTATCTGAAGCACGCTGAGCTGTTGGTCGACAGGCACTCCTCACCCAGTCACACTCACACGCCTGAACACACACACGCGCAGCGCCCGTAGGCGCACAACATATAAAAACAAATCAAAGACAAAGAAGCTCAGGGTTGTGGAATCCACGTAAGTCACCCAAAGTCATAGGAATACTCACGAAAACACACAAATACAGTGGACACGCACACATGTGCACATCTGGTCATTTTGAGCACGCCGTTCCCGAATACAATCACATCGAGGTGGTAAACTACTACTGTTTATGGCACGCACACACACACACACACACACACACACACACACACACACACACACACACACACACACACACACACACACACACACACACACACACACATATAAACACATACTCCTGAGGTACACACTACACTGTAGACTTCTCCTTTAGTTGCCTTTGTTTAGTGAAAAATATGTGATTTATAAAATCTAAATATGAAAACTGAAGGTAACTGTTAATGGACAAATAATCCTTCTACATTTCTCTCTATCTTGTTTTTACAATGTTTCTTGAATACATTAATGTCTATGTATATCAGTGATTTGCATTTTGCACAATGTTTTGTTAATAAATATGATTTTAATTTAAGTCAAAAAGAAATGCTGTTTCCTTGGTTACATTTTGAAAGGCAGTTTGCTCCAACCAACAGAGGTCAGTAAAACTCTTTTAAACGCAGCTGCTCAGATTCATTTGCTCAACATGTAGAACAGAAATGCACATGATTTCTTTCACCGGCAAATGATATCATGCTACTGTAGCACAGGAACTGCTGGTACACTTCTACTTTACAAGGGCAATAAGCTTCCAATTGGAGGTGTTTGTCAGGTGTAAAAACAATGAATAGAATAGGAACACCATTCAATAAGCTTTGATGGTGTAATCTAAAATCAGCTTCTGTAGTGATTTCAGATAGTCAGTCTAAGTCACTCGTTGCAGTAAGTACACAATAATGGCTCAACGTAGCTCAGTAGTTCTTTTGCATTGTTGCATATTTGCAGTAACGAGGCAGTGCCTCTGAGAGGCACTGTTGGCTGTTGGATAGGAACTATAACTCATCTTCGGCACTTGTTTTCCTCAGCTGGGCGACTTTAAGCACAAAGCAATAAACTGTGGAAGAAACTACAACCTGACAGTTGATGAGCTCTTCTGCCTTCAGCTGCAGCACTCATAAAAACAGCTGCCACTAGTTCTGTTTTTTCTCATCGTAAATGTACCGTAGGAAACACACGAGAGAGTCGACGGCTGCAAAATGGACCTTTAAATGGATGATATACATTTGACACATAATTCACCTCGCTGCTATCTTTTGTTTACTGATTTGTGTTTAGCCCACCTTATGGTTATTCCCATACCGCTGGGCTCCCTTTTCCATGCTTTACACTACAACTGGTGAAATAATAGCTACAAGATGTTTTAAAGCAGTAATTTACACCATGTCTAATATACATTACATGTATTCCAGATAACATATTGTGCTAATTCACGCATATTTTGTGCATCATAATACTTCTTTATATCATGGTTTCAATGTGTATGCTTGAATCAGACCTAGCAGCTTTATTAGGTTAAGTTTTGGTATTTTCAACACTGTATGAAAGAGGACAGCGGTTGGTTGGTTAGTTGAGGAAAAAGAGGAGGAAGTGGCAGCGCGAAAAAGAGGAGAAAAGAGGAAAGAGCTCACCGCCATACAGCAGAATCCCTTCTCTGGAGAGGAGAGAGGGATGGACGGAGGACTGGAAGGACAAACAGATGGAGAGGCGACAAAAAAAAAGGAGGAGGGGGAGGCCGGAGAGAGGAAAAGGCTACCCTTCCTCTCAGCAGATGAGAAAATGAGGGGTTGTAGGGAGTGAGAGATAACAGAGAGGATAGAGGAGAGGGAAAAAAGAAGGGATGCGATTAGAGAATAAACAGAGATCATCCCTCCATTGTTGAAGGGATGGAAAAAAATGGACCCTGCCTCTTCCTCTATTTTCTGTACCTCTTTTTTTTTTTTTTTTTTTTTTTTGCATGCTTTGTTTTGACCATTGTGGGGAGCTTGAAGTGGATGGAGGGATGGTGGAGAAAGCAAGAGATAGCATTGCTCCATCCTGTTACATATCCCTCTTTTTGCGCTCATCTCTCCACCTCTCTACCTCCACCCCCCCCGTCCCCCCCCACCTCATTCTAGCACTCCACCTGTGAAAGGCAGAGGATGTGAGATAGAGAGGAAGATGGAGAGACAAAGAGTTGGAGGGAGGGAGAGAGGAGAGGTTTGAAATCACTGAGAGGAGGAGGGGTTGGGGTGAGGGGGGGAGAGTGTGTGTGTGTGTGGGGGGGGGTAGAGCCTCACAACATTAGCATGCTGAGAGTGTCAGCACTCTCCTCTTTTTTCCTCTCCCTCCATCCCCATCCCTCTTTCCACCCCTCCCTCTGTCTCTTTCTCCTCACTGGTCACTGCAATTATACCATCAAAACACTCCAGCCTGAGAGCATAATAGCTTCCCTCTGTGTGTGTGTATGTGTGTGTGTGTGTGTGTGTGTGTGTCTGTGTGGTTGTCTGTGTGGTTGTGTTGTCATGAGAGATCAAAAGAAAGATGTGTATGTGTGTGTGTATTTGTGCATAATTTAGTACCATACATGGTGCATTACGTGTGCATGTATGACAGGGAGGGCAGCTGTTGGTGTGTGAGTGTGTATGCCAAAAACTGGATCTGCAGCATGTGTGGGTGCACATGAGTGTGTGTGTGTGTGTGTGTGTGTGTGTGTGTGTGTGTGTGTGTGTGTGTGTGTGTGTGTGTCTGTGTGTGTGTGTGTGTGTTTAAGTATCTTTTTGAGTCCCACCGAGTAGAAAAACTGCTTCTCCAACCTCTGACCAAACACACTCTTAAATGCACTCTAAGAGACCCACTTTACATGTGTGTGTCGAGTGAGTTTCTATTTACACACACACACACACACACACACACACACACACACACACACACACACACACACACACACACACACACACACACACACACACACACACACACACACACACACACACACACACACACACACACACACAGGCGCTCGCGCTAATGGAGGCACATGGGCATACAGTCATGGCTTGGAGACACAAACCGTTATGACCTACATGCCCAGTGGGTCATCATTAAGCCAAACAGCACACTGTGACACCTTTGGCTGTCTACACACACACACACACACATACACACACGCACACACTCTCTCTTTGTTTTTATTTTTGTTCTCTCAACTTCCTCTATCCCTCTTCCCTTCCGCCCTCTGTCTTCCTTTTTTTTTTCTCTCTAACACACACATCCCCCCTCCATGAGCTTGTTATCCCTCTGCGTCCGTTCGTTTCTCTCTGTCACCTTGCCCTCAGCTATTTGAGTACACTTCTGTCTCTCATACTCCCTCCCATCTCTCTCTCTCTCTCTCTCACACACATAAACACACTCATTCTCTCTCTGTCTATCTGCCTCACGCTCTGGTCCAACTTGTCTCTCTCTCTCTCTCTCTCTTTTCTGTTTCTGTCTGTCTTGACATGTGCGATCATTCTCTCAGTGTCTTCTTCACTTTAGCTCCGGACCTGAGTGATATCTGAGGAGCATCACTGAAAGCATAATTAGAAAATTAAAGGGCAGCTCCAACAATTTTACACATTGAGCGAAGTTCTTTTTTATTGTGAGGAGTGCTACACAGTCTGTGACGGCAGTAATATTTTTTTGCTCTGGCTTTGTAGGGAGCTTTCCAAAGTCTGAAAAAAAAAAACGTCAACCCACTGTGACATCATTATTCACCACTAAGGCAGAAAGCCTTGCAAACTGGAAGTATGCAGTTTCAAATAAGAAGGTGTTAAGGGCCAGCTAGTGTCTAATTAAAAACGCTTCTGAGTTGCATCATGGGAAATGTGGGATTCAGTGTTTTGCATGTGTTTTGGTAAATTTGGTTGACAGTTAAGAGAACGGATCAAAGCAGTTGTAAAATATGGAAACCAAATAAGCTCCAATATTTGTCTTGTAAAACACATTTTATAACACAGTGCACACATGCATGCTGCAGAGATGTTCATCATGGATACCACCCTCGTGAATCATCACATGTTGTTGCCTCACATTAGAGCCCAAATTACTGCTACCCAGAGTTTAAGGGGCAGACACATCTCAACACTGAGCTCGAGGCGCACTTAACCATTATCTAGTTTGTGCTTATAGCGGGACCATCATTTGATAATGACCCAAAACATCCTTCAGGTTCTGAGGAGTTTTGACAAAGAAGTGAAGGAAAAGCGGCCAACGAATGCTCAGCATATGTGGGAACTCATCACTTCAAAAGCATTGTACTGTGTCTCGCTGAGAGAAAAGCCAAGTGTACAAAGCACAAGGTGGCTCCTTAAAAGAATCTCAAATTCAAAACATATGGTACTTTGTTTTCTCATTTTTGTGGTTATGACATCATTCATTTGTGTTATGGTGTATTCAGTACTGATCTAGAATACAGAAAACAATTTTTTTTTTTTTTTTTAATGAAAAAATATACCCTTGAATGTACTTTTTATTGGTACTGTATGTTTACAAGTCATCCAGGATGACCAAAAAGAAAAATATAAAAAGGTAACAATACGATAACCAAACCGACATCACGCCAAAGCCTGCAATACACCTGACAGTCAGCTAGAGATTAGCATACCAGTGTCACGTGTTTGCCTCGCGGTGACCCGAAAAACCATGTGGTTAGCGGTTAGGGGAAAAGAACAAAGCCCATTTAAACATCCTGCAGATACATAACAGCATTTGGATACGTGATTCTCGCCACTTGATTAAGTCCAATAATCACTCTTTTTAGTTACGTTTTTGGCCTCCACCACCTCCAAAAGAAAACATCTGACTCTTCAGTGGCTAAATTTTCCACAAACTAGTTGCTGAGTTTGTCTCTCAGCCAGTCAGTGCTCATATGAGAAGTGATCAGTGGGTTTATTCGAGATTTTTCACTGAAAATTTGTTGCCAGAAAAAAAAACTATTTGAGTTCGCGCGTTCGAAAATCAAAACAACGAGCTAACAGAGGCTTAAAGCACACCACAGAGCTGACGGAAACTTGCCACTATGAGTTGACCTCTTTCACACTGAAAATACTCATTTGACCCACTGTTAATATGAAAGTATTGATTAACTTTAATTGGGTTTTCATATCTATTTCTTCCTTCCCCTCGCACTCGCTGCCTCTCTCAGCTCCGTGTTTTGTCCGTCCTCTCTTCCACACCCATCTCTCTCTCTCCCGTTGTAAGTAAATCAATGAGCATACACTTTATGCCATTTATTGATCCGTTCATTTCTAGCTACCCTCACCCCCTCCTGTTCTTGCCCTCTCCCTTTCTCCCACTTTAACACTCCACTCCCCCCCCATCCTATTTCTCTCCCCTTTCCACCTCCCCTTTGAACTGATAATCTCTTTTCCCTCTCTTTCTCTCTCTCTGTCAGACCCTTTCTCTTTATATCTCTCGCTCTGGGATATCCTATTTATATGGCTGGCACCTTCATGCTTCTACTGAAGTGTGTGCGTGTGTGTGTGTGTGTGTGTGTGTGCGAGAGTGAGAGAGAGTGTTTGATGTTCGTCTAAGTGGTTAACATAATATGAGCCCTCGGAGAGATGACGTTCAGGCACTCACACTCACACATACACAGTTTCAGGCTTTTTGTAGGCTTTTTTTTCTGTGAGCAATTTGTGCTTTTTAGTATTCTCCAGCTTGTGCAGCAGATCCATGTATTATCTATCAATTGCATTCTCCCACTCTGTCCAAACACACACCTTTGTTCCTCGACCGACTTCCTCGAACGAGAAAAAAACCCAGAATTATCTTTTGTTGTTTATTATTGCAGATGGAGCCATCATTTCATGACCTCGCTGTCTCCTGTCCTCCTCGCTCTGCATATGTTTTTATTTATTCAGACCTCTCTCCCTCTTTCCTGCCCTCTCCTCCTCTCTGCATGTTTATGTTTATTCAGACAAATCTCCCTCTTTCCCCCCCCCCTCCATCGCTCCCCCTTTTCTCTCCTCTCTGTACCCATGTGTCCAGCTTTTGTTACCAGCCTTGTTTCCATAACAACTGCGACCTTTCACTCAGTGCATAACCATTTTTAATCAGAAGTAGAGAAAGACAGAGATGAAATGAGACACAGAAAGAGAGAGAGGAGGGAGTGAATCATAAGGGGAATGTGATGCACTGGATAGATGAAAAAAAAAACAAATGATCCCCAGGAAGAGATAAGAGAAGGAAGCAACACAGTGAAGTGAGGATTTGAAACAGGCTTTGGTCTCACGGTGAGATCATGTGAACAGTTTGGAAACATTCAGCAACAGTGAACAGTGCTGCTCAAGTTCAAGCCTCTACTTAAATGTTTTCATGGATTCAGGACATCTGTGACTACAGAAACACGGATGAAGCAGATCAAGGACAGCGTTAAAAAGACCATTGTGGTGCACTGACCATGGGTATTTTTGATCTGTTGCTTCCAAATGGTAGACCTTATAATACCCTAGTGGTCATATATTACTCAATGAAACTGTAGTGCTTTAAATCATTAAGATACAGAATATATATTTCACATCTCTGTAAATTTGAGTCGTGTTATCTTAAAGTCATCAATAAATCTGTTGAAATGTGATTTACACTTGACTCATAATTTGACATTTACTAAACCTAATAAAGACTCCCTGTTCTGGAATCAGATGTGATTTGTTAACTTATTTATAATAATTAAAAAAATAAAAAAAATTAAGATTTTGGTTTTTAAAATTGTACTGTAATTGTCAGTTCTGTGTTTAGTCTCAGTAGCCAGTTTCAGTGTTGGATCTAAAAAAAAAATATTCCTGTGGTGAGATTAGACAGGTAATGAATGACTAAGAGACCCCGACTCCACTTTTATAATGCAGTTTTAGTCACGGCTCGCAGTAGAAAAGAAGAAGAGCCAGCTGCCTTTTTCACGTGCTGGCGTGTGCATCAGCCAGTATCAGCAAATCATTAGATGTTACATTCTGAATTTCTACAGGGAATAAAAGATACGATATTGCTGATGTTCAAGGTGTATTTAATCACAGGGAAAACCATTTTAATTATTAGCGTAACCAGCGGGTACAAATTTAGGCTGTACCTCAAATTGTGTGCTTATACTACAAGTCCAATCACACTGTCAAGGATGGAAGCATGTGGTGCACTCGTACCCGGACGGTGTGCTCTTATTGGTCCACAAAATTCATGTATGAAACACTGGACACTTTTCCAGCCAACCGTCACCACCGTGGCTTCTTAAGTGAAAAAGAGGGATCGCCATTTTGGAGGCCGAGGAAGCTGCAGCTGTCGTAGAATACCAGGCTATACAAATACGTTGCATACGTTCACACAAAAGTGTTTATTTTTCACAAAGTATAAATATACTGTTGTTGGATAGAAGCCATCGTATGTTTATTGTCTGTGTGCAACAGAGGGCACAATAACATGTTCATTTTTAAGTACATTCACCAAATTAAACCAGCAGATATCGTAGCAGGCGTTGCATTTAATTGTTAACGGTTATGTGTGACACGTGCAAGACGGCAGTTTGCAATTTGAACTAATCCTACACTGTCAAAATTCACGCGCTGCACATGTAAGTGCACTAACATGTTTGACTATATGTAAGTGCAGAAGTATGTCAACTGAGACATTGCAGCGGAAGTGTATGGCTGGAGGCGTACAAAACAGTAAAAAGGGATTTTTAATTTGAAACGGATCACATAATGACATTCAGACAAACACTGGTAACCTCAGACATTTGCTTTTAAGAAAGACAATCAGCTTGAATAGTTCATGCTTGCGTATATTTACCAAGCACAAAACTTTTTTTTTTTTGGAGGGGGGGGGGGCAATAAGCACCATTATTCATGAGTAAGATGTTGACATATTTACAGTAATATTCTGGGGTTGAACTGAAATGTAACGGCAGCTGTTTTGCTGACGCTAATGTTACACCAACAGACTTGTCTGCTGGTTGCACAGGTGCTGACGTTGCTGCTCCTGGCCTGCATCCACCAGTCCAGGCCACCGGTTGGGTTTGACTTCGAAGTTGTCCTGTGTCATCATCTGACCTTTTGGAGTGAGCCCAACATCGTTGTGAGGTTGACGTGACGTTGACTGCAAACAGAGAACATACAGGAAGTGACAGCTGGAACAAGTGAGCACCACATAGTGTCTCCTGGGCAGTTTACTTAGTATCATTATCAGTCATACAAAAAACCCGGCGTTGACTGGGAGGAGTGTCATTTTAAAGAAACGTCACGGTTAACACCCGGGACTCCAGAGTAAAAAAAAGCGCCAGTAGGCCTGTCAGTGAGGACAGGTTTCAGCTCTAATTGAAAATGCTCCTCAGTCTCGGTCAGAGTAGACTTCTCACGTATGAATGTGCCTCTGCGGCGCAGAAGAAGCCATCTGTAATAAACTGTTGCTATCATGAATAATCAACTATCAATTATGTGTACGTGCGCGCGCGAGACCGCTTGTGTGTGTGTGTGTGTGTGTGTGCGCGCGCACCAACCGGGGGTCATGCCAACATGGGAGGGACCGGACCGTCAAGTGGACAGCTCTCCTGACCGCCCGCCCACCGCGCGCACCACTCTGCACAGGGAGCAGCGCGTGAGATTTGATGCCAGCCGGAGATAGATGGATTGGCGAGGGAGGTAAAAACCTGCACAGTGACACAACTCGAGTAAAGAGGAGGCGTTTGATGAGTGAGAGTAAAACTGAGAGAGTTACGGAACACGGGACAAAATACAGAGGAGGAGGAGGAGGGAGGGAGGGAGCGGGAAATAGGCGGAATCCTGCTGCTGGCCGGTGTCTTTCTGTCCGCACCGATGTCTGAGGCCCTTCTGGTGCCAGTCAGCCGGAGTCAGCCCGAGACGGAGCGCACAGGAACGGCCGCTGGAGTCGAAAGCTTCGGGGGAGCGGACACCGCTGGAGCTCTTTCTCTGTGACTGAGGGTGAGTTAATTTTTAAACTTCACACACAGCGTAATGTTTGAAAAATTCCACGTTAAATAAGCTTCGAAGGTCAGTGTTTGCTCTTCTCGTCTCTGTGTTTATTTTTTCTTTCATACTGCGACATTAGTCCACCGCTGCCAATTAGTCACAGGACGCACCGCGGGCACGCGCGCACACACACACACACACACACACACACACACACACACACACACACACACACACACACACACACACACACACACACACACACACTGACAGCTCGCGCGTCAGAATGGCCAAAGCGGATTCCTCTCGCGTGGCAGAACCGGCAGATGTTGCCACGAGGAGGCTTCAAACGTTATATGATTTATTCAAAGTAACGTAATTATACCATAGATAGATAGATAGATAGATCACAGGATAACCATGAAATAAAAAAAATAAAATAAAAATAACTTAAACCAAAGTTAGCTTTTAAACAAGACAAAAAAAATAAAAAATATATATATATAGCTGACTCAAATGTATTCAGAAATAGCCTACTGTATATTTTAGATCTTGTTGAAAGACAGTGCGTACTTTCATCGCTGACCATATGTGCAGTTAGGGTTTATATTTATATCCTTATGTAATTCAGTTTGATCATAAAAACAGTTTTTTGATAAATGTGTACTGCTTCCAACAATATAGGCCTGCAACTATGAGCAAATTCTGTTTTTAACACATGTGGATAACCTGTTGGTCTATGTGATATTTTGTCCCCAAATGTTAGAATATGCTGTTTAATTAATTTGGATATAAATTTCCAAAACCTTTCATGCATTAACACCAGTGATTTATGTGTGCTTCATTTCATTTGCGTTTCTCGCTGGTCAGTTTTACCAGTGACAGCTCCAGCCGTCCAAGAGCACCATCCTTAAGCCTAATCTAGTGGTTAATATCTTTCATTTTCATTGCGCAGTGTTCATATTTTGTGCAGCTTTCCACTGGCTTTGAAAAGCTAATCTGTCCCTGATATAAGCGCATTGGTTGGCTTGCCATCTGGGCTGTATTATAGTAGAGGAGAGGGCATTTGAATAATTGATATTTAGCTATTTATAGGAGGATTATTCTCTTCATGTTGCACAAGGGGAACTGTGATCTATCTATCTATCTATCTATCGATCTATCGATCTATATCTATCTATCTATCTATCTATCTATCTATCTATCTATCTATCTATCTATCTATCTATCTATCTATCTATCTATCTGTCTGTCTGTCTGTCTGTCTGTCTGTCGATCTATCGTTCGTTCTTAATGCTCAACAGTGACGATCAAGTGACTCATTTGGTTTCGGATGTAAAACTCTGAGATTGTTCATGTTTTCATTTTTTTTTTTTGTCCAACTACCGTCCCTCTGTCAGTCTGTACTTACATCTGTCCATTTATCATCTGTCCATCTTTCTGTTCAGTGAGCTGTAGTGTATCCATCTGAAGTGGATTAGGGGTGTTATCAAAGCTAAGTAGGACTACTGTTCACACACACACATACACACACTACACACACACACACACACACACACACACACACACACACACACACACACACACACACACACACACACACACACACACACACACACACACACACACACACACACACACACATACATACATGCTGCTCTCACTCCATTTCACTCCACAAGGACCATTGACCATTGTTAGCCCTCTCTCAAGCCTCTTTTGCTTTTGTGTGTGCATGTGTGTGTGCGTGTGCGTGTGTGTGTGTGCGTGTGCATGTGTGTGTTTGACGGTAAACACTCTGATCAAACAGTGCTTAACAAGCTGCCTGAACTGATAACAGAGAGAGAGGAGGAAGAGAGGATGAGAGAGGAATAGAGAGGAAGGAAAAAGGGGCATCGGGAGGGAGAGGAGGTTACATAGTGAAAAAAAAAAAAAAAGGGAATGGGGATGTGTGTTTTTGATCCTGATTAAATAGTGAAATGTAGTGCTGTTATTCATTAGCCCAGTGTTCACAGTTCTCCACGTTACAAGCTTTTCCAGGTATTGTCAGGAATTTCATGTACAATTGCATACTGTGAGTGTTGCAAGTACCCAAAGTTTGCAGCACAGGTAAATAAAAGAAACGCAGCAAACAAATGGTCTGTAATTTTTCTCACACTTTTATTTTTGTGCTCTGCGCAAAGATTCATGTCAAAGTACAATTATCTTCCTCCGTTTTGTCATATATTTAAATGACGTTTGTGCTGTCTTGGAAGCACACATTCAAGAGCAACAGGAAGGACAGTATGAAGAGAGGAGGGTGATAGGTGATATGTGACAAAGATCACAGGCCACATGTTAACCCAAAACACAAGCAGCATGTAGCCTGATCCCCAGTCTGTAGACTTGCACTGACATCCTCTTTCTCTCCGTCTTCCACTGAATTTTTGTTCTGAGCTGCAATGTTGTTTTTTTTCTATGATGCGTTAGAAAGTCGTGGAAAATAATATCAACCCAACTGAGCAGCTGACCGTCTGAGAATTCATCTGTTCTGTGCATAGTTAAATGTACTCTCTTGAACACTGTCACAATGGATGCTTATATTTTTCAGCTTTGTGCAAGGACGGTGCAGCTCATTGTTGTCCCTGTCAAAGTGGAAGTGGCTGTGTTCTGTGATAAACCGGTGACCTGTTTTGCTGTCCAGGTAAGCGTAAGTCATGTTTCAGTCACGTTGTGATGGCCATCTATTCCCAGTGTAGTCACGAAGGCCGTGGAGAGACAATTAAAGAGACCGATTTAAAACCAACGTCAGTGGTCAGTTCACACAAATGACCTCAATTACAAATCCTCATACCGATTTCCTCATAGGTCGATTTCAACTGACTCCCAATACGATACGACGGTTTTTAGCGACCTCTATAGGACTAACACGTCCACGCGCGGAAGAAGCAACATGACCATTGGCTGCCAGACTTTTGTCGTCATAGTAACAATTATAAACACGCGGGTGATGCTCTGACATCGTCACAGTTAGGTTTAGGGAAAATATCATTGTTTTGAGTAATATAACCATTTCTAGGTACTTGATGTAACTTATATTATGTACGTGACATAAATTACGTTATGCGGGGTACGCACATTAAATGGATCGCACAAGAGGAAATGAGCCAACGTTGATTTTTGTTTTCGCACAGGATACAGACAGTTCTGTGTTTTTTTCCATCCAACCACTCCTAACATGTCTCCCTTTGTTCCTCCCGTTTTCACTCTTTACATTTCGTCAGCTGACTTCCTCCATTCCTCCCATTATAATTACTACGTACACGAGAGGTCGTAATAAATGTCAATATAGGTCGTTTTAACACCCTTCAACAATCGACCAGTGTGTTCATTTTCAGTATGTGGACGGTCTCTGCCTTTTACTTCAATACAGTGGAGCTGAATGGAATCTCATTGAAAATGACATTGAAAACAAATTAAAAGCCACTTCGCTCAGATTTTTGTTTTGCTGGGTAATCCACAGAAAACACTATCAGCCATTTTAAAAAGGCCTGTTTTCTTCTGCATAGAGTCGTTCCGTTCAGTAACGTTTCCATTGATTTTTTTTGAATGTCATTTTTCAGAGCTTTGAGCACTACCAACAAAACTCCATTATATACACACAGGTCTTTTTTTTTTAAGTGTAAGCTAGTACAACCTGGCCATACCAATGGAAATGTGCTGTTTATGTAATCATTTACAAAACACTCAAAACCTATTAAAAATAAAACGCACACATCAGCAGCAATAATGCTTATTGTCTCTGTCTTTTTCTGTCTCTCTGCAGTGATGGATTCACCCACAGATCTTTTCGAGGATTCTGCTCCCCAGATACATACTTTTCCTCCCACTCTCAACTCAACAGATCTGCCCGGAGTTCATCCTCAGGCCAGCGCCGGTCGCCCGAATCCTGCCTTCAGACCCCCTGGCTTCCCCCTCATCCACCACCTCTTCCAGCCGGGTGGAGGCGCCAGGAGGATCGCAGGGCTACTCAACACCAACCTGAGCGCGCACAGACACCTGGAAGACAGAAACCTGGAGGAAGACGAAGGAGAGAGGGATGGACAGGTGGATCAAGGGATGGAAGGAGGAGAGGAGGAAGTGATGGAGAGAGAGGACAACCTGTTGGGGGTTAGGAAGCGGCACAGTGAAGCCGCTCTCACGGCCGAATGGAGTCAGGACGTCCTGAAAGTGAAGAGGATGAAGATGGAGAGCCGACAGAGAGATGGGGATTTAGAAGAAGGAGGCAAGAGGCGTGAGGGAGGGAGGGAAGGGAGAAAAAGAGAGCGGGAGGAGCTGAAAGAACAGCTGGAGGAGGCCAGAGAGAGACTGCAGGCTCTGCAGGAGAAAGTGTGGAGGGCTTTTGGGGAAAAGCACTTAGCGCAGGAGGAGAAAAAAAGGAAGCGCAGAAATGGAAACAGTGGTGGAGGTGATGAAGGAGAAGGAGATGTGGGGATGATGGAGGAGGAGGACATCACAGAAGGGATGTATGATGAAGAGGACATTGATGGTGGAGAGATGGAGAAGGAGTCTTTATCCCTCCTTTCTGCTTCCCCTTTTGACAACTTCCACAAACGGAAAGAGGAGTTGCAGAAAGACAGAGATGGGAGGATGGAGAAGGGAAGAGGAGGAGGGTTGCACTTGGAGGGCGTGATGGAGGGATCTGGGTTGTGGTTGGACTGCGGAGGGCTGGCGAGAGGAGACTGGGATGGAGGGATAGAAGAGGAGGGTGAGGAAGGAGGGCAGAAGTTTGCTCAGGCTCTGAAGCTGGAGCTCGGCAGCGCCGTGGCCCGAGTCATCGACCGAGTCCTTCGCCTTTACACCGAGATGACGGATTTCACTCCGTCCTCGCCTCCGGCCGCCGTCTCTTTTCTCCCATCTGATGCAGGGAATGCTGGCGGGAAGGAAAGAGGAGTGTGGATGGGGTTGCTAACGAGAGGAAGACGGGTGGACATGACAAGAGGGAAGGAGGAGAAAACAGGAGGGCAGGACGGAGAACGACAGAAGCAGCTCCAAAAGATGAGCAACAGCAGCACTCTGCCTCCTGGACCGCCGCATCGCGCTGAACCATCAGACCTGACGATGCCATTGGCTGTTCAGAGGTCACCTGACACACGAAAGGCCTACCCACTCCTGGGCCCACATCTCTCTGCTCACCTGAACCCCTCCCACCCAAACCTCTCCCTGCATCACCCCTCTTTAGCTCGTCCTCCCCCTCTTTCTCACCCACCCCTCTTACCTCCAGCTTCACAACCCAAGGACCCCTCCTCCTCCTCCTTCCACCCATCCTCATCCTCCTCTTCCTCTTCCTCCTCTTCCTTCCCCGCGCCTCCCCCCCTCCTCCTCCTCCGCCTCCGCCTCTCCCTCTCCCGCTGCTCCACTACTCCATGCAGCAGCTCTTCTCCCGCTCGCTTCACCACCACCAACTCCCCCACCTCCCACCGTCCCGCAAGGACTATTTGAACTCTGACCCTTTCCTGGAGTTCTCGTCTCACCCCTCCTTCCCCCCGCTGCCGTTGCTCGGTCACCTGGACCCGTCGCTGGCACGCCACGCGCACGGAGGCCGGGAGAGGGGAATGAGAGGAGACGGCGGCATGAGAGGAGGAGGGATGGATGGAGGAGAGCTCTACCTGACAGCTGGGGGGATATCCTTTTGTCAGCATGCTGGAGGGAATGAGGGAGTGTGTGTGTGTGTGTGTTTATGTGTGTTCATGACACAATTATCACCTTAACTGGCCTCGTGTACGCCCAAGAGGGCTTGTCCCCCTGCCACCTGAAGAAAGCCAAGCTTATGTTCTTCTACGCGCGCTATCCCAGCTCCAACACGCTCAAGACGTACTTCCCTGATGTCAAGGTGTGTGTACCCCATCACAGTGCTGGAACAAAACTTTGTCAGCTGTTTAACAACATTGAAGTGAAAATCACGTGACAGACCTACTATTACAAAAGGCTAGTCACGCATATCCACCGCTTTCTTCTCAGTTCACGAGGGTTAAGTCTGCACCAGCCATTTTTAATATTTAATAGGGCTTGACTGACGCTATTGTGACAGTAAATAAAGTCTGATAATGATATATCGGCCAAAATTAATGGTTTTACATGAGTTACAGAGACATTGAAATTACTTTATTTCATGGAAATGATCACTCAAATGTGTCATGAATAGTTATGATAAAAAAAAAGACTGTGTATACCAGTCAAAGGTTTGGGTACACCCACTCATTCAACTGACTACTTTTTGCATTGGAAGGCAAAAATGAAGACATGCGAACCATAAAATAGCAAACATGCCTAATGGACAAATCCTTAGAAGGTCAATCAGTCCAGGAAATTTCAAGAACTTTGGAAGTTTTCTTAAGTGCAAAACCATTAAATCCTGTGATGAAAAAGGCTCACATGCTGCAGAGTTCCCAGCCTCGGAAATTTACAATAAACAGCACTTCAGATTAGTGCCCACATCAATTCTTCCCAGAGTTTAAGGAGCAGACGCATATTACCATCAACTGCTCGGAGGATACCGGATTAAAAAAAAAGGCCTTCATGGTCGAAAGAAAACACTGCTGAGGGAGACCAAGAAAAAAGGAGAATAGCTTAGACCAAGAAACACAAGGGATGGACATTAGACCAGTGGAAATCTGGACATTGGTCCAATTAATCCGAAACTTTTTTGTTCCAACCGGTATAATGGTATCTGCATGTTGTTGCTTCAACCATGGAGGAAGAGTTTTGATGGTGTGACCAGGCTTTGCTGATGACGCTGCTGTCAGAATTCAAGGCAACACTTAACCAGCATCTGATTTTCACTGAGAGGAACCAATAATCCAAAATGCACTTCCAGGCTCTGTAAGGTCTATTAGACCAAGATACACAGTGATGAGTGCTTCGCAATTTCACCTCGCCTCAAAATTGACCCAACTTGAGTGAGTTGAACTACATAGTGAAGCAAAAGCAGCCAACGAGTGCTCAGCATATGTGGGAACTCCTTCAAAAGTAGTCAGGTGACGACCTCATGTAGCTGGTTGAAAGCAAGCCAAGAGTGTGCAAAGTTGTTGTCAAAGCAAACCGTGGCTACTTTGAGGAATCTAAATTAAAAACACATTTACTTCCTTCAGTTCTTTATTTTCTTCACTGTTTTTGACCACTACATAACAATATATCCATATTTCATAGTTTGGAAGAAAAACCCTTGAATGAGTTGTTATGTCCAAATGTTTGACTGGTACCGTGCTTAGGAAGACTATTTTACATTTGAACAACAAACTGCAAAAGGTCACAGTAACTGTAAATCTGTTCATCAGTTATTTAAGTTGATTTTTTTTTTAAAAGTTACCACTTTTAAATAATGACTTTCGACGACCTTCTAACCAGTGAAACAACACAATATCCAATATACAGTGGATTGACTCCATAACCAAAGCATGAATGAAGAGGTGCTCCTTATTTGCTTCAGGCTCCTCCCCAGGTAATCTTTTTTTAAAGCTTATATTACGCACAAGTCAAAGTGAAGTTTTTTTTTTTTAAAGATTTATGTAGGAAATATTCAGGAAGTTCCTCAGAACTGGCATTGTGTTTACTGTGCTAAAGCCTTGATTGGCCGTGAGATCCCATGACTTAAGAGTTTCGTAGAGGTTATTTAAAAGCAGTATTGGCCCGTACGGGGATCGAACCCGTGACCTTGGCGTTATTAGCACCATGCTCTAACCAGCTGAGCTAACCGGCCATGTTTAATAGGCAATTATGGATTATTAATTCTGCAAAATGAGTCTAGAAATGGTAAATATGAAAAACTCTGTAACCATTTCTGAACTAATTTTACAGAATTAATAATTCATAATTGATTGATGTTCACTTTCAGCTGAACTAGCATTATGTTTACTGTGCTAAAGCCTTGATTGGCCATCCCATAACTTAAGAGTTTTTCAGAGGTTATTTAAAAGCGTTATCGGCCCGTACGGGGATCGAACCCATGACCTTGGCATTGTTGGCACCACACTCTAACCAGCTGAGCTAACCAGCTATGACTTGTTAATAGGAACATGGTGCATTTTTGTGCAATAATAGCCATCATCATTACTTGACGTGTTGTTTTTTTTTTTATTATTGACAATCAGTACAGCCAGTACACTCTCGATAAGAATCATATTAAAAGTGGACCTTTCAAATATGCATGCAATGCAACTATTTTAATTTATGTTGTGTTGTGTATCCCTAATTAGCTGATATGTTCAGCCAGTCAATATTATATTTGTGAGGCATACGCATTAGGGAAACACAACTGGAGTTTCCATCAACTATTAGATTAGATAGGACACACTTTTATTGCCCTCAAAGGGAGAAACTACAATTGATGCTCAAACTAAACACAAGCAGAAGTTCTGTTGGCAGTCAAATGTGTATCGTCATTGTAAATGGTAAAAAAAAACTGTTTTATCAAATATTCATGTCTTCACCTTCTCACTTCCTCTCCTGTTGTCCAGTTCAACCGCTGTGTGACTTCCCAGATGATTAAATGGTTCAGTAACTTCAGAGAGTTCTTCTACATCCAGATGGAGCGCTTTGCACGCCAGGCTGTCCGTGAGGCTCTCACCCGGTTGGTTTGAGTTGACGCTGGTTCACGTTCAACTCATTGTATTTGCAAGACTTTCATTGTGTGACTGGGTCTGGAAGGAGCTGGCACGTTGGCATAGGATATTTACATCCAGTTGGATTCATGCATCAGATGCTGTCCATATATTTTTTTCTGCGTATTTGATCTATTGTAGACAGAAATAATGACTAAATGCAGAACGACAGTAATTTGTTGTATCATGCAAACCCTTTCCGGTTTCGTGCATCACTACAGCTTCCTCCCCGACAGTCATCCACTTCTGCTATAATAAACTATAACAAAGAACCTGCAGATGAAAGCGGTTAATAATTTACATGGTATCTAGATCCTTTTTTTTTTAATGTTGAAGGAAACTTTTAATAATTTGGTAGGACGTTTGGGAAACAGCTTATGAATCATTTCTGATGTGAATTTGTGTGTATTCAAAGAATTTGCTGATTTCTTGGTAATTACTAGAACTGTTCACACCTACCACTCCTTTCTTCTGCTGCACGTATTCTGCTATGATTCATCATTCGCCACCCATCATTAAACCGAGTCTATCTGTGTGTCTGCGTAACCCAGGGATGGTGCACCTCGTCTGGGCAGAGAGACTCAGCTGCGAGTGGGTCGTGACACGGAGCTGTACCGCATACTGAACATGCACTACAATAAAAGTAACATCTACCAGGTGAGGAGAGCATGTCAGTGTGCACATAGTCTGTTTTGCACTTCAGCTGTAGCTTTCAGCCTGATAATTGTCTAACTACATATAGTGCGTGGGTGCTTTTGTTATAGTTTGAGGACCTTGAGTCTGATTGGCTCTCAGTTTTCCCTCATGTCACATTTTGGTAATACAGGAGCAACACAGGGCCACATGAATGATTTATAATGCATAGATTCATATATAAATAGGAAATTCATCTCAATCCGCTGCCTGTAATGATGTGACCTCGGTAAGTATGCAATGCAAGATGACTCCTGCTCTGCTGTATTTTCGCTATGTGAATTAGATGATGAGCAGAAGTCAGAGCATGCCTTTAGAGAGACTGTAAAACCAACAAGATAAAAGAGGTGGTCATCTGCTGCCTTTTTAAATATACGAGGGTAGATCATAAAGTTCAGAGACGGCTCCTGTTGCTCCTCTTGTGTTGTTTGATCAACATCAGCGCCTGTGTTTCACGTGTTTTATTGGTGTATCTGCGATTGTCACCGTGGACTTGATCAGAGAGTGCACGTCAAACTTCGTGTCAAACGCTGGAAATCGACAATGGAGACCCTTGAAATGCTACAGGAAGCATGCAGTGATGAAGCAATGAACCAGGAGGGGGGTTATGAGTGACAATTGTGTTTCAAGAAGGGCAGAACGTCACTGTCCAAGACTGAAAAAGGAGCGTCAGGGCCGGAGCCAGCAGGTGGGTTTCCTTTGATATTGGCTGAGATATGCACCGTGAATTTGTTCCCAAGGTAAAAAAAAAAAATTAAAAAAAAAGATCAAATATGCATCTCTTCACCTTCTCACTTCCTCTCCTGTTGTCCAGTTCAACCGCTGCGTGACTTCCCAGATGATAAAATGGTTCAGTAAGACTGTCAGCACAGAGTTCCACTGTGGCGTTCTGAGGCGTCTGAAGGAAAAACCGGTGGCTCTCCGGTTCTCCAACCTGACAACATGGCCGCTCACAGTGGGTTAAAAACGTGGAGGTTTCTCACCCCTACTCGCTGGATTTGGTTCCCTCTGACTTTCTTTCTGTTCCCCGAAAATGTGTCACATACTTTGATATGCTCTCAAGTTTCAGCTCCATGATGACATTGCAAATACGCACACACCCGTGCTCACAAAAATGTGTGTAACTCCGGTGCTGATGTTGATCCAACAATGGAATCCTTACTCGTGAGGGTTACAGCTTCCCCCGGCTCCGGTCACATCACGCTGCTGCGCTCCATTCGCACGCAACAGGAGCCGTCACTCAACGTTCTGATCGCCATTCAAATACAGCTCCACCGACACAATGAGCACCTTCTCCTGCTGAGGTTGAATGTCTTTACTTTTACCGTTTTCTCCATTGCAAAACACTGAAGACATCGAAACAATTAAAACCCTCATATAATTCTGTAGTCGGCAAGTATGAAACATCCAAAATCTGTCGTGAATTTTAGATTCTTCAAAGCAGCCACCTTTTGCTTTGCGAGATGTCTCGCAGCCAGCTTCGTGAGGTCGTTACCTGGAACGCCTTTCATGGGTTTACCACATATGCTGAGCGCTTGCCGGCTGCTCTTTCTTCACTCTGTGGTTCAAGCTCATTCCAAACGGTCTCGCTTTGGTTTTAGTCGGATGGTTGTGACAGAGTCCAGGTGATCCGAAGCAGCACTCCATCGCTCTCCTTCTTGGTCAAACAGCCCTCACCGAGCCTGCAGGAGGTTTTTTTTAGTCGTTGTCCCGTAGAATAGTCTCTGACAGTGCACCTTTTTAAGCGAATTAATCGCCGTAGCGACCCAAGTCTTGGCAGTGTCTTCAGATTTATTTCAAGGACTCAAACCCTAATAAACTTTACCTGTTGTGTGAGTATATGAGTGAATACAATACTCATGTCCCGACCCAACTCTTCCTATTAGTGGACACTCAGCCAGCCAAATAGTTCGGCACCGGTCACTGAGTGCAAAGCAGAAGGGTGTTGCTGCAGCATGTTGAGGTTTGTTTCACAGTTGCCTTGAATTCTGAATAAATCACCAAATGTTTCTGCCACTTGAACTCTGAAGCTCTAATGTGACATGTTGTTAATTGTCCATCTCTGAGACTGGTCCCTCTCAGCAGCCACTGCAGCAGTAACTCTGTTCCCTTTACTCATCTGAGCAGTTCTTTGTCATTGTATGGATCACGACAGTAGCTGTACAGAACCTCTTTGCTATATGCCAACACACTCTCTGCACTACACACTTCCATTACCTTCTCGAATGGCAAGATAATACCAACGTAGTGCAAAGCTGCAATAAAAACAAACGGTGGCATATTTTGGTGTGTTTGTTTTCGGTTTACTGCTTAATCACATATGTAGACATGTTTGATGCCTTCAGTATTGTTCGACAATGTAGAACAATCTTTCTCCAACAACACCAGTCATAAAAACAAAGAGAAACCCCTGAATGAGCAGGCGTTCCCAAACCTGGGACTGGTACACCGTATTTGGATTTTTGGTTCCTACAATAGTGTTCAGAAATGTCGACCTGTGAGTGATGGGGACTGAGTGTATGGCTGAGCTTCTCAATATTATAGTTGACTACGAATGAACCTAAATACGTCAGTATGGCGGGAAAATCAGTCACAGCTTAAATGAAAAGATCTTGTCTTATGTAGAAATGAAAATGAGGTTCATTTTCTCGTTCTTGAAATGAAATATGCTGAGATTTTTTTTTGCCTTTATTTAGTGCAAAATGCTCCCAACTATTCGGGTGCATTCAATCATTTTCACTTGTGAGAGGTTGTGCAGGAGAAAGACACTTGAAGTGGCGTAATATCTCGCTGACCTTCTGAGGGGGGGAACGTATGAAAACAACCATCTGTTATTAAGTCTCATTGGATTTATATACATCAAATTCTCCAGATGATCTGTGGTCAGTTGGTTTCATGAGGAATTAAAAAATACGATCAGTTCTGTAGCTGCAAAAGAAAATGTCAAAGCCATGTCAGGATTAAACACAAACTAAACTGCCTCTGTGTTGTTCTCACACACACACACACGCACACGCGTGTTGTGAGTTTATTAGTTGTTTGTGTCTCACCTAAATTTAACCTGTGCAGATCTATGCACTGGCCTCCTCAGGTCGCTGCCATCGTACATGCTGGCTCACCGGTCCGCCTCGCTTTAATGTTTATCGATGTAAGCGAGTCATTATGTAAGGTTTTAATTTAGACCCGTCTTGTTCTCAGTACAGTACAATAAGTCAGAGCACTGTTCTGTCATTACTCCCCGCAATGATGAAGCCGTAAAGTTCTCCGCTTGGACAGGAGCAATAAAACCAACAGGAGCTTCAAGGACATTACAACCATACACAGAGATCAAATCAGACAATTCGGTGAAAACACCTGCGTGGATGCTCTGAATGGTAATTATAAAATGCAACGATAGTATTGCGCTTCGTATGAAGGCGTAAAAAAAAATGATTTACTGCTCAGAAATGAAGAGATAAAACCCCGTCGATACTAAAACACAGGTTTATACCGAATTTCCCCAGCGTGGGATTAATAAAGTCAAATCTGATCTAATGTAATCTAATGAGAACCTCCCAACCACACACACAATTTACTGAAAACGGCTCCTCCTGACTTTGACTAAATCTTTTCTGACAATAGCAGCAAACTGGAGAAAATACAAGAACGTATTTCTTGTAATATTAAAACAAATCGTGGTCATACAGTTTAGGATTAAATTGCTGCTTACAGTTATGATTACACGTGGTGGCTGAGTTAGTTGTTCGGCATCATTTCTGCTTTTTCAGTCGAGCGCATTTGTAAAGTTGATTTTCAAAAGCATCCGCAGTTTGAAAGATGTAAACGTTTACACCTACAAATATTTCATCCTGAGAACATATCTTTGTGCGCAGGTCCCGGAGAGGTTCATCGAGGTGTCCGAGGTGGCTCTGAGAGAGTTCTACTCAGCCATTTGGAGCGGGAGAGACAGCGACCCCTGCTGGAAGAAAGGAATATACAAGATCATCTGTAAACTGGACAGTCCCCTGCCTGACGCTTTCAGACTGCCTGGTTGTCCAGTCGGCTGATGAATGAGCCTCCTTTCACCTGCTGCAGATACACAGATGCATGCTCAAACATGATTTTACTAAAAGAAAGGGAACTCTATTAGAGCATTTATAAAGTGGTCTGAGGCAGCCCAGTTTAGATCTACAATTCAGTTCAGTCGCTTCAAAAAGGGGGAGTGGGGGGATATTTGGGAAATTAAAAGCATTTTTATTTCTTGGCTTAGTTTGCCGAGGACGACACATAAACGCCGAAAGCGACAGTTTCACAGGCTCAACGGTCGACTGACGCACTCGAGCAAGCAGCTGCGATACGAGTCTTGTGAACGCACTTATGGAGGAACGTGACCGTACCATTGATTCAATATGGACGGAACAGAAACTCCCTCTCCAAACATTCCTGAGGCAGTCAGTTGACTTGTGAAATCACGGCGCTTTGACACAGGTCTGATAAAAAAAAAATTTTTTTTAAATAAATAAAAACCAGAGAGCTGGAATTTCAACGTCACGGAATTTATGCATCGCTGCTGTGGGCGGTTTGTTACCAAGACCGTAAGGTGGCTGCGTTTCCAGATGCACCGGCCACACAGTGTTTATCCACGTGGCAATATAATGTGCATTCCCTGACAATCCGGTGCGAATTACTGCAATTCATGGAACAAAAACACACACACACACACTGTGCATCCATTCAGTGGGAAAAGTACACGTTTCAAATACTTTCAGACAAAGAGTCCACGACCTGAGTCCACACCAAGTTTCTCCGATTAGATAATTGACCTGGTTGCCCTCAACACCACAGCGAGCAGCGTTCCCGCTCAAAATATTCCCGATTCGTCTCGCAGTAGTCTCCCTCAGGGGTGCTCATCATTAAACGTGAAATATTATTGTTTCACTCGAAATGACCTTTTTATTGTTGCCTTGTGTGGCCGCCGGGATGATTTTCTTTTTCTTCCTCCGACAACGCGAGGCTCGTTTGTAACGTCAAATAATGTGTTTGGTTAATCGTGCAATTTTTAAAAGATGGAAGTTGTTTCATAGCACAATCTGGTCGGTGGGTTTCTTCTGCTTGTAATATCCATCTCTCTGTTCAGTATGAAATTATTATAGAGCTTTTGTACATGACAGCACAATGTAATTACAATTCTGCCAAGAGGGAAAATATATTGAATTCAAAATAGTCAAATTAATGTTTCGTCGTTTCCTCGGTGTACTCTTATTGTTGAAATATTTACTTACGTTTTTGTATTCTTTTAATGTGACGCTGATAAATAGGCCACTTGCACAACGAGTATATATATCAACATGTGTTTTCCCAAAGAAGGGAAACTTTCACTCTGTATATCATGACTCTTTTTGACTGGAAGAAACCTTCATGAAAACGGTGGTGAGCAGCCCAGAACTCTTTGTGACGTGTTTCCAGGTGCATGTTTCCTAGATTTGCATTTTGTATCGTGATCTCTTCTGTTTCTCTCACCGCTCTCTCTCTTTTATACATATTGTATTCTTTAGATCTGTGCCTCGTTCAAAACTTTTGGTGAATTTTGGTGTTTCAACTTATCGGCGAATTAAAGTGATACCAGGCTTGTGTCCATAACTTCTGGTTACCTGCTCGACACACACACACACACACACACACACACACACACACACACACACACACAGTTTCTCTGGCATTTTTTTTATTACTCACAAGCTGGACAAAGACTCCTGTTAAGTGAAGATACATGTTCCACACGGCAGGTTTAGTTTGGTATTTTGAGGGAATGAAGAGGTTGCTCTCGGGAACAATAGACACAGGATGCGCATTTCAATATAAATGTCCCTGAAGTCTCTTCTTTTGGGACTTTCTGCGTCCACATTTGAGAGCCACTTGGGATCGTAAGACATTTGAAAAGAGCGCATCAGTTTCACTCCTTGAAACACAAAGTACCGACAGGTTGTTTTTTTTTTTTTTTTTTTTTTTGGGGGGGGGGGGGGGGGGGGGCTCAGCAGCACCCGAGCGTGTTTTTAACAGACACATTTGAGGGTTTGTCAGATTTCGGCCAGTCAACAAAATACGTTCTCGCCGTTATTATCTGTCCAGGTATTAAATTAATTAAGCTTTATTTCCATTTTAAATCATTCAGTCCTCTATCCATCCATCAGTTTATCACCCTCAGCTACAAGCTTCTTGTTCACATGCACATGCTCTAAACAGCTGCCTCTTATCTTTCGCAAATGTGTTTATATATTTGCATTTATATCTTTAAAAAAAAAAAGAAGTATTTGTGTAAAACTTAACACTTTTATGTGTCACAAGTACAACTAAAGGAGTCTGCAGTGGTCTGACAGAGTCAAGAGACTACATACAGCCAGCTGTGTGAATTGTACTAACACACAAAAAAAAAAAATGCTGATTACTTCTAAACTGAAACTCCAACAGCAAAAACTTTAGGTTTCATGTAGTGCAATCTGATGGGATTTCCTTTAAAACACGAATGATGTAACAGTGGATCTGTGTCGGGAAGGAGTGAATGGATTTATAGTGCAGAGGTAAATTTGACGGTCAGATGACATATGTCACAAGGTTTGATCAAGCATGCTGGAAAGGAAGTAGCAGCAACACACACCCACATGCACAGAGAGAGGCCACGTCTAATTGCAGGATGACATGCCTCACCCTCCAGGAGCTCAAACCTTTGACTAAGTCTAACCACCTGATCCTGCATTAGGGGCAAAACACGTACTTTTAAAACGATCGTAACTGATACATCGTGATCAAAACTATAAATAAGCTACTGCAGGATACAACAAGTGTGCAAAAGTGAGTGCAAAAAAAAAAATAAGTCGGCAGAATTGCGTAATGGCGGATTGATCGTTATCGTCCCTCTGATCTCTTGCTTGCTTCCCGCAGCCTTCACTTGATCTTTCTGGGTCATCAAGTTGAAACCACGGACCGCGTCCGGAGAAAATCCACCCGTATGACAAGTTGATCAACCCCGCGGTGTGACGGGTAAACGATGTGTCACGCATTTTGTGTGTAGATGTGCTCAAATATGCGGCGGGGCTCCAAAGAAGCGGTGGACATTGGCACGACACACGCGTGGACCTCGAACGAGGGATTGTCGCTTTCTGTTTTTTTTGTCCGAATGAGAATTAATTAAGTTTATAGTTCTTATAGCAAAATATCACCGGAAATCAATCACTCTTACCTTCAAAATATAGGCGTGGCGCTTATCCCGTCGCTGGAAGAACAAGCAGGTGAGTTAACAACGCGGGAATCTGTCTTAGTAATTGCAGCTTTACAGAAAGTTAAACGATGCGTTTGCAATTTAAGACGAGGAGAACATCAGTGGCGTTGTTTTTCCTTTTTTTTATTTATTTATTATTTTTTGGATTACAAGCTGCTTATTCCAACAGTAATTTAGGGATTTTCAGATACTTAGTTGTCCACGATATGTCTGTTAAACTATAATCTTGATCTTCAATTCGGCGGCGCTTCACACAAACACTTAGCGGTAATCGTAAATCCTTCTCAACATGAAAAATTAACCGGAGTGCTTTTTTTTTTCTTTTTTAATTGATTTATCCCTCTGCACGTGACACACAAATTTGCCTTTTTTGTTGTTGTTTTTTTTTTTTTTTTTTTTTACCACGCACTTCACGCTCATTATTTTCACACGAGCACACGTCGGTTAAAACTAACACCGAGATTCTTCGGTGAGCCTTTTATTTTGAAAGACTCTGTCGGAAGCTGTTGGTCTCACTGCGGCTGCCTTTCAGCTGGTCTCCCTCCGGACCTGTGGGGGGAAGCTGCCTGTCGGATGATGGCGTTAACGGGGCTGCTGCTGCTGGAGTTGGGTCTGTACGCCAGCTGTTTCGTCTGCGGGATCGTCACCGCCGCGTCCATCACCATCGGCCAGGTGACTTTACTCAGTAAACTATTTCACCAACGTCGTCGCTACTGTTTACCTCCATCCTCTTCCGGGTACACTCACTTTTTAAAAAAAAAATTTTTTTAATTTTTTTTAGTGCGCGTGTCTCAGAAAGTTTCCCAAAGACAGAAAAAAAGCAGGTTTTTTCCTTTATTTGTGGTGTTCTTTTGTTGCTACCGAGTTTAACTTTTTATTTTCCTTGAATTAATTAATTGACACTGTCATAAAATTACCATTTGGTCTATAAATGGCTTGTTCTTTCCTTCTTTTTTTTTTTTTATTCGACACACGCGCATATGTTTCTGGGTGTTTGCCAAAAGCAGGAGCGCGAGGAGCTTAAAAGAAGACGCGTGCTTTCACTTTTTCCCCCCCTGACGAGTTCCTGCTACATTTCCGAGCTGAAGTCCCATTTTATTGTATTTATGTGTTTTCGGATGAATACTTTTTTTTTTTTTTTTTTTTTCAAACGCTCCATCGACTTTACTCGGTGTCATAAGCGCAAACGAGTGTAAACGTGTTGACTAACGCTGCCGTGAACACTTAACGTTCATTTGGAGACTTTGTCCTGATAAAAAAAAAAAAAAAAAAAAATCCGGGAATGAGCGCGTGCGGCGCGCGAGCGCGCGCGCGCGCGCGTAATAAGAGAATCTCGTGTCCAGATGCTGCCGCGCGTCATGTGAGCCAGACGCTCCTCGTGCCCCAATTTATTCACCCCCCCCCCTGCCTCTTTTCTAGAAGTCCGATGCCGCCGTTTATACGGGCTTGTTCGTGTGCACACCGTCACCTTTATGTCCCCGTTCAAGGTTAAACGGTGTAACCAAAAAAAAAAAAAAAAAAAATTCAACCAGCAATCGAAACAATAACTGTCTCAAATAAGAAAAACAAGGAGTTCACCTGTTGCTCTTCTCCCTCTTTTTTTTCCCCCCCCCCTCCCCCAGGGTAACTTCGGAGGTCTGTGTATGTTGTACGGCCTGGTCAGCTACAATGCCACGTCGGACCTCATCAGAGTCCAGTCGTCCAGCGCGTCGTCGCTGTGTTATTTTGTGTCGGCCGTATCCATCACGGTGGCCGTGGTGTGTTTCTCGCTGTCTCTGTACTGGGCGTACACTTTCTGCATCGACGGGGAGATCAGAAGGTGACCGACCGTCTTTCTGCAGGGTGGGGTGGGGTGGGGTGGGGTGGGTGGGGGGGTGTTTTATGTCATGATTGAATTGTCCTCGCTTGTAAAAATCGGCTGCGGTTTATTTACAGCCACTGAGCCCAAAGCAAATTGTGCCGTGTTTATCCTCCAGCTGGCCTGAGGTTGTCCACGCTCGTCCGCTAACTTTTGATTAATGATTAATCTTGAACTTAACTATTTAATGGCTACTTGAAAGCGAACTTTTACGCAGCCGGCAGAAGGTCAAACCGGGATTTGGCGGACGTTGACGTGCGAAGGCTGACTTTTGGATTCGGGGATAGATTTTTAACACACACAGGGAAATATTAAGGCTTCTTAAATAGCCGCGCAGCTATTTCTAACAAGTGCGCGTCAACAAACGACTAACTGAGCAAACATGAACTAATGCTGCGTTCAAATAGTGTCGTACTTATTAATGCCTACATGACAGGAGCCCGCGTGAACGGCGCTCAGACGTATTGTACCTTATTTAAAGGGAAATATAACTGGTTTTCCTTTTGTGTGAGATGTTACGTGCAGGTGCGAATAACATTCGGGCTCTTGAGCTTTCTAAATAGACCTGTCTGAAAGAGTTGTGAATCATAACTGTCGTAAAAAAAAAATTAAAAAAAAAAAGGCACAATTAAAGCGAGAACTAAAGAAAAGGGGAAGCTGAACTTGCAGCAATATATTTCACGCGAGCGGTTGTGCCGGCGTTCTCCTTCGGTGTGAAACGGCGTCGGGGGGGACGCTCGGCGGAGGACGATAAAAGTCCTTTTTGTTTCACGACGGCTCATCGGCGTTCCCGCGCGCTCTCTCTCCGTTTTTTGTTTTCTGCCCCCCCCCCCCCCCCCACAGGGAGCGCCTGTGGATGAACCTGATCGTGGCCGTGTGCGGCGTCTTCCTGTTCTTCCTGCTCATCTCGGGCTGCGTGTTGAAGATCGGACGCGACTCGCTCTGCAACTCGGTCATAGGAAGCGTTCCCAACATCACCAGGTGGCACGCACACACACACACACACGCACACACACACACACACACACACACACACACACACACACACACACACAAACACAAACAAGCACATGCACAGACGTGCCCACACAGAACCAAAACCTTTCACAATGAAACTAAAAACAACATTTGAAACCCAGTGAGCTGCACTTTGTGTTTCCCTGCCCTCTGATTTCTCTTTTTTTTGTGTGTGTGTCTTGGCTACGCAAATCTTGTTTTCATCTCTTTTCCGCCAGCCTCATTTATCACTATTAGAAATACCTCCCCATTTAGCCGTAGCATCAATATGAATGCAGATGCATGAAATGTCATTTCGTTCCCGCATTCACGTTCCGCTCATCCCGTGACTGCCGCGGCCTGTTTGGAAGCTGTCCCTTTCTTTTGCAAAAAAAACAAACAAAAAAATGTCATCAGCTCTGTGGAAGCTAAAAAAAACAAAAACAAAAACAAAAAAACTGAAGCAACTGCAGTTTTTTTTCATTTTGAAATGACTCGGCCTACTTTGTAACGCTCTGAAAGGGTCGCCACTTAAACGCAGGCTCGTGTGAGGTTGTTGGCTTTTAATCGGTTGTTCCGAGCTCCGCTAACCTTCATGTTATTTATGTACAGTAGCTGCAGCTCGCCATTGTTCATCCTCTGAGCAAATCGGCTTCGGTTGCTTTTTAGTTCAGAGACTCGATGAACACTTAAACACCATTTCAAGTTAACAAATTTGTCGCCCGTTTTATAAATCCGGAGTCAAAATGGATGGAAAGAGTATTTTTTTTTTTTTTATGACGGCTTTAAAGGAACTTTGGCGGCTTAGAAATCGCCTGTTTGACACGGAAGATGACATGAAATGCAATCTTTTCTGTTTTCTATCAACTGTCTGAAATAAAGTCTTATTTGTTTCTGTCTGTTCAGATGTGACGAGGCCCAAACTAAACAGTGGGCCAGCCCTCTTAAAGGAGGACGGTTCTTCAACAGTCTACAAAAAGCTGAGGTCAGTATTTCATTTCAGTCATTGGACTTTTTCCTTCCGGTATCACGTAGAAGAACGATTGGTTTGGTCCCAGATTCATTCCTGTCATGTAAGCTGGACGTCGCAAATTTACTCTGATCGCAGACACACGGAAGGAACATTCACGTCAGGAACCATCTGATCTGTGGCGTAGCTCATTCAGTCAGCGTCACTGTCAATTCTTCATTTCAGAGTTTCCTTACGCAGCAGCTGTAAAGCTTTATTTAGCCGGGGAAAGTCGGTTCAAATGTAACGGCGCACTCTCCCCCCTGACTCCTCCCCACAGATGTCGGTGTGGGTCAACTTCTTCTTCTGGCTCATCATCGGGGTTCTGGTGTTTGTGCAGCGGCGTCAGAGTTCGGGGTCGAAGGTGATCGTCGGCGGGCCGGCCGGAGGGCTCTTCGGCGACCCGGGGGTGACGGCCGCAGAAACGGAGCCGTTTTTCAACCGACCCGCGAGGCCGCAGTGAGAGCGGGGAGGGGGGTTGCAGATGCACATACGCGACGCGATTGCGTGGGAGTGGATGTGGAAAAGGGGTAAATACTTCTGTAGCGTACACCGACTCGAGCTCCAGGTATTGAAGTGAGCTGTTTTTTTTTTGTTTTTTTTTTGATGTAACGTATGAGAGCGGTTGCGGCGCGTGGAATTTAATCAGATTTGCCTTCAGCACAGACGCAATAGGATTGAGCACCGACGAGGATGGGATTCGAACCCACGCGTGCAGAGCACAATGGATTAGCAGTCCATCGCCTTAACCACTCGGCCACCTCGTCGGCTGGACGGTGCTCGATAAAACCAACGACTCGCGGAACGTCTGGGCGTCTTGTCCGCTGGCGTCCCGACACGCCCGCCGTGTAATCCACGGAGCAGAGTTTGACATGTGCATTTACCCGTTTCCCACATTTCCCACTTCTCGCCTACCAAAGCCGTCTCGCATGTAACTGCAGATCACACAGAACTGCGGATCTGTTCAATCACAGCGCGCCTCTGCTTGTTTACACGACCAACAAATGGGAGCGTGTGTACTGCAGGCATTCAGTGTGGATTTCAACCGATGCACAGTCTTTTCCTTCTCACTCAGTTTACAAATTATTAACTTCATTATTTTTGAAATGTCAGAAACTAAACAGGCCTCAGCATCTCAAGAGTCACATTTTGTAAACCTGCTGAAAAGACGGAGGTCTCTGCAGATTCAACGGGATTCAGAGGGATGTCTTTATTCTGTATTTATGATGAATTATTTTATTTCACTTTGAAGCTGTTGTGTTTTTTGTTTTTTCATTTTGTCTTGAAAGATTTGTCATTCGATCTCTGGTGTTCACAACAGCGATAACAAACGACGAATTGTCCACCACGACCTTCTCTAATATGGCGTCCAGTCAGAGGTGTTTATCAGACACAGCTCCTGTGTTTTGGGACGCCTTCCTCCTCCCATACCTTAAAAGGCTGAACGTAGAGACATCAACCACTTTGGTTAGTGGTGCTGTTACCAGACACACACTGTGCATGCTCCTGTCTATAAGAGGGAACGGACAAACAAATGTTGAACAATGTCTCCCCCTGCTGACTGTCTCATTTGTACCAGATAGACATTTATAACTTTTTTTTTTTTCTTTTTCAATTTTAAATCCCTACAAAAGTGACGTTTTCATAGCTATTCGCAGAAAGGTGTATGTTGTGTAATGCTGAATACTTTAATTTTTTTCATTTTTAATAAAGCCACGGTCCATCGGGTCAATTTTTACGGCTAACGATTACGATGAAAAAAAAAAAAATCCTGTTTTGTCTTTATTCTTCACCCTGTAAAATCAAGTGTCTTCATCCCCATGCAAGTCATGAGCAACGGTGATTCAAACCAGAACAGCATCCAAACAGCATCCCAAAGAGACCAGACAGGGCCATTAGGAAGAACACTGTCCGTCGTGTTTACTGGTTATTGAACCACTTAGTCTCGCCACACTTGAGAACATCATTCTCAACGCCAAGCTGAAAATCCTTTCAGACCGTTGTTGTTCAGAACAATCGTTGGTTAAAACTTGGCTGCGCAAATGTAAATCCATTGGCCCAAATTATAATAATAATCATAAATAAATCGGCAAACGTCTTTTTCCACAGCCGACGTTTTTAACATTTTCACCCGTTGCAGCAGGAAAAGCCAACAATGGACCTCTTCCATTGAATGTCCCAGTAAACCGTGACGGTGAGCAAGACGGCACAGTTTCAGGATCCTTCAGCCGTCTCGCCTAAACGGGATGCGGATGCTTTTCGCGTCACGAATCGCAGTTTTCCTGCTGAACACAATCCAGAACATCAGCCGCGAAAAAGATCTATTCATAGAACGTGACTTCAAGCGGCACTCGTTCCCCATCCGGTGACCCGACGGATTAAAATAGTCCTTCTCCCGTCCCTCGACTGACTTAATCTCCGCGGATTACTTGACCTCACTTTGAGCCCCGAGGAAGAAGATAACTGTCGCCGAGGAGAGAAACGGAAAGAGAGACGCGACGCCGGTGGGGAAGAACTGAAGGGAACGCCGGAATCATTTTTGGACATTTTAAAGGAAGAAAAACACTTCGCCGGTCCTGTAAGTAAAACCTCTAACCGTCTTTCTTCTTTTTTTTTCACCATCTACACCTGAAGGTGGACTCCTCCCTTGGAGTTACCGTCTCTTGTTTGTCTTTTTTTTTTTTTTTTTTGTACACAGGACAGCAGCAGACAGACGGAGGGGGGGACAGAGGGTTCGCTCCGGAGAACCTCCAGCGCTGCTCTCAACTCGACTCTCGGAAGACGACCGCGCGGCTCGAGATCAGTTTGACGATGGAGGCGAGTGAGACGTCGTCGCGTGTCGCTCGGCTGTCGCTCTGTGACTGCTGATTAGAAGTGTGGGGGGGGGGGGGGGTGACGGGGAAGAAGAAGTATGGGTATAAATCGGCGTGTAAAGAAACGCGGAGAGTCGTGTTGAGGATAAAAAGAGAAGCGGCGGACACTGTAGACCGAGCTAAGCCATGAAAAGCCTCTTTAAGCTACTTCACTCTCCGCAGATCAGATGTTCTGTTTTTAAGCCTGTTGATCTGCGCTGCACTTCTGACGGTCAGCTATTGATTCACTTTTATCTGCTGTTTTTGGCAGGAGGGCTCCAGTCCGCCGCCAAATCAGACAGACACGGCAGAGAACGCATTTGAATCACAAAAGAGCTCTTCAGCTGGGATATTTTAACCTTTTATTGTCCTCGTCAAGAACAAAGCGATTGAAAAAAAATAAAAAATAATTGTCTTTGTAGTTTTTAAGTTCTATTGTGGCAATAATGACAACAATCAACGTTTTTTGGGGTTTTTCGGTTTTTTTTTTTAACAGACCCCACATGTTTTGAAAAATTGGCGTTGAGAAGTCACTTTATGATGAAAGGTTTTTATGCTCTTTAACTCAGACTTGCTCTTCTGTGTGTTTGTGCAACAGCAAACGTGGTTCTGTGCAGTCGATTCCACTTTAGTTTTGATTTCTGACGTTATCTAAAAAACAAAAAGGAAAACAAAATGCATGTGCTGCTGCAAGGCTAGCAGTATGTTAGTATACCAGTATATGTCGGTTTGTCACACATGACAAATATTTATTCTGGGTTTTTACCATAACTGCAGCACTTGACAAATCATGCCAATTCCATTTTTTTTTCCCACTTTTGATTAAATAAAACAATCGAATAACTGAATATATTAAGAACAGTGAACGCCTTTTCATCTCATACATTTTTTTTTTTACCTTTATTATCATAGCATCATTATTTTCCCCCAAAATGACAGTTCAACTGTTCAATTTTTTTTGACAGCATACTATCAACGCTCATCAAATTATTTCAGCATATGTATACTGGAATAAAAAAATATATATAATATCTTAACAATAATGAATGACCAGAAGCTTTTTTTTTTTTTTGTGGAGTAAATACTTACTTTTAATTACATGTGCCACGCTTCACTGCTTTTACCATCGAGAGACAAACCAACCGTTTGGTGCCGCATGTGTTTAGAAAATTCTTGGGACACTGTGATTTGATTCAATTTCCTCCAAACACCATTCTCATTTCTGGAGGACCTATTTTGTTGCTGACTTCTGGTAAGGACACGGCGGTGCTTAACCTCGCCACCCACAATTACGCCACGCAGTAAGGGATACCCGGACCCTCAAAAGGCGCAGTATTCGGAGACGTGTTTGCAGCGGCAGGTAGCGATGGATCCGTTTGGTTAAATTCAACACGGTATTTTAATAAGATTATGGGGGACTCAAAATGCGCTCCACCAAATGGTGGAGCAGAACATTAGAGGGTCAAAGCTCTATTTCAATCATCTGCCTGCTTCGGTGTCCCGTTCAGCTTTGACCTCTGACCTCCGTCATCTCTGTCCAGGACCTGTCGAGTGACCAGTGTGACTCGGTGGCGGTGAGCGTGGAGTCCCTCCTCAACGACGCCAGGAGGATGCAGTTGCAGTGCCGCGAGCGCAGCGAGCAGCTCTCCGTGGCCGGCACGCAGCTGAGGGTGGAGTCGTCCGCCCTGAGGGAGCAGTGTGAGACCGCCCAGCTCGACATGGCCCGAATCCGCCGGCAGCTGGACGAGCTCCTGGACACCAAGGCCGCCTTCGAGGCCCGGGAGAGGCAGGCCCGTAAACTTAGCAAGCAGCTGTGAGGGGGTGAGGAAGATGCCGGTGTCGTGAACTGCGATGCAGCTCCCCGGTCAAACTGTTTGATTGGCACCCAAGACAAAGGAGGGAAGCGATGAGGAGGAGGAGGAGGGTTTTTGATCTTTAGAGATTTCGGGAAGTGGGTGAGGGGAGGAAAAGAAGATTAAATTAAAAAAAAAAAAAAAAAACAACAACCAGAAAGGAAGGAGGGGAACGATGAGGAGAGTGTAGAAAAACAAAATGAAGAAATGAGATACAATTTGGTTTTGAAAAACGGTCACTTGAAAAACGGCCGTCACCCTTAACACATCCAAGAATGAAGTTTAGGACAGAATATTGGTTAGACTGGATAATTGACCTCGAAATGATTTTGCTGAGACAAGTAAGAAGCCAAAGAAAAAGGAAATCTGTGTGTGTGTGTGTGTGTGTGTCATTTATCCAGGAGGTGAAAAATGGGGGTGGGGGGGGGGCACTTTATCAACATCCTCAACTCTGTCTTGTTCCTCTTGGCATTTGCTGCTATGTCAAACATTAACATGTCTATACGCACATTCCTCCTATTTCCAACATTCAAATAAACCCTTTCCAAACTCAGTCATGTCTCCTCATGCCCGCCGGTGATCTGACTTGTTGTTTTTTTTTTCTTTCTCTTGAGGTAAGCCCTACCGTATCGGGTGTATGTGAGGTTTTAGTTGTTAAAAATAGTGCCGAGTCTGAAGGTGACCGAGCGGGAGATTTATCTGTGCGATAAGAGCACTGCTTCTTAATCCACGGGTGCTCTTTTCTCTCTGAGAAGTAATTCTTGAAACAAAACAAAAGATCAGATTTAGTCCTTGGCTGTGACGTGGCATTCTTCCCAACTCCAAATTAAATCATGCAGTGATGAGTTTTAAAAAATAATTTAAAAAAAAAAAAAGAAGTTGCAGATTGCAACCATACTGAACACCCCTCACTTTTTACCTTTTAGATGTGGGAGAAAAATCTCCGGGCGGCCGCTGTAGGAGCCAAATACCACAACGCAGTTGTTATTCCCCGTGTGTACACCGGGGGTCGCTGTTCTCATTTCCAACGCTTTGTGCATAAAGGGGTATAGAGGTCGCTGTTGTCGACAAAGGTGTTTGACCCCGGAAGGGCAAAAGGTTTATTTGAGCGCTTTGGCGCTAAACTTTGTCCCCCCCCCCCCCCCCCAGCTGGGAGTCGTGCGCTGCGTGTTATCGCAAGGAACTGGATATTTATGCGACGTGGGAGAAAAAAACACACACACACACAGAGAGGTATGTGCAAAAACTACACTTTGTAATAGCCGTTTTAAATTGTGTGCACACGTGACTGGATGTAAATTTAAAAACACGTGTTCACGTGTGTGGACTGCTTGCAACCCCCCCCTGCCTCTCGTGCGCCTTGAAACGCATAAACAGCACTTGCTGATAAACTTGCAAAAAAAAAAAAAAAAACTAAAAATCAAAGTTAAACAAAGCAAGCAACATATTTCAAATCAAGTCTAAGTTAAATGTTTAAGACTGACACTTAAAATATCCACCTGCTGTCGGCTACTTGACTCAATCTTGGTGCTGGAGCGTCAAAATAATGAGGCACATCTGCACACCAGCAACACAACTCACGTTTTCACAGAGGACTTGTGAACATAAGACACAAGTGTGTAGGTTGAGGATTAACAGATTAATAATAAATCACTCGATTGCGTCATTGATGTGCGCTGGGGGGGAGGGGGGGGGGGCTTTTTGTTTTGGTCTTTTTCTTTTGTGTGGCTTTTGCAATCTGTTGTGGTTTTTTTTATATATATATTGTTGTTGAGTTAGTGAATGACTTGGTGAGATCAAGTACGTGAAGCAGATTGTCTCTTGTTTTTGTTTTATGTTCCGGTGGCTCAATTTAAATGTGTTTTGCTGTTAAGAGAAACTGGGTTCATCAAACGTTACTTACTTCATTAGCGTACTTTTTTTTGTTTTTTTTGCCAGAGTTGCTTCTTGGAAGACCGCAGCCTGAGTGTGCATCAGTGTTTCCACACCCTTAAAAGGCCTTTTTCAAAAAAAAAATTATTATTATTATTATTATTATTGCTGCAGGAAACCCTACCACTGCAGCCACAGCCAGCTTTACCCAGCCTCAGCTGGAGAGTCGCCGTCCATCACAAACCGTAGCAGTGAGAGAGGCTTTCAAACAGCAAACCGCATCCAAAGAACCTGAAATCTGCAGCCTTTGTGAGAAGCACTTCCCGCTATCTTCACCAGTTCACCAGCAGACAATTCACACCGGAGGGAAACCGTCGTATACGAAATGGATTGTGATATTGTGCCACACACACACACACACACACACAAAATAAATAAATAAATCCCAGTAAACATGGAGTAGAAACAAAACACCATGGAGGACCTGCTGTTTGTGCAGCGCTTATGTTCACAACAGACGTCTGGGGTTCTCGGGCAACTTATTTCTTGGCTACTGCCTTAAAATCAGACACAGTGATCAAACAAAGTGTCTGATTTATATTACAGGCAGGTCAGTATGTTTCAGTGATTCAAGAAAGGCGCAGACAAAACACTTGTGTCATAAAAGATTACAATTTTAATCAGCATTATAAATCATTCTATAAATACATGGTTGTCATATCATTAAGAATTTATTTTAAATAGTAATAGATAACAAACAAGCAGTGGGGTGGTTGGCGGTTTGAGGTGGGGGGGGGGGGTCAAAGGCGAAGGGAAAAAAACAACTCGACAGTCTGCCGGGTTTTAGAGGGAGAAGCCGGGAATGTGAGTGCGTGTTGAGTTTGGTGTCTTTGCTGCCGGGATACTCCTCTTATCACCGCTCTGGAAGACAAAAAAGGAGACAAGTTGGAGACAAACCCCGGCAGTATGCTGTGTTTACGCTTTCGGCGAGAAGTGGACCTACTTTCAACTTTCTTTTTTAGAGGTGTCAGAGCCGCTTTGGCCTGGAAAACACACAGAAAATGATGACGGGACTATATTTGCTGCAGATATCTTTAAAGCAAAGTCTTCTCAAACTGGAGAAAATTGCAGAATAAAACGGAAACGCGAGTGCTACCTTCTTAATAGCGGTCCAGTCTTCAAGGATGTCGATGTCTCTCAGCATGTAGACGATAAAAGGACCTGCGGCACAGAGTCGGTTGTCAAATCAGCTCAACATATTGCTTTGTTAGTCACAACGCAAATTACCTTCGCGGAAGTATGTCTGTCGGATTAACATCAACGAAACGGAGACGGGAAGCTCGACGCGTGACCGAACTACCGCTCGGCGTATTTTCTTTTTTTTTTTTTTTTACCTGAAACCAGAGCGACTTTCTTCTTTCTCTCGGAGCGCCCCAGCAGGTTCTTTCTTTTGCACTTCTTGCCTCTAATCTCATCGCTCCACTCTGGAAGCAGATCATCTAATCTCGGTTAAAAAAAAAACCAACAACAACCCGTGCGCTGCCGTGCGTCTCTCTTTCAAATGATGTGCCCCAGCCCCCTCCCTCATAGTGCCAGTGGTCAGTGATTTACCCGAGGTGAGGTCTATATTCTGTCTGTCCTCCTCCAGCCTCCTGATCTTTTCCAGCAGCTCCGTCTTCATGGCGTCGAGCAGTAACGTCCGCTCACTCTGCAGCACGCGCAGCCGCGCAAACGCAAGTCCGTTAGATTGAGTGCCATTTTGTCGGGCGACGCTGGTTTAAGTGTGTGTTTTATATCACCTCCAGGTGCTGCCTCGCTCCTTGTACTTCACATTCGTGCTTGTGCTTGATCACCTGCAGACACAGCTCTCTGTACACTCCTGCAGACGGAGACAAGACAGACAGACAGACTTTACTTTCAGAAGCGACGTGGGGCTTTACGATGTCCCACGACCTCCTTAATTGTGTCCAAACGCTGACCGGAGACCACGTTCATTATTAATTACAAGCATTTAAGTGCACCGCCACACTGTTTGCTCGCAGCACCTGGCGTGTTTTTACTCCACTGTATCGTTAAGTCTCGGCCTTTTTAAAGGCCACTCGTGTGTCAGGAGTGCGCCGACCGAAACGCGCTCATCTGCACCTACGACGTACATCTCCCTGGAAAACACAGCAGGACAGCACTTTAGTACTCGCCGACTTCTAGCAATTTTAGCATAACTCCTATCCTGACCCGTGTCATTTATAATACATTGTTAAGGCTGCACAAAGTGTCCGTCATCCCACCGGAGAGGCGCAAGCTGGGTAAACGGCTCCACCCGGTGGCGAGAGGAGTCACATCACGACAAGTGCATCACCCAGCAAATTTCTGTCATTTAACTCGCCATCAAGAATCGCATGCAGGATATGGAGCGAGGTGGTTTATAGCAGACTGGTCAGGGCGCGTATTCCCAGACCGAGCGGACGTTTACTGCGCGTCATTCCCTTTCTCTCTTTCTCAACATTTCCTGTCAACCGCCACTCTTGCTGTCATACAAAGGCATAAATATGACCCAAAACGTAATCATTATTTTTAATAGTCATTTAAAAAAAAAAAACCGCATTTAAACAAACGTGCAGTTGCTGAATATCAGTAGCAGAGGTGAAATTTTAGCACGAGTCCAGTACTGCAACAATTTGGAGCAAAACCCGGCTGCGATTTCCTCGTGCCGTCGTTCAGACGACGTGATATCAGCATGAAAGTAGCCCGACCAGAAAGACGCAGGACGTCAGTCTGTTTTTTTATTTTTTATTTATCTAAATTATGAAAATGACCATTTTAAGTGTCATCTGTTTTGAGTATATCGTATTTATCTGCAGCCACTGTTTCAAAGAGGATCAAATGTTTGCTTGTTCAGTTTTCCCGAAAAAGTCAACAGGTTCCATGAGATGAACTTGTTTTTTTTTCAGATGGCATGCCTATAATATTTTCAACTGCATAACACAATGTAGTGTACTATGAGGCTTTGTATTAAGAGTTGCGTTGTTGTTGAGATGCAGCGCCTGCAGAAAAGGTTTCTAAAAACGTGAACCGTTCCCTTCCTCTCTCTTGAGCGCCGTGTGTTTTCCTCACCGGCCACTTGTGTTCGTATCTGCATGCTGTTCTGCAGAGCGGCCAGCGGCTCTCTGTACTCGCCAGCCTTCCCCGTCAGCACCTCGTCCAGCTTCACCTTCACCTGGTTGAGGCGCTCCCGAAACAACCTGCAATCACACGCTGCAGTCAGACTTCCCTTCTCTTTTTAAACATTTTTTTTTTTTTTACATCTATTAAGACTTCTGAAAGACGCGGCGTGTAGCTTCAAGGTACTTCTCTTTCAGATCCTGAAATTGTTTCTCCAGGTCCAACATCTCATCGAGACACTCCCCCCTCCTCCGCTCACAGTCTTCGTCGTCCATCTCTGCACGGAGCGGAGAAATAAAACCAACCGGTTACCGACGGCGTCCTGATCTCTCCTTTGCTTTTATACGATCGGCAAAAAAGGCAGAGCACTCGGGCTGATTTTTCCACCTGAACTCTCCTCCTCTTCCTCCTCCTCCTCCTCCTCCTCTTCTTCCTCTTCGCTGTCTTCCAAGTCGCTCTCCCTCTCCTCCGTACTTTCCTCCATGGTCTCCTCGCCTGCCCCACCTCCACCTCCTCCTCCGCCTCCTCCTCCTCTTCCTTCATTCTCTCTCAGCTCCTCCACCTCTCCGTTGGCCTCGGGGAGCTGCGACTCTCCCTCTGCCTCCATCTCCTCCTCCGGCTCCCTCACGGGGGGTTGGGCGGGCATGGCAGGCTGGAGACACAAAGTACAATATCACCAGACGCTGGACGTCAGCAAATCAAGGGACTGTTTGTTTTGGATCACTAAACATGCGAACCACGTTTCGCACGATTACAACATTTTCGTAAGTTTTTTTTGTTGGTTTTTTTGCGTCAACGTGTCGGAGGAGTATCTTGATGTGAAGAATTCGAATCACTTGATAAGCTGAAGTCAGCGCTGCCGTCCTGTTTCTGTTCATCCACAAACACGTTCTCAAGTTGTTTTTTTCTCCCCAAGAACATTTATTACATCACCATATTGATATTGTCATAAAATGACATTGAGTTAAGACAATTTGATCAATATCACCCGATCCTATTTCATGAGTTTCAAAATAATATGTTTAATATCACAGCTATAATACTATTCAAATAGGAAACTTTATATGCATTCGCCGCTGAACAAAACACATTACTATTATTGCATCAGACAGTGTCGCTACCAGAGCTGCTACACTGTCGCGTCGACCGTTCAGTCCGGTCTCAGAGAACAGAGGTGTCATATTTGACCAGGCGAGGAAACGTAAAACACCCGACCCGTACACGTTCTTTCATTTCGGGAACGGTGCCAAGCTCGTCCGTTGTATCGCACCTCGAGCAGCGAAAGATCAATACACTCTTTTATATCGTCCCGGCCAGACTACTGCAATTCTCTTTTCATCTGCCTCAGCAAATCCTCCCTGGAGCGTCTGCAAATGGTCCCGAGCGCTGCTGCAAGTCAGCATGCCGTCTCCACACTGGCATCCCGTCAACTTTAGGATTCGGCCCACGGTTCCCTCTCCTCGCCGTACAGCGCAGAGCCCCGCGTGGTCGGGCAGCTGTGCACGTCGGCGACCAGCTCCGTCCTTACTTCACCCGCAGGCGACTGGGCGTCCCTCGGGCTCGACTAAAAACGCGGTCGTACCTTTTGAAGTTGTGGGTCAAACACTGCGGGACGCTCCTCCTATAGATGTTTGACGCGGTCCCTGTTGGCTCCTTTTTTTAAAAAAAAAAAGACTGGGCTTATTCTCGCCTCATGCCGCCTAGTATTTGTGGTTTTAAGTTGTTTATGTTTGATATGTATATATATATATATATATTTTTTTTGACTGTTTTCTAATGTGCTCACATTTTTTTTTTAATGATGGTTACCGTCTTCATTTTTCATAATTGTAATACTGTGAAGCGCTTTGTTATCCTAGATGTTATACTTTATTATTTTTACTTACTAAAAAAAAAAAATAAAAAAAAGCACAAAAAGCAGACACGGAATAAAACACGTGACACTTTGGGTAGAGCAGACACCCGCCGTGGTTCACAGTAAAGTAGAGTCCACCTTATTCTGCAGAACCAGCAGAATGGGCTTGAATGGCAGACTGGGATCGTGGGACACAGTCACCGTGTGGCTTCAGTAATCTGTAAAGCGAGCTGCAAAAACACAGCACGGCACCGGAAGTCCCCCGGTTTGGCTTCACGAAATGCTGAATATAACAAGGTGGTGGGGGGGAGGGGGGGGGGGACGAAGAAATTATTTTCCTTAAACTGCACTACAAACGCGTTTAATGAAATTGTTGTGATATCAAACATCACCTTAAAACGTCTTCTACCATTTGGATTCATCTATTATTACCGCTTTCGTTTTTTTAAATTTTATTTTCTTACCGGAAGTCGCGTCCCCCCCCCCCCTCAAAATCTGCCCAACTTGACTTCTGGAAGCTTCCGTGATGTCATAAAGTGAAATGATAAAACGTTGCGAGGGCGACGGCGTTTATTTAGACTTCAAATTTAAAAAAAAAAAGACCGGAAATCAGTCTGAAGCACGTTGTTGTTTTTTTTTTGTTGTTGTTGTTGTTTTTTTTTACAACCGTTTACTTTCCAACCCTGCTGCCGAAACTTAAACCGAGACTCGTCGTCGCGGTTTTCTCTTTCAAATAAGCGACACACTTGTGAAGTCAAGTGCGACCGTAGCGAACAACTGAAGTCCCACACGGGGACACCGTCCCGACCACTTTTATTCACCGCTATATTTAAAAAACAACAACAACAACAATATAATCCAGAGTAGCTTTCACACTGACCCCGTCTCCCTGCTTTTGCCCACACGGATTATAACGCGTAACGTCTGTGCAAAGCGGGCGATGCTGTTTTGTAAACAAACAAACAAACAAACCTCAGCTCGCACGTGACAGCAAACATTTAAAAGACGGCTTACCTCGTCCCTTTTGTTCAGCGGAAGAAAGTTGAAGTATGATTTCCTATATTCCCATTTTTTTAATTTTTTTTTTAAAAGTGCTTCCTCTTCGCCTTTCAGTCTTCTTCACTTCGACACTTTGCCGGACTCTACGATCCGTAATTCCAGCCAATCAGCGACCAGACGTACTCTTGGGCTAGCCAATGAGGGCGAAGATACTGCAAGTCACCCGACCAATCACATAACGAACACGGGTTTAGTAAGCCAATCAAAATCCAGTGTGTTATATACTTGACATACACAGAACTTTTATTTTTTTTTTATTTTATGAGATACACAGTTTATAAAAGACAATAAAACCATGAAGTCCCTCACTATAAACAACTTTAAAAAAGATGAAAATCTACATAATATTTGCACATTATATTTAGTTATTATTTTGTGTTTATAGAAAGCTGACCTAATAATACAATTCAAGCTCTGTGATGTACACAAAATGTTTTTTGTTGACTTTTTGTACATCATGTAGAATGGTATTGTCATTATACTGTGTAGTGAAGCCTAGTATATGGTGCCATATAGTGGAACAATTGAAAATAGAATTAAAAAAAAAAAACCACTAAACTACTTACTGTTGTTTTATTGTATTTTCAATTATTCTTACCCCGTCGGCTTTTTACAGAAGCTTTGGCATTACTCTACTCAATTACAATCTTACCAGTATAACACATTTGAATTTGTAAGACACTGTGACTCCAGGCTGTGTTGTAATATTGTAGTTGTACCCCAAACATTAGAGGAAGGATCAAACCTTTCCTTCAACTCCTGCTGAGGAGTTGTCATCCCTGCAAAGACTATAAAATATAATTCGCTTTTGCTGCTTCTGAGGATGTAAAATGTAGTCGTCATATTACAATCCACCACAAGATGGCACCAGAGTAATGCAGACCGTTTGAAGAGCCACGCAACCCGGTAATAGAGGGGATTTGGTCAAATATATTCCAATAAACTGGTGTATCGTTTCTAAAAAGAAAATCTTCTGAAGAGAAAAACAGTCAACAAAGACAGAAAAAAACAAATCCATTTTACATGTTTTTATTAAAGTTGCATAAAAGTGTAACAAAATTGGGCAAAAACAAGACCTGTTGTTGATATTGCTACATTTGTTTGTTGGCTTGATCTAATCATTGTCCAAAAAAACTCCAAACAAAACACTCCTCCGATCTGCATGGTTTTAGCTCTTGTATTTAGCCTCGATGATAATAATCAGTGTCTATATATATATTATTTTTTTTTGCAATTTTCCCCAACAGTAAAAAAACAGACTTCTCAATAACAGTCTCAGAAGGTAGAATCCAAACCTGGATTTAAAAATGAAAATCCACTCAAATTCAGCATCTGATTGAACTTGCCTGGAACAATCCGACCAATGAGAGCGTCTCCAGAACCGGCTGCCGGTGCTCAATTTGGAAACACCGGCAGGAAGGCAAAAAGCAATCGCACCAACATGTATCTGAATGGATTTTTTGTTCAACTACACGTTAACCCAAGGCCTGGCATCAAGAAGTGTTATGATCACAATAAAAACAGACCGGTATTCAAATGGTAAATGTAAAGAACATTATCTAAACAGAATCACTGTATCAAGGCCTAAGTATTAAACACTCACTTCTAAAAAAAAAAAAAACAAACTCCAACAGAATCTCAGTTTGTTTTCCAAAACAAGAAGGAGCGACAAAAGATCCAAGGTTCTCCTCACGTCGCAGTTCTGCTCAGTAACGCGTGTTTTTAGCAGTTTGCGTTACCTTTTTTTTTTTTTTAAAATGAATGTCTCCTGTTTTTTTGTTTGTTTTTTTTGGTTTGTGTAACATAAATAATACCTAAGGCAACATCTGTTTAAAAAAAAAAAAAAAAAAAAGGAATGAAATGAGAGAGAGAGAGAGAGAGAGAGAGAGAGAGAAAGGGTGGACAGAAGGATGGAAATGGATGTGAGGGGGGGAGAGAGAGGGGAGATGCCAGGGAGAGATGACAGAGCAGCGAGATGAAAATGGGCCAGTGTGTGCGTTTGTGTGTTTGTGTGTCTTTGCATACGTGTGTGTTGGTGCCGAGAGAGAACGAGGCAGACAGGTCTGCTGTCACCGCAGGTGTTAGGAATTGGTCACAGGAACCGCAGCAAATGTTCCCACTTCTCCCGTCGGCCAATGGGCCGCGGTCTCTGATCTGATTGGCCCAGGATCAGAAACAGATGGCTTGCTCTCGGAGATGATTGGCAGCTGCAGCGGCACCTGACAAACGTGGACCAGCGTCCCTCTCCGTTCTCTCTCAACTGTGCCGTGTGAGTGAGTGAGTGAGTGAGTGAGTGAGTGAGTGAGTGAGTGAGGAAAAAGACGAGTGAATGCTTTTAAAACTGCTTCAATTTGAAACGGCGGCCCACCGCCCATTCAGGCGTCTTATTGGCTGACAGGATGTGACCGCTCTGAATCGATGACTGCAAAATAATAATAAGAAAAAAAAAAGCAATGTGTTAATCTAAATAATTTCTTAGGAAAAAAGGAGAAACAGTGGAAAAGAGAAGGAAAAAAAAAAGGCAGCTTTGTTCTGGGTCCCCCATTTTGGACTGTGTGTGTGTGTGTGCGTGCGAGTGTGCGCATGTGACAAAATGCATCCAGAAAAAGAGAACAAAATAGGAACCAGTCCTCTACTAAAAATCTAACTCGTCGTACAGAACAGCAGAATATACAGGCCCAAAAAACACTCCTAAAACAGATGTTGCTGTACATTATGTAGCAACAAACACACCTAGCATTTAGCAACACAGACATACACCCAGTATGTATGCGCAGGCTGGACAGCAGTGGCTTCTGCGGAGCCTCTCTCGTCACTGCGCTACGCATTCGAGGGAAGAAAAACACACCCTTTCTTTTTTGCTCCTGCAAGAATTGGAACTTTCGTGTTATGCGCATCCAGCCTTCAAAAGAGGATCAGCGTTTTTAAGTCTAAAATTAGCTCCCGGCCGTACGACCACTTACAGCCAACCAGTGACTTTTAATTTTTTTTAAGCTGCAACCGCTATTTCCAGGCATCAAATTTTCCTCTTTGCTGGACTAAAGATACACCGTACTTTATTCTTTGTGGTCACAGGGTCACGTTTTCTTCCCCAAAATGACATGGCGCAGATTTGTTTTCAACAGACACACACAAAAAAAAAAAAAAAAAAACAGTCTTTAAATGCACCACTGCAGCAATGGCTCTGATTAAAATGGGGGGGGGGGGGATTAGCAAAGACTGTACTGACCCCCTCCCCCCCCCCAAAAAGTTAATTCATTAAAAAAAAAAAAAAAAAGTATCCCTATGTTCTCAAACAGAACCAGGAAATAGCAGAAGAATTATGATTGGTAGCTGGGTCCAAGTTTAAACCCATTATAAAAAGAACAACATAGGGAATCTCATTGGTGGAGACATAAGCAATGATTAGGCCCTGCTTCAAGCTGATTGGCTGCGTCCTCCTTTATCGTTCCACTCTTCTTCTTCTTTTTTTTTTTTTTTTGGGGGGGGTGTGTGTGCGCGCTTTCTCTTGTTCTTCTTCCCACTCGCAGCTGCTCAGTAATTACGGGAATCATCTCAACTCCTCTTCCTCCTCAGACAGATGGAGGGCGGTGCAGGGGAGAGTGGGAGGAAGAAGAGCAGGATGAGGAAGAGGAGCGGAGGCAAATGATGGCCAAAGGAGGTGCAGGGGGTAGAAAAGGAGAGGGAAGGAGAGCACCTGGATTGAGGCTCATGTGTCGCTTTTATAATTATTTTTGCTTTTGCTTTTTTGCTGACCGTTTTTATGAACGAGGTCCGACAAACAATGAGGACCAATCAGAACAAAACAAACAAAAAAGAAAAGCGACACACGAGGCTCAGTCCAAGTGACTAGAGGGAGGTTCAGCTCCAACATTTCATGATCTTCAATGGAAGAAAACTGACATCAAAATAAAAGAGTGGGGTGTGGGAGGAAGACGAGGGGTGAGGGGGGAGGGAAGAAGACGAGGAGGACGAGGGGATGCCATCATTTCTTCTGAGGCGTGGAGAGCTTCTGCATCCCTCGGATCTTGTCGAGCAGCTCTGAGATGAAGTCCTATGAGGACACAGGGAGGACAGAACAGATGAGGGGGACTCGGTATGAACAATGCACACTTCATATGTGTGGAGTCGGGAGACGGAGGGAGTGAAGGGTGAAAAGTGTCTGTTTACCTCGGTGGGTTTAAAACAGTCAACCAGTAAGTCCTGCAAAACGACAAAACACAGCGTGAAATGAAGCTTAGTGTGCAGTGTGTGTGTGTGTGTGTGTGTGTGTGTGTGTGTGTGTGTGTGTGTGTGTGTGTGTGTGTGTGTGTGTGTGTGTGTGTGTGTGTGTGTGTGTGTGTGTGTGTGTGTGTGTGTGTGTGTGTGTGTCCTACCTTGACCCTGGCTGCCCGCTCAACGTCACTGGGCATATCAAGCAGTTCGTCCACGTCTATCTCCAGCTCTGGGATGGCCTCCTCCTACAAGAGACGAGAGCACGGTAAGAGAACTGGCTGCCAACACACACACACACACACACACACACACACACACACACACACACACACACACACACACTGATCGGTGGACCTCTTTTCCCTGACGTGGAAAGAAAGGCTCATCATCCTTTCTATTCTTGGTGCCTGTGTTTATGTTATGTGGCTGTCTGCAAATAGACCACCGAGCTACAGGCGTTCCCCTCTGCATGACGTCCTAATGGCTCGTTACCGTAGTGAACACTAGAGGGCGCTGCGCTCCCACCATCCCACACGTTGAGGGACAAAGAGAAAACCGGCCGTTTTTTTTGTGGACAAGGTATCTTGAGCATATTTACTTTTTAAGGACGGTAAACAGACGAAAAGAAAACGTGTTTGCCTTTGAGCTCACGCTGTCCTGCGTGCACAGGGCACTTCTGCATTTGTTCATGACCAACCAGCGTTGACGGTACAAAGCACAAGTTCAAATGCTTAAATCTTGCAGGACATAATGGAGAAGCAGCAGCAGTGGGATGACGGTGTTTCAACAGCAGGCGCTACGCTGTAGAGGAAAAACACAAGAGGCATCACAAAGAGGCCGACTTCAAACATAACCTGGTTAACAGAAGAACAGCATGTGGCCAACACTGATACAACACGTGTCTGAATTCATTTCCACGTCCACTATTCCGTTTTTAAAATCTCACGTTTAATACGACCTACATGTTTTTAAAATCGAGGATGGAGTTGGGATGCAGGTCAGTACGTGGCTGGATTTACTGCTAATGAACCACGTGTGACTGTGTGTATTAGAGATGAGCAGGAACACTGTGGGTGGGAATCACCAGAGGGCCAACAATACAATGTTATCACGATAAATAAGTCGGGATATGATAATATCGCAACTTCAGCCATTTTAATTATTTTTGCGTCAGCATATACTGCGATTTATTAACTTGTTTCAACTGCATATTATGTCCTGAAAAAAATGTTAAACATGTTTCATCTGATTTATACAGTCAAATATTGATACTTGGCAACTGTGCAGCAATATAATATTTCCATTCAAAATATGGGAACACCGTTAGCTCTAACAAAAAAAAACTTAAATCTGCTGTGAAAAATTGGTTCAAAAAGATTTATTTGAAAAAGACGCATTCGTTGCTGTTATTAAATGTTTTTCCTCGGAGTCTGACACCGACTGTCACTGTTGCCTCGAGTGAGAACTGAAATCTGCTCCTTTAACTCATCAGCGTTGGATAAATTGAATCTGTTTAAAATTGGCCTGGAGTTCACATTTACACTGAAATAACTACAGGCACATATTTATATGCTTTTAATTTAAGCAAATCAATTATTGCCCGCCTCTGACAGGCTGACTGCTAATGTGAACACACACTCGCCTCCAGGAAGGACAATCATTGTTAAATAAAGAGCAGAAAACCGAGTTCACCGCGAGTTCATGTTTGTCGCACTCCTCCTCTCCTCATCCAATCAATTTGATTTTCTGATTAATGTCGTCACTCTATAAAACGTGGTTTCATAGTCTCCCTCGCTTTCAATGTTTCTCCATCTGGTGCGCGCACACACACACGCACACACACGCACACACGCACACGCTCGCTCGCTCAATGTGTTCAATCAAAGTGCTTCACCACTGGCGACAAGAGCACACACCCGTACAACCACTCGTTTCCTGCTCTCTTCTGCAGCTCCCCGATATTCATGTCGTTCTCGAGGAATCTCTCCCTCGCTCTCGTCCTCCCCCTCGGTTACAGTTGCCCACACCAGCTGTCTCTGCACCTGCCCAAATGCCCCCTATCACATCTCACTCACACTACACACTACACACACCACACACACACGTCATGTAGACTCACACACACACACAGACAGACAGGCACATCATGCTGCGTGTGCACATTAACTGAACGGTAGGTTTTTTTCTGTCGTGAAAACTCCTCTCTCTCACACACACACACACACACACACACACACACACACACACACACACACGGATTAAAGAATTATAAAAATGGGCAGTAGTAAGACTGAGCTGAAGTGTGTGTGTGTGTGTGTGTGTGTGTGTGTGTGTGTGTGTGTGTGTGTGTGTGTGTGTGTGGTTGTGGATTTAATTCAGAGCAGGACAGCCTGTATGTGTGAGATAGAGACTGGAAGTGACAGACAGACTTACTGTCAGCATATAAACACACACACACACACACACACACACACACACACACACACACACACACACATACTGTGATTCTCACCGATTTTCAAAATTAAAGCTCAAAGACAGACACCAATGTACACGCACACTCATAAATACACTAATGGTTTCACTGCAGACATATTAAAGCTGTCTGTGACGCATACACACACACACACACACACACACACATACACACACACACACACACACACACACACACTGTGAAGTGTGACACAAAGACTGATCTGCACATGTGGGCTCCATGTGCTCCTACATGCAGTAAAAACAGCACGAAAGAAAAAGGATGAAGAACAATTCATCAGTGGATACTTTTGTCATCCACTGATGACATGAATCTACTTTGGGTGTGTAATTTATGAAACTTCGTATCTTTGCGAGCCTCTTGTTGTAAATGTAGCGTGCGAGGGCTGAAAAGGAGAAATGATCCTTGTTAATTGCAGCTTACTTGAAAATGATTTTAAATGTGTGAGGGGGAAGGGAACGCCAAGAGGAAGGAAGGCAAGAGGTTAAGGAGCACATGGAGGAGAGGGAGCAGCTGAGTGGAGCCGACTGAAAGAGGGAGGACGAGGAGGGGGGAGAGGAGAGATGGGAGGGAGATGTCGAAAAAGGCCGGAAGACAGGCTTCACAGAGGAGACACAAAGAAAGCAGGGAATCACAAGGGAGGATTTCCAAAACAAGCCTCCAGACTGACTTACTGAACCAGTGTGGAGTCTGGAGGGGGTTTTACTGCTGGCTGCAGATGTGCTCTGGAAGAAAAGGTGGCTGCAAGATATTGGCACACACTGCCGGTTCGTAAACAAGGCAGCGCACTCTGCAACAATTCAGAGAGGTCTGGAGGGAAAGGAAGGAAGACGTGCTTTCATCCCGGACTCTTTTCAGTACAGAGAACATTCGGATCCATGTCTGGGTGTTTGATTCAGGTGGCTGTGAAATGAAGCTTAAAAACCGAACAACAGAACGTCTCCGTCGGGTGTCGGGCTGCCGGGATGAGCTTCACCGCTCCTCCATACAGGTGGTGTCTGACCTTGAACGTCCTAAATGGCCGCTGCTGTAGGTGTTAGCGGGAGATCCGTTGACGCTCAGGGCCGTACTGATGAGTCACATATGTGAACATCGCTGTCTCCTACACGGATATTAAACTAATGTACAACAGTATATACATACATCGTGTAGGACACTGAATGCTGCCTGTATTGCCATTACTGTAATGTAGAATAAGGAAGGGTTGCTGTATTTGCCAGAATCGAGGCAGCAGTTCATCTCCTGCTGGAGTAGCAAATGTACAGTAGGGCTGGCCAATATATTGATATCATTATAAGACTCCTGATATTGTCTTAGATTTTGGATATTTTATTGTCCTACCTGTTCTCATTCTAGGACATAAAACACTGCTGTTTTTTTGTCCCAAACAGCTGCCGTCTCAGAAATGCACAAAGTGCTTTTTGGTTGAGGCACCATGAGGGTTAGGAAATGATCACAGTGCGAGTTGATATCATTCATTTCATGTGAATAATCTTGCGTACGTCATGTATAAGTCACATTACTTTAAAGAAACCCTCGTTGTCGACTCACCAACTCGAACAACAGTTTCATTGGTGAAAATTCAGTGTTTATTCCTTCCGACCATCTCTGCTCGCCGCCCTGCGTGAACTCTGTCAGTCTCTCTGCTCCGTCACATGACCTCCTTCCTTCTTTGACCCTGGTGGTCACAGTGCCAACGCCGAAAGGGCACTCGGTGCATTTCTCTGTGACGCCAACGGCTCGGACGAAACGGCAGCGTTTGACGCCCTGGGAATGAGAACGGGCTGACTATCATATGACGGATCGTCTTTTCCTGGTTTTAAAGCCTGCGGCCCAGTAAAGTGATGTCATTGGCTGTACTTATTTGACTTTACGAGCTGTTCTATTTTGAGGCTTTACCTACTTAGTCAAATATCCACATTACTGATGATTATTTATCCCCCAAAAAAAATCTCATTGTGTAAATGTTGTACGAGCACCAGCAGTCATCCCTACAATGTTGTCTCGGGATCGATACCGAGGTATTCGATCAAAGATATCGTGATGTTTGATTTTGTTCTTAAGCCGCAGCCCAGCCCTCACGTGCACTAAGTTTTTAGTTGCACCGTAGTTAAACGGCAACCTTTTTCTGAGTCATCGCCAGCATTACCTGAAACACAAACAGATGCTGTGTTGCGTATTGTTCTGTTGTGTTCTCGTGCTCTTAAAAACTTTTACTACACTCCTCCTGACACCGCCAGGCCGAGAGAGAGCGAGCAACAGACAAGACGCCCTGTTCGTCTGGGGGGCTTCCTGCAGAACGGAGCCGAATGAGATGTGACAGTATGAGAGCGTTCTGTGTGTGTGTGTGTGTGTGTGTGTGTGTGTGTGTGTGTGTGTGTGTGTGTGTGTGTGTCGTAGTACAATTTCTCTCGCAGGGCGGGGTGGAGGTTGGAGAGCTGTGTAGCGGCTGCAGGCTCGGACAGATCACATGACAGATACAGCTCCCTCACCGGAAAAACATAAGCCCCACACACACACCCACACACACACCCACACACACACCCAAGTGGGTCAATGTCCTCACGTTACAACAAAAAGGCTAATCACGGCTGCTGGAAATAATCTGCGGAGAGACAAGTAATGAACATCGCAGAGGCAAAGTCAGTTTTCATTTTGGCCTTGGTTGATTTCATTCGACTCGAACTGACCTAAAATCTGATTCCGATTAAAACTTCCGACACTGTGACTCTGATTTACTTTTATCTATAAAGAGTTCAAACTAATGCAATTATGGGGAATCTCAACTGTGGAGAATTTACAGTAAAAAGACGAATCAGGATTCTCCACAGCTGCCCGTCAAATGTACGACGGAGTATCGGGGCCACATGAAGGACAACAAAAAACAAAGAGGAGGAAGATTTGTTTTTTAATTGAGAGAATGAAGTCAAAATGTCTGGAATAACTTATAGTAATGTAAGTTATTAATGTAAATTATAAGGAGTATGGTAATAATTCAAGAACTCAAGTCAAAATGTTGAGAATAAAGTCGACATTTCAAGATTAAAGTCTAACTTTTGAGAATAAATCAAACTGCTATGGTGCCTTCAGTGTATATGCTTCTACATAATGCCTTGTGCCCGGTGAAATTATACTTCAGAAAGGATGTTATTTCATTTTTAAGGCAGAGACCACAGTATGGTGATAAGTATTTTGAGTTTGAAGAAATTGTGCAGAAAATTGCATCTCTTCTGAAGGAGAAACCAAACAAACTTGAGGTGGCGGCCACATTTGTGCAAACTGAAATGGATGCAGAAGTATCACTGATTGCACCCGTGTGCAATACAGAGAGGATATGCTGTGCCTATTCCCCATGCCTCTTGTCAGTGTGCAGTTGCACCCGGCATCCTCCCAAGCCCACAATGGATGTGATGACAATAGACAAAAAAAAAAAAAAAAAAGAAGTCCTTATCACTAAAACTGATTCTGATGTACAATTTCAGCGATTCATCTGCGCAAGGCGTTTTGTACGAGTATGCTTTAAAGCTGGTCGTTGGATTCAGAGTGCAACTTTAATCTTGAAATGTCGACTTTCAAAATGCAAATAAAAAAATGATAATAATAATAATTCTCCTGAATGTGGCCCTGATTCCCCGTCGTACAAATGCAAGTAAAACTGTACCGTTAGTGCCTTTAGACACATGGCTGATTAAATGACAAAGCAGGTATATAATGAAGGTGCATGTCCTGTAAGTCAATGCCTCGTCTGTGGAAAGCTTCATGTAGGTCACAGGCGCTACCTGCAAGGATTACACAGCATGTGCTCCAGTGATAACACGCCACAGAACTGGTGTATTTGATAGGATCTGTGTACACTGTGTGTTAGAGATGTAAATGTAAGGAAGTACAGAAAGGCTTAAGTTTACGAAAGGCTGGATGACGAACAGCCACTTTTCCTTTTCTACTGACTCGGTAACAAACTGGGATAAAAATAACTCCACTTCAGGATGGCCAACTGCCCGTCCTGCTACAAAACACAAAAACAATGTTTTGGCTGGGTATGATACAGGGAGACCGAGAGAGAGAGGGGTTAAAAGGAAGATGGAAACAGGGAAGTGATGGAGGAAGGGAGGAAAGGGAAGAAGTAGAAGTAGGCTGCGTAGCACAAAACAATGACACTCACTCCGGTTTCCTTGTGTGTGTTTGGACTTGTCGGGCTAACTGACACTTCATGCATCCATCAGGTCAAAATTCATCATTTTTATTCTATTGACTGCTTCTTTTATGGGCTGCTCTTGTTGAAATCTTTCTCGGTGGTGCAGAGACAGAAAATACAGATGGACAGAGAGGTTGACATGTGATCTGCATGTTCCAACTGCCTAGCAAACACTAGTGCCTCTGCTTTGCAATTCTACCTACGAGGACTCTTTGTATTGAGGTCAGTCCGAGCAGGAAAGTGTTTTGCTGAGTGTTTAACTCTGTGTGTGCATTAGAGAGAGGGCGAGCGAGCGAGCGTGTGCGCGTGTGTGTGTGTACTCCATTAGAACTATTACCCTATGCTGACTCGGCACAGTGACACGGGTAGAAAATGTGCGCGAACGCTGAAAGTGACAAGCTGCACACCAACTCTGCAGGCAACGTGAGCTCAGGCACTGTTGAAATGACTTGACCGTTCCTGCGTGTTTTGGTTCTCTCACTGGTTTTAGAGCTCTGCATCACCAACACACGAGCAGTTTCAACTGGTCCAGAGCTGAGAGTGAAGTGGCTGAAACACTGTATTTTTAAAAGGCCAGAGAAGTTGTGCATGGAGGCTAAAACATGATCCTGAAAAGATTCACTTAATTATATTGAAATAAGGAAGTACAGTAGCAGTTCTACAGGCACCACAGCTCACTAAGTCCCACACATGAACCAATAAGCAGAACTTCACACGCCTACATGTGATGCGCATGTCTACTTGGACGGCCCGGGTAGATTAAGATCCACTCGATGGGTAAAATCACTCAGTTTTAACTTGGGTAAATCTTACATTAGAGTGGCTTATTTTACTCTCTTTAAACTAACTTATTTTTGGCCACATACCTGTCTGAGTTGTATGCACTGCAGTAACTGAGTGAAGACTAGTAACTATAAACGATAACCTTAATGAAGAGCTAATATCGCTCACATGCAGCACCATCCACCACCACAATTAAATTTCCGCCTGTTGAAAGCACTGAAGGATATGAAGTGGAGCTACGGTCGAGCCAAAATCAAACATAGACTGTAACACAGAAACTAAAGACAAAGGCCCTCTTTCCTCCCAGAACTCAACACTAAGAACACTAAGCTTCGTCTGCAATTATGAAACTCCTCCGTTATACTAAGTGGAGAAATTAAGGTCATCTTGGTAGATAAGAGTGGAAATATTTGCAGACGATTCTTGTGCATGGTCATGGATATGCTAATATAGACCCATGTAAATGTATAAAATTACCAACTAGCCCATTTAAAAATAAGGACCAGCACAAAAGTTACAATATCTCCCTTTCCAAACTAACAGACAAGAAGCTGGATGCTAAAAAAAAAAGCTGCCTGGAAGCCATTTTGAGGTGGTACTTCATGACACCCTTGTGACTGATTTGGTAATTTGGTCATCTGATTTACACACACACACACACACACACACACACACACACACACACACACACACACACACACACACACACACACACACACAAACAAACACAGGATGAGGCGAGCATGGAAACAGTGGAAAAAAAAATCCTGGGATTGAACCTCTTTCCTGCCTTTCTCTCCCTCTGTCCCTTTCTCTTTACATCTCCTTTGATGCCCTTCCTCTCCAGTTGGCATCGCCTCTCAGTGCTGCTCTGGTACACAGATTCACCCGCGGTGTGTTTATAATTCAGCGGCTCATAGCATTATGGGCCACCTTGCTGCAGCATGAAACCATTTGTGAGAGAATGAGGGTAGAGAGGGTGTCACCGAGAGGGCAACAGAGGTGTAGGGACCAGGGATGCATTGTGTCCGTCATCACCTGCTGCTTTCCATCTCCCTCATATCTCCTTCTGTCTCACACATGTGGTCGCTTATCAGGCTTCTGCAGGTCTTACAATAACAAGCACACTAGAATAGTCAGCTTCCTTTTTAGCATCTCCTCTCTGTTCAGTCAAATAAACATGTGTTGAAAATGTGGGAGCAGAAAACATGGCTTTATAAACGGTCTCTTGTTCTCTTCAACACTGAAGGGGTTAAACCACCAGAGGACCCGGCTACTTCCTGTCTCGGTCTCCTGACCTTGGGAGATAACGGGGAGGGGAGGTCTAATGATATCCGTGTGTGTGTGTGTGTGTGTGTGTGTGTGTGTGAGAGAGACAGAAACACTGTAGGAGGGCAGAGTTGACTGAGCGACATTAGCAGTACAAGTGTGTGTGCTCAATTAATCTAAGTGGTGACTGGCTGCTGCAATGAGTATGCGGCCTCACACACAACCATGAACCATAAACCACAGTGATCCACAATCAATGCAACGTACTTAATCCAATCTTCTGTGTGTGTGTGTGTGTGTGTGTGTGTGTGTGTGTGTGTGTGTGTGTGTGTGTGTGTGTGTGTGTGTGTGTGTGTGTGTGTGTGTGTGTGTGTGTGTGTGTGTGTGTGTGTGTGTGTGTGATACTGTGTACCTTTTGTTTGTGTGTGTGTGCTGTTGATCTTCATCTCTATTGCACATCTAATCAGTTGGATGTACTTCCTCCCAGGAAGAATCTGATGTCCTGTTTTGGATCATAGGAAAAACAGGGAAAAAGACCTGCAGGCAAAACAGATGAAGAAAAGCAGCCTCTTTATGGGCAACAGAGAGTAGAAAATATATTTTAATGGTCTTAAAAAGTCAGATTTTCTTTATTTTCTCCCACTTTGCAATTGAGCCTGCAGTGTGGATTTGTTCCTTTTACAAACCGTGCAGATTTCTTTATAAAAATGAACTCGTTAAGTCTTCCCTACATGCTTGTCTTGGTCCTTAATGATACTGTTCCATAAAACGTCTCTTAAAACAACACGTACCCCTCATTTAGCACATCCTACCACTGCTTCCGTCTGTTTTGACTCCGCTGCCCTGTCAGCCTTCCTCCTATCCGACTACCAGATAAAAATGCAAATGGCTCTGTCATGTAAAGTGAAAAGAAGCAGAGCCTCTGGAGTCTGCTGATAGTGATGTGGGCATGCCAGTGCAGGTCCCGGCGCTGTGTGGGTTGTTTCAGACTTCTTGCGGGAGAAAGCCAAACCAAACCGGCTCCAAGTACACCGAGCAAATCTTCATATAAAGCCAGGAAACATTCATCACTGTAATTAGGACTGAGCCACGGTGGTTTTTTATTGTACTAACACTGCAATTAAGTGACAATAGAATAGATATAGCAGCAGTAGAAAGACAGACACACACCATAATAAACAGTAAAGTGATATATGCTGCCTCCAAATGACCCTCGGAGACTTGTGGATACAACATGGGATGTCGTGTGCATGGTATTCTTGCTGTTCAAGTGGTTAAATCACGAGAACGCTGCTGCCAGGCAACAGCAACATTGATTGCGTCCAGAAAGCCACAGAGGCTAACAATTTAGCAAACTAGCAGGCAGGCAACGTAATGAAAAGGCATAATGAGAGAAGGAAGAGATGAGGCTGTTAAGAACATCATTATTTTACTCGGATGTGAAATTAGATGACAAAAGAAACCATGTGACTGAATTTACCGCTGCTAGACAACAGCAACAATTAGACAACAGGAAGAAAAAAAATAATAATTACAACTGAAATGACAAAATAATAACTACCATCCAACAAAAAAGGAAATCAAATGGCCTCTGCCATTTCCAAAAAAAGTCAGCAAACACGTCACAACTTGTGAAATCAGAGTTTTCACAAAATGAAAGGTACTCTAATGGACTCTTCTCCTGAACATGGCAAATAAACCTCAATTTGAAGGCAGCATTATCAAAGAAGGTTTAAACCAGAGCCTACTGATAAGACATGGGTTGGCCCAGCCAGTCGGTACAAGAAGTAGCATTGTCCTCCATGTTATCATCACAGCAATGTAGCATCTCGCATATCTACAGACAAATCAGTATTTTCTTTTTAAGCAGCTATCGCGATTCAAAGCAAAATTCAAACACTCTTGTTTGTCAAAACTGCCGCGAGGCGAAACTGTGGTTCAAGTTTAATGTTCTCTCGCTCGCTCAAGATTCCACCCAAAGCGCGCGCGCACACACACACACACACACACACACACACACACACACACACACACACACACACACACACACACACACACACACACATAAAAATCTATTTGCAGAGTGCAGTGTTAAAATGTCTGTCACCCAACCTTGACCCCCCCCCCCCCCCCCAAAAAAAAAAAAAAAAAAAAAAAATCTGCCTCCACTCAGGGCTGCTCTCTGCACGGTTGAATGATTCACACATCGGCTTGTTTGGCCTGAGTGAACGCTTCGCTGCTTTCTGTGTGTTGACTGGACGTGTCTGTGCTGCAGCCACTGCTGGGAGACACTCTGCGGTCCCTCGGGGTCACAACCAGCCCCGGGTGGACGTGCACTGGGGAGCATGCGGCGCTGCCAGGGCTGGAGCTCTGCCGCTGTGAAATGCTTTCTAATAACTACATGAGGGCTCAATTTGTCACTTCTGTTTACATCCAACAGTCGAGCAAACTCAGGCAGAGATCTGAAACATATTCACATAAATCAATGCTCATCTGCTCAGCACAAGTAGAACAGCGGGCATTTAACCTTTGGATTCTTCATGAAATCTTTTATCACAATACGAAGACTTCCAAGTTATTTTACTTTGTCACTGGTGGTTTGTTTGGAGTAAATATAATGATGAAATAGTTAGAGCTGTGATTACCGACAGAAACTTTGAAGAATTTTTTTTTTTTTTTTTTTTTAAAGATACCAAAGCACAGCAATTTGATTGACAGCTGATCAGAAGTAAGTGGAGAGCAGCAAAGAGGAACAAAAGGTTTGCACCAAAATGTTGAATTAAAACTATAGGTTATCCCAAAGATTGTGTGCGTGATAGCATGAACACATCTGAGTTAGCAGTAAACACAGCTAAGGCTAATTAAGAATGTTGTTTGGACGATAAACCAAAGCTCTGGAAAAGTTTGATCATGGCAAAGTATTAAAAGTTAAAAGATAACCAAAGTCAACAGAATTCATTGTGTAAAAAAAATTTAAAAAAAAAAATTGATGGCAATCCACCTGGTAGTTGTTGATATTTCAGTGGACAAAGTGTCAGATCGACCAAAGGACAAATTGACATCAGAGAAATGTCACACAAAAAAAGAAAATCCGTTTTTTCCCCCGTGAGCTGAGTAAAAGTAAATATTATGTTAGACGACCACAGCTGGGAGTTTGGAAACAGCCGGAAGTGCAAAACTAACTTTTAGCTGCAAACTTCCCATGTTGCTTCTGTCTCTGTGTGTCACAGCTGGGGTTGCGCCATTTCTTTTTGTTCTCGATAATATCAATCCAATTTTTAATATGATTTCTGTGTGTGTGTGTGTGTGTGTGTGTGTGTGTGTGTGTGTGTGTGTGTGTGTGTGTGTTTCACTGAATAGATTTGTCCTTATTCTTCAGTCAATTACTAATTGTCATTGTTACAAATAAGTAATAATACAAGATACAGGCAATAAAGAGAGGAAAGAGGCACGCACGCACACACCATCTAGAGGCCAGAAGAGTCATTACCACTACAAATGGACAGGAAAACGAGATTACGTGCAGATTGAAATGAGAATGCATACAAATGAGGATTACAGCAGATTATCATTATGTCACTCTTGGCTGGTACTAACACAACCGAAGGGCTTAACGTTTACTCGTTCATTTGCCGTGTCTTTCACTGAATGAGTTTTCTTTGAATGTCTTTTACGCCGGTAGTTTCTGGCAGGAGGGGACGGAACAAGGTCGTAAATCATTCTTTCACATCAGTTTTCTGCCACTTTTACACAGCAAGCTCCAGGTTTACTTGTGCAGCCTTTTATTTCAATCCGCCATTATTGAGATTTAATCCATATGGATTTCAAAAGGGATTGGAGAACATTATTATGATTTATGAACAAGCTTTGACCTGTCCAACACTGGCAACACGTCGGGTAATCCGTTAATGCTTTTCCCCGTTTCCATATTCAGTCAATCAGCTCCAGGATATAAAACTCAATGTGGGACGCGGCATGATCCAAAACATATAGAAACATATTTCTTTCTGTTGTACCGACAATTCATGACCCATGAAACATCTTACAAACTGTCACAAAGAACAACTTGACCAATCAGTAATGTGTTTAAGATTAAAATATAATTTATAAACGGGTAAAATAGAAAAACTAAATCTGTCACTTTCACCGTCCAATGAATGGCCTGTTTTACTTTCATCTTCCTTCAGTTTGGACGATGGTTTTGCTGAGTGATGGAGATACTATGTGTGTCCCCACATTGACATTCATTCATGTGTGACTCATCTCTGAGGTTTGAGGTTTCACTATGGTTTTGGTGGCACAGAAACCAACAGTAATTAACCAAAGTCTTCCCCCGTCGGCTTTAACGGCGGCTGGAGAGGAAGATTCTTTTTTTTTTTTTTTGGCCTTCAATACATGTTGCTGGTTAGAGTCCACTGTACCTGTATGCTTGAGTCGACCATAGCGGCCGAGGGTCTCTCATTATACTGAAGCACCTAACTTGCATGTATTCTGTTCCCCCTATACTTGATCTTTGTAGTATCGTCGTCAGATTTTTTTTTTTTTTAAATGTGACAGAAACAACAGGTGAATGATTGAACTCTTACTCTGAAGTTCAACATCACAAGAATGTGTAGCAGAGCGAGGGAGAGACTTGCTCACTTCCTGATGAATCGACTAGTAATCATTCCCGTGTCTTGGAAACATTGCCCAAATATGGTCAGTCGTTCCTTCCTGCTCGGGAACTAAATGCAAATTCAAAGTAAGAGTTTTAAAAAAAGATGACAAGGAAATAGTGGACCATCTATTCATGATGAATTTGAAATCTAACGACATCCCTCCATCTTTATTGCCAGTCTATTTGTCTATCTGCGTACCAGCTGTCTGTCCATCTGTCCAAACATCTTTCATCCATCTATTTCTTGCCACAGACATGAGCAGTTTTTATAACAGCCCAAGAATCCAGACAATGTCTTCCACACAGGACGCAAGAGGCCAACATGGCACCTGCTCTCAAACAGGAACGGTCTGCCAGCCTGAGACGGACGCCAGGTCAGGAAGTCACTGGCAGTTCTAACACTGTCCTACAGCTCTGAACTATTTAATATTAAAAAATCACATCCCAAGTCTGACATCATGTTATGTATACAGGGAGGACATTGTCTCCTGGACAGTCTGTAATTGGCATACAAACATTATAATAAAGACACTGCACACACACACACACACACACACACACACACACACACACACACACACACACACACACACACACACACACACACACACACACAGTCAGACTCTGTTTAATAAAGACATAAACTTACTTACGGTTCTGTGCTGCCAACCAACAGTTCGCCTGGCGTCTGCTCTAATGCACCTCCTGGGACTAAAATGCCCCCGAGTGGATCAGTGTTACTGCACTCAAACCTCTAGGCAATTGGCATCACTCACAAAGAGACTTCATGATAGTACGACTCCACATTGATGCTACATGTTCGTCGACTCCCGACCGTTACACATATTAAGACAGCGACTTGACCGTTGAATTGTTTTAATATGGTTTAAACGTGGAGGCCGATAAACACGCATCGCCAGAAACTCATATTCACCTCTCATTTCAAAGCACTGTTACAAAAACAACCCCCCCGGGGGCCACATACGAGCCTGCGTACCAAACTGCATCACCATTATGCTCCCTTTAAAAAGCCTCCTCGGTGCAGGAGCTCTCAGAGCAGCTATCAAAAGCACATGTATAGTCTTAAACTGATTTAATAACTAATAGCAGTTTGGTGAAGACCAATAGGATCACTTGTTTGAATCTCAGTGAATGATATTGTAGATCATTCAAAATAATGAGCAGGGAAGCAAAGGGGTACTTCAACATGAATTATGTTTACAGAAGCAAAGACATTAACAGCTTGCGTGGTTTACTGGGTGGCTCTTAAATGCGCATATACAACAGCAACAATTGTTTCACAGGAAGATATGAATAGATAACAAGCTTTCTCATGACAGTGAACAGGCAACTGCCAGCTATTAAATCTATTAAGTTTCATAATCAAACAATGAAAGTAGTCCTGCTTGACTTTTAGCTAAAATGGGTTTGTTGAAGTCTTTATTCTTTTAAAGTCTTCACTTGGCTGACAACCAAACCCGCAGTATGTGACGGAGGCTAGAATGACGAGCTCATCAAGTTGAACAGAAACATGATGCATCAGGGTTTACATGGTGTTAGGCAATCGGTTTATAAAAGCTACTGTGGCTGACGCATGACGGAGCACATGCCGAGGATCGAGACAAAGCAGGGCAATAAACAAAGAGAGAGTCTGCAAAAACTCACACACACTTACTGTATACACACACCACTGTTTATTAGGGCTGTTCATCACCGACATGCTTCTCAAGTTTTTACGACTTTGGCACATTGGTCAGCTTCAAAGTTAAAAGTATTTGTTTGAGTCTCTGTTAAACAACGATTACTCTACGAGCACAGAAACAAACTACAGCTCCCAAGAAAGAACTACAAGCACGGCAGCGCGGCTACTTGCGTCACTGTGACGAACATTCCCATCCGTAAGACTCACCAGCGCTCTCTTCTAAAAGCATTTTCCAGCTTTCCAGTTGTAAACTCAACACTGAAGTGTTCACTTCTCTCTGTCCCGCTGTTTTACAGACACGTCTGAAACAACTGCGTCCACTCGACTTGCTCGCGAACCTCTGTAGAGTTGTGAAGTTCAGCCTGCAGATGTCGAGGGATTATGGGAAATAATGACCAACAAAGGCCGCTAAACATCGTGTGCATATTTGAGGCCTGACAAATGTAAATTCATTTCAGTTCTCAAAACATTTTATGAGTCAATTTCTTTTTGTATTTCAGAAACATCATTTGCAGTCTTTTTTCATGCCTTTTTTTTTTCCCCCCTGTGTATTGCTACGTTTCTTGTTACCACCACCAACTGTCAACAAGTGGAAAGGCATTTAACACATCACCAGAAATCTAAATCCAAACGTACACGTTGTGGACATTCATGCCTGTCTGGATGTTAGACAAAACAGCTCTTCTAATATCTACCCATTAGTAAAAGTTCCATTGGGCATCTTTAAGTAATAAATACCGAGGATATTATAAATATTAGGCACCTGGCTGCTAAATTATTGCTTCCTTTCCTACTTTGCTTGTATGTTGGAATAGATATGAGTGACAAATGATTAGCGTGATCAAAAGCAATGTTGTTATTACGTGGAGATGAGTTGGGTTGACATTTTCCTCTTCAAAGGATTTACACCCAAAAAGTTGTCTCTTGATACCTCAGAAACATTCTTCTCCACGTTACACTAAAATAGTCGCATATATAGTTTTAAAAGTACAATTTTACTTTGTGACACCAAGTTGTGACTGTGTGTGTGTGTGACTCATCAGGTGTGTGCTGATGTGGGTGGTTTTGAGGGAAAGTAGTGTGTTAATGTTGTTATCTTTTCTATGTACTGTGTGTTTGTCGCACTCCTTCCTTCTCACACACACTTCCCATGACAACATTTATAAACATTCCTCTGAATGACTCGCATCCCTCGTCTTCCTCTCTCTTCACATCCCTCTCTTTTCTTCACCGCTGCCTTCTCTTATTTGGTATTCTTAACTTCCTTCCGGTCGTACTCGCGCACTAACCAAGGCACACGCTTGGTCCCCCCCACCCCCCACCCCACCCCACTCCCCTCGAACACGGCTGATTTATTCACTCGCTGCTTTCAAAATGTCCACATAGTCAGTCAGTGGGTCAGGCTACAGTACACCCCGATCAAAGACTAAATCAACTGTGTTTCAACATGTAGAACCACGTGTAATCTATTAACAAGATGTGTGTAGGTCCATCAGTGTGCATGTGTGTGTGTGTGTGTGTGTGCGCACTGGTGTGTGTGTGTGTGTGGGGGGGTGTTTACAAAGACACAGTGGAGTCTTTCACTCATGCTGTGTAACAACCACTCTTTGTAGTCTCTCTCTCTCTCTCTCACACACACACACACACACACACACACACACACACACACACACACACACACACACACACACACACACACAGAGTGAAACAGGGTATCGCTGATTGGTATTCAGACTTGAACATATACCGTTTAAAGAAATGTTGCACACTCTGTGTGTGTGTGTGTGTGTGTGTGTGTGTGTGTGTGTGTGTGTGTGTGTGTGTGTGTGTGTGTGTGTGTGTGTGTGTGTGTGTGTGTGTGTGTGTGTGTGTGTGTGTGTCCTTATACAGTGCGAAGGGAGTGACTTAATCCTTGGCTGGGAAAGCTATGAAATTGCAGCTGTTCCCACAAAGTGTTTCTCTTGCGCAGACACACAACTCCAGGATGTGTTTTGTGTATTTACTGTCCTGACTCTAACCGTCGCTTCTCTTATTGTCTGAGCGCACAACAGACTCAAAGTGAAAATCAGTTGACATGATTAAGGAACAATCCACATACAAACTTCCTCATGAGTACAAAATATGGCCAGATAAGTAGGTAATTTAAATACAATGTGGAGTGTGTATGTTGCTATGCTAAATAATGAACAGGGTTTTAAAGTCCGACATTGTCCCGTAGATTTTGCAGATGCTTTTATTTTAAAGAGTACAGATAAACTACTTTTCACGTGTTATTTTGTTTTTAACGCAAGTAAATAAGTTTTAACGTTGAATCAGTACATTTTCTACAGAAACAGAACATTTTAACAAGGAGAGCAACTGTTTTATTTTTGGATTTGTGATGTAACGCACACAGCGAGCACCATTTCCTCTTTCACTGGAGACATTTCCATGGAAGAGTCACATTTTTAAGGTCTTGTTTACTTCAGGTGCTTTTGTGTATGTAGTGTATGGGGTGTTACACTACCTTTTAAACAAATGTAAATATATTTCATGCCTAAATATTTAAATTGTTTTGTCTACTAGGCAACACGGCACAGAGTGATGTCATCTATATTAGCCAACGTTTCGTTCCAACAGATCAGATAGTCGTTACGAAACAAAGAAATCCAAAAACACCACCATAAAACATTCAATAGCTGATGAATGACTGAAAACATATTTCATCAGAGATTCAATATTACAAATCTAACATGCTCAAACAGGATTTCTAAATTCTTTAAACTGGCAATCATCTGAGACTTGTGAGCAGGTCTGGTTTTGTCTCAGTTTTACAGAACAAGCACTGGGGTTGAAAACTGCTTTTGACATATTCAAGCAGGATATACGCTGAACTGGGCTGCCGGGCTTGTGATATATGTGGGGAATCCCTGAGTGATGACTGCAACACCATGCTCGGGGAAAATGAGACATGGGCGCCGTTTCCTCAGACATGCGATCTGACCACAGGTGGCCAGCAAAAGTACAGGTGGAAACACACCCAAGAAGAATTGAGCTCCAATCATGTCCGGATTGAAATGGCCAAATCTCAGTAGTTTGGCTCATCAACTCATTTACTGCTTCCTAACAGCTTTAATTTCAGGTGTGAAAAAGCACTCCTTTTGTTTATTCAGCTGTTTGCAGTGCCTGAGCCTACAATTAGAAGGAGAACTTTAATGGTCATCTCACTTTGGCAGTGTGTATAACGTGCAATAACAGGGGATACATGTTGTAAAAACACTTTCCCCCTGTCCGACCTCCCTGCCTACTACTTTTTCCTTCTCCTCTTGCCATCCCGTCTGTTTTTTTTTTTTTCCCTGCCCCCGTTTATTGCATTCCTGCTCACCAATCTTGCCTCTGTTCTCACTTGTGTGTGTGTGTGTGTGTGTGTGTGTGTGTGTGTGTGTGTGTGTGTGTGTGTGTGTGTGTGTGTGTGTGTGTGTGTGTGTGTGTGTGTGTGTGTGTGTGTGTGTGTGTGTGTGTGGCCACGTTGGACCCTGGAGTTTGGGGATTGGTCCGCCCACTCGCTGCACTGTTAACGCTGTAGCTGCCGGTCAGCTCCAGCAAACTTGAGGAGAAAACACGGTGAACTGCGGGAAAACGAGGCTTTGCTGACAAATGCAAATTTAGCAGGACAGTAACCATGGAAATGATACCATGACTGGAGTGAGATTTGATTGTTTTACTAAAAGCGCAGCTGCGGGTAACCAACACTTTTCTTTCCCCCCAGAGAAGGCTCAAACTCACTTAGTACCTCATACACAGAGCCGCTAACAGAGTGGAGCCTCAATAACAACACAGAAAAAGTAGACCATTTTTAAAAAGCACCGAGGTTTGAAGACACTCTCCCTGATTGTGTTATGTGCAACATAACACCCTTAAATCTTATACTTACTGCCAGTTTAATGTTTATGTTTTCACCACAGTTGGGTTTAAAACATAAACTGTGAGATGGGGATTGTGGACCCAATCACATATTTAAACGATTTATCCATCAGTTTTACCCCAGTGTTTGGATTTGGAACTTTGTGGAAGAGTGGAGCCAGCAAAGAACCCGTAAACTTTTAAAGCAGATCTGAATCACGGGGCAAATCCACAAATTATTTTTCACCTGAATTAATTTTGCAAAACATAGTGCCTTTGGCCTGCTACATGCGACACAATTTAAAGTCCAGTCGATGGCAGTAAAGTTCAGTAGTGACAAAACATAGGCCATTCTAGAAATAGGATGGTTCTGTGTCACCAGTAATCCTCTGTGATACACATGTACTTTCTCAAACTGAACACAGTAAGCAGTCGTTTTGAAGCACTCGGGCACAGTGGTTTCCTGGGTGAGAACCAGAACTGGTACAACTGTACCGACACCACAGCTGTTGCATATGATAAGAGTGGACTAATGGCCTTGGTGGAGGTGTGCGCTCTCCGACTGCCCTTCTTATATCAATTAGAATTGCACTGCTTATTTCACTATTTCCCCACGTTCCCTCTCACGACTACAGAAGTGAGTATAAGTAACCTTGGTTGAGAATAACTTCTCTATTGAGTACCCTTATAAAGCCAAGTAGTGTTTCCTCAACAAGCAAATAGTGCCAACATCAACTGCAGGTATTCACTAAAGCTGCTAATCATAACTGAAAGGTTCCAATTTTAATCTTGCACTCATGAAAACGGGCTTTTTGGAAATGAGGCAATTTAACGTTGTTTTCTTTTACTAAATGGCCGCAACCTTTTTTTTTTTTTTTTTTACCAATGCACGGTTAACCAACATAAACCCTTAACCAGCCTTGTTGCCATGGAATCATACTAAGACTTGGCTCCTCACTATTACCCATAGAAACTCTGACTGATAGGCGGACTAAGTGGCTGCATGAATATCTGACAAGCTGGCTGGCAGAAATGACTGGCTGACTGCTTGTCAGTTTAAAGGGTTTATGTTTAAAGGGATTATATGAATGGGAAAATAGCTCCTAACTAATTCCCTGCTGAACAAACTCTATGTGGTTATATTACAAGACGAAGTATGGGTCAACAAAAGGAGGAGGAGAAAAGGGGATGTTGAGTAATAGGAAATAATGAAGGAAAATATGGATCATGAATCTAGTCAGAAACAAAAAGAGAGACAAGGTAAGATAAATAAGGAAAGATGAGGCGAAAAAGGAGAAAATCCCAGGCATGCTCCGTGTCTTTGTCTGCGAGAAGGGTTCTCCCCGTAGCCGCTCGGCTCCCTGACCGGTTAAAGCTGCCTCTCCAGTTACACTGTTTAGGAGCACGTGCTCCACATCTCGCCATCTAAATGAGCCCAATGTGTCTCTATCAGAGAACCGACTGTAAATTAATCTCTTTGTTGTCTAACAGCCCAGGCAGGGACTGGATCGGGACAATGAAAAGAGGGAACTACTGTGGGTGGGAGCCAAAATGAAGCACCATCATTAGAGATGAATGAGGTACGCGCGTCCAAAAATGTGAAATAAATCATTGATATCCCATTTACATGAGTATAACCTGATACGCCCCGCAAGCTGACCATGACCGAGGATTTATCCTTGCAGGGCTCAGGTCTTACTGTCTAGAAACAACAGAGATTGTCATTGTGCATCCAGCGATGTTTTTTGTTTTTTGTTTTTTTACTCTTGGTGAACCTATATACACAGTTGAAAAGCAGACTAACTACAAATCATCAGTGCAGTAAAGCATGCATGACTGAAAGACATGGCAGTTTGGGGAATGAGAGACAGACCTGGGATGGTTGAAAAACAAGTCTACACCGAGAGAGAAATGTCTGTCTGCTATCAGTCATTAGTATCCTGGGGCACATAATGGATTAAAAATATGTCCAAACAGATCTGCATTTAAAAAAAAAAAACACTTTATCTAATCATAATAAAAAAAAAGTCCTACTAGGAACACAGTAGTGCGAGGCTTTTCCCCTGAGCGCATTTACTCAGATTTGTTGGACTCTGCAAGGTCTACATAAAGCATATTAAGCCAGTATTGGCAGTTAATCAAAGCACATTGATTTCAAAATCCTCTCTTGGGCCTTTAATCACCTCGGCTGGCTTTTTATAACTCTGCGGAGTCATTTCTCATAAGATATCCCCGTCACAATGTCCGTCAAGAGAAATCCTCTGTTGACGGGATGAAGAAATTAAGTAGAAACAAAAGGTGTGGCTGACAGCAATCTGTTTTTTTTGGAATCGCATGATTAGTTTATGACATTCCCTGAGTGCATTTATACTCGTGCTTAACTGTGGCTTGGTACAATATCTTGTTGCAGCTTGTCAGTGCATTTGATTTTGGACTGCTTGGTGTAAATATAAAGAGAGCCCTGAGGAGCCACCAGTGTTGATGACACAACCTGTCTGCAACCTGACAGCAACTCCACCATTAAGGCAACCTAAGTATGTTTGTATGTGTGTGTTAGAGACAGCTTTGAGAAGAGAGGTCGGTTAAATGTAGGAAAGGGCAGTAACAATTAAAAGACCATAACTTTTCCCCCATTAAATAAAGACTGGGAAAGCATCTCCTTTCGGTTTGCCTACTAGGAATTCTCCGAACCTGTTAAGTCGTTGTATTCCTCACGCTAGGAATAGAATGTGGGTCAATGTCAGCTCAGCAGCGTTGACATGAGCTTACCAACTACTGACGCCAGCAGCTACACCAGAGCTGCCGCCAGGTTACATTGCAGCCGCACGCCTCTTCGTGTGTCACCATGAGCAAGGGGTTTGATGTGTGCTGGTGTACTGAGCCGCTGCCGAGAGACATCACTTCAGACAGGGAGTTCAGCACACGGAGTCGGGACGCACACGTTTCTCAGGTGCCTGCAATGTTTAAGACGGGCTGTAGTGACAGTGTTGGCCAGTCTTTCTGCCTGACAATCCTATTTATTTTTGCAATAAAATAACCAGAGTGAGATGAACTGACCGAACACTTTATTTTATGAGAGGAAACGGATTTAAAGTTTTCCTTTAGAAGACAAAACCTGCATCATGATAATATCGTATCACGGGGCCTCCAGTGACTCTCACCCTTAATAAGGAGAATGAATGACTAGACACCCCCAACCCCACACACACACTTACTTATCAGTATCACCTGGTGTGTCTCTTGTTTGCCACCTTGCCTCATGAACGGTTCCCCCTCACCCTCGCTCACCCTTTGATTTATTTAAAAGTCCACAAAAGACACTAAAAGCTGAGCTGGTACATGCAATAAGCTTTGCTTGTGAACCAAACCAGACACAAGACAGAAAGTCTCTTTTTTTCTTCTTTTTTTTTTTTTTAATCCTAATTACTTTATTGAATTATTACTGTTATAAACTCATGGTCCTGAATTACTTTTCCAGCCAAAACAGTTCCCACACAGCAGCTAACCAGGGCAGCTGGCGACAAGGATATCAAATAAGTGGTCGTTTCCGGTCATTAATAATTAAATTAATTCACAGGTGTGCTTTAAAGCGCTTCAGCCAATCAGAACAAAGAGCCTGTGCATTTCACGGTGAGGCTATAAAGATGCATGTGCTACATTTAGCCTACCTGTGGACGAGGGCATAAAGTTTAACCACGAGGCGTTTATGTGACCGCTATAAATGGTTAATTGGTTGTAATGTTCACTCTCTTATTGAATATCTGTCTACATACTTGCATATGGCCCAGACAGACTACTATGGGCTGTAGAACAAGAGAAGCTAGGCCAAAAGCACCGACAAAGGGCCCGGTAATGTTTCTTTATCAACAGTTTGCTTTCGGGTCGGACGGACAGACGCAGCTGACAGACAGACTTATTGGGCTTTGCCGTAGAGCCTATTACTGAGCAGAGCCGCCTGATCGATGGGTTCGATCGGCTCCGAGGCCGGTTATTGTTTGGGGGGGGGGGGGGGGGTCTTTACCTCACAGTCGTAGAGGTCCGTTAGCTGGTCGATAATCCACTCCTCCAGGTTGAGTCTCTTCCTCAGCTCCTTACGGTCGTATTTGACGGTAACGCGCCCCTGCTTCCGAACGGGTGTCTCCGGTTCCTCCGTGGTGCCGGCCGGCGTCTGGAAATATACCCGGGGTTGAGGGCTCGTCTCCGGGCTCGTTACAGCTGCCATTGTCGCTCAGCTTTTGGGGGAAAAAAAAAAAAAAAAATCCCCCTCCAAAGGTGTGGAAGTGAAAAAGGGGAGACGGAAAGCAGGCGGTGGAACGTGCGGCTGGTTCGCTTTTTCCACACTAAAAAAAACAAACAAACAAAACCGGCTGATGAATGTTGTGACTTGAAATCCCACGAAGAGACGACGCTGCCTGGACCTGATGAGCTTTTGTTGTCCAAAATCGCTCAAGGGGACATTGGCAGTCCCTGGCCGCTTCCACGACACAAAACGGGGACCGACGATGCGTACTGTGAAGTGTAACCGGCTTATTGGGCTATTTACAGCATGCAAACTCTGCTTATATAAAAAAAAAAGGCAGTAACAGCAGCAGTGGAACCGGCCTCAACTCTTCATTCAGTACAAAGAGAAATCCCACGTCTCTCTCTCTCTCTCTCTCTCTCTCTGTCCCCACGAGAGCTGCGTGCGCGCTCTCTGACTGGTCTCGAGCGCATCCGACGTTGCGCTACTGAAAAAAAAAAAAAACCCCCCCCCCCCCACCCCTCATCCCCCATCCACCCCTCCACAAATGTTGAATTTCCCATCACTTTCTAGTTCTCCAATTCTCCTAACTTCGAGCCCACTTTTCTTAACATTTACACGGTTCTACACTCTTGGCACTCAAATCCAAACAATCAAGTTTACTCGTGTCTCGGTACTTTTCCAGCAACGTTCAAAGACTTGTGTCTTTGCCCTCAGTGACCTATTAAGTCCAACAGCCTAACCTTTGACAAAACTGTTTAACTTTCTAAATAGCCTGTTGTCATTGTGTATCAACATGTTGCCAAAAGCAAACCGCTTAATTCGGTGCTTTGTGCAGCACAATGTTTACTTACACATTATATGTAGGAATTTCCTGTTTTCCCAGAGGCCTAACTGCTTCAAACACTAGCAAGGGCTATTTGATTTTCACAAAACGTCTCCTCTTGAATGTGTGAAATGCATATGGGCAAAAGTTTCACACCTACATCTCGCACTTTATGAAAATATAAACCTGCATTTCTACAATAATACCCAGCAATGGGCCGTATCCCGTGTTTGGAGAGGGGGCAGAAGCGGCTGGAGCAGCTGGATTTTCTAGTTTGCAGTCGCTTTGGAAATGTGACTTTGCTGCTTCGTCTGCAGGCGATTGCAGTGATAAAGCCACCGGAGGTGTTCCATTAATAAGAAAGCGGTCACATCTCTTCACAGTGCGTCCATTGTGCCGTAACAGCAGGGAAGCCCACACTCCGGCTAAGAGTTTTAATAATAATAATAATAGGAGTGTGAAGTAAAGGGCGGGGGGGGGGGTGTGTGAATTCATAATATCTGTGTCTTGCTCCCTCCTTTGGTGCGAGTACGGGGGTGTTCACATCTGTCAACATGCTCATATTAAAGTGTGTGTGTGTGTGTGTGTGTGTGTGTGTGTGTGTGTGTGTGTGTGTGTGTGTGTGTGTGTGTGTGTGTGTGTGTGTGTGTGTGTGTGTGTGTGTGTGTGTGTGTGTGTCATACTGGCCCAAGCAACCATCTCACGGACAGCCATGGCAACAAGACATAAAAACCTGAATTATTCAGTGAGTATGTCTGAAACTTACAGCTGAGTAAGCACAGACAGACCGACACAGACACACACTCTGACAACAACTTGAACATTCACGCGTGCTTGCAGATAAAAACACATGCAATCTCTTTCTTATAAGCAATACTGGACACGAACCCTAACCAGGTAGAGGAATAAAGGGCCTTCAAACTGTCTGTGTGCACCAGTGCACCCGCTCGCTGACTTGCGGGACCTGTCTGTGACATTTGGGTATTTTGACTTGATGTCAGACACAGACCTGTGAGAAGGAGGTCGGCATGATGTTAGCGTGTAATAATTACACTTTGCAGGCCTCGGTGAGCATGAACAGGCACATTGCATGTCATGAGCTCAAATAATCCAACTTAAAATCTCAAGCTTGCAAAATAGCCATCATTAGCCAGATCATTAGATTTATAGTGGGAGTAAAAAGGGGACATTGGGGGACTGTTGCAAGAAGTTCACCTGTTATCTGAGAAGGACTTAAGCAGCGTGGGAAACCTACCTCACACAGATCTGTTGTTATCTGAAACTTATTTACAGTCGCTGTATTTTGCACAGCAGTCCAGCCGCTGGTAACATGGTTTTCTTTCCCTAACAACACATTGTTAAAGAACCAAACAAACCAGTGGATCCAAACCTTTTTCATTTGTGAGAGCTCTAAAAAAAAACAAGAGTCAAGAGTCTTGATTGCCCAGTAGTTTGTAAAGAGGTAAAAGTATTCGGTTTTCCCACAAATATAAGATCAGAGAAGCTATTTTACTTTTGTCCTACTTTTATTAGTCATATCATAATCCCCTAATACTGATGATTACTTATCTAATAATGTGATATACTATAATACACGAGAGTATATAGTTTTAATTTAGATTCATACATTATTGGTTCAAACTGCTGGATCAGCACTTTCTTTCATTCATGTCTCTTTCCAGAATGAACATGTGCAACCACTCCAAACTCACACCTGACCCGACTGATTAAATCATTTACTGACTTCCATACATGGACTGATAGTTGTGGAAATGCACGCTCGTCTGATTTTGTTTCCTGCAAGGAGTCGGGCGCTTTCTAGCCACATGGAGGAGCTGTTGATCTGCTCCCCTGTGTGTTGGCAGCTTTGTGACAGAAAACAGAGAAGGAGCAACAGGAGAAGCAATCTGGATGGGATTGTGTTGTTTCAGTACATCTGTGTGAGAGCAGCCCCTCTGGAGGAGTTTTCAGTCAAATAAGGTCCCTTCTCTTATTTCCATGATCTCAGGGTGCAATTCCTCATCCCTCTCTGCCTGCACGGCTGCCTTCCCTCAAAGCAATAAATCAAAGTGTTGCTGTGATTGATGGGTGTGCCCATGTTCAAGTAGACTACACCAACCGTAGGACAACTAAAGCAGAGCTGAAACTCGTGCGGCCACATTCCTATCTGTTGCGCAATCAAAAGAGGGGGGGGGAGGGTAGGGGGCGAGGGGGAGTAGTGTCGCCATGCAGCCAGTAGATGGCAGCATAGGATTAAGTTGTAGTCACGTGGCAGCAGTGTGAATTAGTCCAGATGATGGATGGTCAGCGCGAGTACTTTCCCCCTCTCTGAAACACTTTGAGGGAAAGGGATTGGCAGCCAGCACTAAACGTTTTTGAACAGAGTAGACTGAACTATCTTTGGTCATGTGCATCTGCATTGTGCATGAATACCTCTTGTGGGGGAAAGCTGCAATCAGTGCTTTGCCTGCACGCCCACATGGTAGCTTCTCTCCAAAACACATCGACAATAATCCTGCAGTGTTATGGAGACGGATGAGTGCAGGCGACGGTGAACTGTCAGGTCCAAACATCTCTCTGCACCGCAGCAGGGAGAGTAATCTGATGGAGCTTTTATTGCTACTGTTGACTGACTCAGGCCTTTTCCATTAAAACTAGTGTACTGTACATGCTGGTGTGTGTGTGTGTGTGTGTGTGTGTGCGCGCGCGCGTGTGTGTGGGAGGGGGGGGGGACAGTGAATACGTCTGTGTGTCTTTACACAATGTGTCTTTGTGGGTCCGTGGCGTTGCGTTGGAGAGAAGGATCCGGCTGTTACTAGACAGGGAGACAGAGGGACAGATCTCTCACAGAGTGGTCGGGGGTCTTCCCTTTCTCCACATCATCTTTTCCATGTGTCCCTCACTTTGTTCCATTTTTAACCTCCTCTGCCCCCCCCCCCCCCATTTTGTCTCTTTTCTTAACAGGCCACTATGACCCGTCCTTTTTGATCTGAGTTCACTCTTATTCTATCCCTCTTTCTTTATCCCTCTTCTATCTCTCTGTCTTACTTACTCCTTCTCCACCATTGAGCTCTCACTGTGTGAAAGACGAAAGATCTTCCTTGTTGCACGAAATGCCCGAACACAATTAGATCTCCCTGCAGTTACATTTCCAATAAATGAGCTCTATTTCTGTCCCTTTCATTCCTCTCCTTCTCCCCTAAAGTCCCACTCTTTTTTCTTCTTCTATCTCTCATTATATGACACTTCCTTTTGCTCGGCTCTTCAGCTTCATCAGCAATGAATAGTATGTTGAGTAATCTAACAGTTGGTGAGAGAATTCAGTCTGGACTGAAGCACTGGATTTACAGACCAGGAAAGCACCCTCAACAGATCTGGATCTTATTCTGAGTAGAGTTTAAAAACCAGCTCAGACATTTGTCTGGACTAAAAAAGGTCGGTAAAGTTGAGCTGTAAAGGATAACTAACAGTTAATCTTGAGAAGACAAAAAACACTCTTGTAGTAGATTGACAAACGTTTTTTCACCTCATTTATTGAAAGGAGTCTTGCTGACCAATAGGAGGAGGACACCTGCAGGAATGAGAGATGAGATGGAGACAGAAGATAAGGCGACCTAAAGAGAGAACAGTTTGTTAGGAGATATGGAAGAAGCAGGAACTGAGAGTCGAGGAAGAGGAAGCGTTCTTTTGACACCACAGGTGCCTGCTCTTTAAAATCAGCTCTCATCACACCATTGTTTGACTGAAACAAAGCTTGTGTGTGTGTGTGTGTGTGTGTGTGTGTGTGTGTGTGTGTGTGTGTGTGTGTGTGTGTGTGTGTGTGTGTATATATGAGAGAGGAGAGATTGTGTGTGCATCTTATTATACACCAGGATGCACAATATCCCTGATTAAACATGTGTGCTGCACTATTGATGCTGCATGTGTCCATCTTGTTTTGTCATCTGAGAGGCCTCACACACACACACAGTGTATCTGCAAGTGTGTGTGTGCGTGTGTGTGTGTGTGTGTGTGTGTGTGTGTGTGTGTGTGTGTGTGTGTGTGTGTGTGTGTGTGTGTGTGTGTCCAGATCAGGTTAATCAGTCTACCTGAACTCAGTTACTGTCTGGATGCAAACAAGTTTAAATGTACCCCCCTCCCTCCCACACACACACACACACACACACACACACTGGTGTAAATCTGTCCTAGCTGCTAAATTGTTTATCAATGTATCTCCTGCTGGATGTGTGTGCTCCCTCGTGGCTGTGTACCGCTGACACCAGCACTTCCCGGACACACATGTGTGTTTGATAGATTCTCGTGTCTTTTTTTGGATCTGCTCTGCCTCACTCTGGTTCGGTCAAGGAAACACACACACACACACACACACACACACACACACACACACACACACACACACACACACACACACACACACACACACACACACACACACACACACACACACACACACAGTCAGTCCCTCCCGTCGGTCAGCAGGCTGCAGCATAGCAGACATTCCTGCCGGGTGTAGTTAGGGGAGTTGGAGAATGGCAGCGGTTGCCAAAAAAATCCGTTGCTCCTTTCGCATTTTTTTTTTATTTTTTTTTTAAACAAGAAGTCCAAGTTGTAATATTGCTTGGCAGCGGGACCTGGACGGGATCGGACCGGAGCCGTGCAGCCTCCTTTGCTCTCACGCTTCTTAAAACACGATACACCTGATGCCATCGATCTGGAGGAGGGGAAAGTTACCTGACGACTCTCGGAGTGCTTCAGTTACCTTCCCTCCCAAATCCTCTAAATAATTTCCGATTTTTGTGATGCAGATTATGTATCATCATTTATAAAACATGCCCTTAATCTCGCAATCGGACTGCCTTCGTAATAGAACCAGTTATTAATCCGAATCAGGCTGTTTGCTGTGTGTTTCCAATAACTGTGATAACCCTGTTTTAATAACACAACTGACTGAGCAAGCAATCCGCCACAGTCAACGCCGGGGGAAACGATTCAAAGCAATTAAAGGCAAAGGTAATCTGAAGATTTAAAAGAGCCCTGGGATTACTTCTGCACCCTGCAGTGGACTACAGGCAGGGCTGGAAGAAGTATTCAGGTCCTTTACTTCAGTAAAAGAACCAAGACCACACAGTGAAAAGACTACAAGTTAAAGTCCTGCTTTCAAAACCTTACTGAAGTTGAAGTATGCGAGTATTATCAGCAAAATGTACTTAAAGTATCAAAAGTAAAAGTACACACTATGCAGTAAATGCTTCCTGCCTGTGTTTTATGATTATATGTTATGTTCTGGATTAATATTACTGTTTACTGTTAAGGTTGTGCTTATTTTACAACATACTTTATGCACTGTTGGTTAGTTTAATTTACAGCAATACATCATATTCCATAAGATTATTATATGTTTGTATTGTTTCTGTTCTGTAAGAGCATTATTTTTACTGGACAAGAAGGATATGAAAAACTATAATCTTAAAAGTATTATGACAGATGTAGTGGAGTAAAAAGTATTTACCTCTGAGATGTTGTGGAATAGAAATATAAATCTACATAAAATAGAAAAACTCAAGTAAATCACAACCAACTCAAATTTGTACTTGCGTACAGTACATGTATGTAGTTACGCTCCACCACAGGACAGGAATATATGGAATATGTGTAATGTTGCGTAAAGTAGGACCACACTCCATTTGTTTCTCTTTTGTCAGTCGTTGCCAAACTTTTCTTTTGTCTTGTGGCCCCTCAAATGAATGGTTTGACATTTTGGGAGACACACTTGAGATTTAATGTTAATTACTTAACTGTCCGAAATGCATGTTTGTAACTCCTCGTACAGATTTTGCGGACATGAATTGTGAAAAAACATTGTTCCCTTTTTAGAGGAGTTTTGATGGTTGATGTGCACTCTTACAATATTTCCACATGGTTTTATATCTGTGTGTAGTACTGTGCTACAATTCAATCCGCTCAGCTCCCACGCAGATCTACTGAAGGCTGAAGCCCTCATTAACCGACCACCACTTATTTTACACATTAAGGTTAATTTAGTCTGCCTGAAAACAGCTGTACATTATCATCTGTGGAGTCTGATTGAAAGACACTTAAGAGTTGCATTATGGGAAGTGTAGGATCCATCTTATTTTGACGTTTGACCTCTTCTGCTCTGGTTTTGACCAATCTGTTCTTAAATCTGCTTCTTACAAGTCCCCCAGTGTTATAGAAATATAATATTAAATCACTGGAAAAGCGATGATTAAAAATGTGTCAGCTTCTAGTAGCAAATAATCACCATAAACAAGCTGTAGGGAAAAATCTAGAAAAAAATAAATAAATAACTTGTACATTGTCATATTCAGACTGGTTTTTAATGCACTGTACAGTTCAGAGGACCGAGACAGGCAGGCAGGGCAGAGGAACTGAATTAAAACACACCCATTTTACACAAACTCTGACTCCCCCTCCTCTCTCTCCTTTCTCATTCACTCAACGCTATCTGACGCCGTCCTTCTCACTCTCCTCTCCAAATCTCCTCTTATTTCCCCTCAGAAAACATGCAGGGAGGAGAGGAGGAGGAGAAAAGAAGGAAGGCGACAGGAGAGAGAGGAAGCAGAGAAAGTTGGTAGAGGAGCGAGAGGACAGGGGTCGACCAGATGGGAGGAAGGAAGGAAAGGATCTCTCTGCGGGCTCAAGTGCGCGATTAAAGGATTCTGCATAAATAAACAAATATATGAATCAAAGATCATAATAAAATAGACAAAAGGGGGAGTTGTAGGCGCGCCACCGCGCAGCGTGGACGCGGACAGGACAAGACAGCGGCAGTGCGCGCTCAAACAGCCAAGTCCTGTCTTTCTCTCTGGATTTTACTCCTCATGTTCTTCAAACTCTCGGCGAGCTTCACGAACTTTTAAAGGACAGTGCCTGAAACAAGTCCCTTCCTGCTCGGCCTGTAATTAACTCTCTCCCCGGAAAAGAAGAGAAAAGAAAGAAGAGACTGTGTGGTGAAAGTGGAGGAAAGAAAGAGCGATCTGTTCCTTCCGAGGAGACCAGCTCGCCGTTACCGGGGTTTAGGCGTTGGCACCCGGGCAGGGAGTCCCTCGTCATGGCCGGGGCCAAGCCGGGAGTCCACGCGCTGCAGCTCAAACCCTTGTCCGTTCACGAAGCGCTGAAGAAGGGGGGCAAATTCATCAAATGGGACGAGGTGAGCATGAAACGTGTTAAACTTAAACTTAAAAAAGAAAAAGTAAAATAAATCAGACATTTATTGCTCCTGATGTCACTAACTTTGACTTGGACACATGACAGCCTGTTTCTGACAGTAGGCCCCTGCTGGGACGCTGTGTGTGTGTGTGTGTGTGTGTGTGTGTGAGAGAGACACTGATCATGTGTGTCGTGTGCAGGTGTGTGCATCGCAGAGCACACCGAAGCCCACTAGATCTGCGGGAGTCTTAATCAGATACTCTGGTTTAAAAATAAATAAATAAATAAGTTCTCTTAGTGTCGCCAGCAGGCAGCGGCGCTTCAATGTCTGTGTTGTGCAGAATTCTTGTCGGACCGGTTTGGCTCGGGCACCGGTCCAGTTCAGACGCCCTCTTCCAGCCTCTTTTTTTACCTCTTATGTGTCTTTCTGTACTTCCCCCTGTTTTCCCAGCGGATTAGAGAAGAAAGCACCTGTCTGAGTGGGAATCAGGAGAAGCTGCCTCTTGTTTCAGGGATCTTTAAGTGCACACCGCAAGAGCTGAAAATCAGCTCTGAAATAGAACCTTTTCAAAAACCCACTTAGCATGTCTACCTTTGGTTTCATTTTCAGCACTTTAATCCCTTTAATTCATGCCAACACGCAGGTTTTTCTAATGGTTTTTGGCGGCCCTGTATCCTTCCACCTATTTGTAAAGCAGCGTTCTGGCAACATAGATCAGTGTCAGTGACCATCATAATTATGTGTGTGTGGGTGATTTGGGGTTTCCTGAGACACAGTGCAGAGAGTAGGTGTGTGTCCATGTGCCCAGCAATCATTAACCCAGTGGTTGACTGAAGGGGTCAAACTTTAGGCCTGTGTGGTGGATTTACAACACGTGTGTGTACGCAACATCTTGTACTAGGAAAGGTGTGTATAGTTCCAATCAAGCCAAGTGTACTTTGGAGATAGGAGATCAGGTGTGGTGATGAGTCTTACACACACACACACACACACACACACACACACACACACACACACACACTGAAGAGAATTGGACAACATGAGGGTTTGAAAGCAGGGCAGTATAGTAACAACATGATGTGTGTGTGTGTGTAAAGAAGGGTTTTGTTCCACAAAAAAGTGAATGCCACGTCCCTTTGATTTTCTTTCCTTCTCACACTAACTTTCTCTGTTTCTGTCTTTCAAAGGGAATTCCCAGGAAATGGTTATGCTGGTGATTAAGTGTGTGAACGCTCAAAAAACATGTGCATGCTTTGTTCTTGATGCCTCTCAGTCCCTGTTCTCCCCTATTTGCTGCTTCCCCCTAGAGTCAACAAATGAATCATGGGGAATAAAGAGATGGAGGAGATGAGAGAGAAGAAAAAAAAGCCTGATTTCTGTGATAGGCAGAATTAACAAATAACGTATGTTTACGATGGAGATGTCAAAGATGTTCCATTGTTAAAACCAGCATCATAAAATGAGTTTAGATTATACTGATTCATTCTGCAACCGATTAGTGCTGCTATTCTTCTGATTAAGTCCAGGAGTGTAAAAAAAAGATCTATTCCAAGGTTTATTCAGTCCACTTCTGCCATTCTTACTGTTGCTTCTATTTGACTGAAAGAAACTCACTGAAGAAGCTGAATTTCTGCTGTTGGTACTGTATGTCAGACCAGATAAACGTTTTACACCCCAAACGTCCCAAATAATGACGTAGGCTGACAACACTATTGAAGTGAGAAGTAAGCTGGTAATATGTGATCTAGACTCCTGCATATCTTCTCTGTTTATCAAGGCAGTGCTGAAACAATTTTCTTAATTGTCAAAAATTCTTTGATTAATCATTTAAAGGGGCAGTAAGTGCTAACAGCATTTTGACAAACTTCCTGTGTGTTTTTGCAGTTAGCGCTCCCTTCCTCCCCACATCAACCTTGATGTCGGCATGGGAACGAGCAGCGGTCACGCATAACGACAGCTGATGTGCACCGAGTTAGCAGCAAGCCTCACTGCGATCATTAGTGAAACAAGTCGAAGTTAACTAAAATTGACGAGTGCCCGGGCAGCTATAAACTAACGTTAGCTGCCAGGGTTAAAACCACCAACAAACTGAGCCGTATTATACATTTCTCGAAAGCTATTCTGCAGTAAAATATAGCTTGCCTGTCCAGAAGCAGTACGGCTAGCTGGCCGTCACTTTAAAACCTTTAGATTTTTCCACCAATAGAAGACCACAGTGATATAAACGCTGCTTTTGCATGACTCCTGGCCGCTTTCTTCTTCCTTCGCTTCAGCCGTCCTAATCCGCTCGATGTGGTTCGTCGTGAAAGTCGAGTCGGTAGCTTTTCTTTCTTAGGCATGGTCACTGAAATTCTGCTGCCTTCCTGAGAACTCACGAAGATGATCATTCAGTCTCCTGATTTGATCAAGTAGGAACATGATACTATAAAATCTATTCTTTGATTACTGCGGAGTGCAGTGTCTGGAAGAGCCACATTACTGACTGAGTACTCTATTGGAGATGGCTGCTGGACTCTATAGCTATTTATGAATTATTTTATGATAAAGAAATGATGTCTTACCGTACCATTAAGTTATTTATCAAAGTCAAGTTCCTAATGTCCTCTGCTTCCAGCGTTGCAGTGTGAGAATCTGCTGCTCATATCTGTTGTCTATCATTGGCAATTGAATATAATTGAGTTATAATAAGTGACTTCAATCGGTACATATTTTTTGCCGTAAATTTTATAGACTAAACAAGCAATGACTAATTTCCAGTTTTAATGCAGCTTTCCAGCTCTACTTTCAGTTGCTCTATTAAATGCGTAACAGCTATGTCGGTTCACAGCACAGAATGTATTAGTTTCACAATGATGGATCCCAAAATGAGAGATGTTGATGTTTTTTATGGTCTATTCTTTACTGATGGCCTGCCTCCACAACACGTAACTGTCCATCAAAGCCCGCTGACATACACACAATGTGCCTTTTGTTTAGACAGCAAGTAAATAATGTTACGTATGGAAGTTAAGATACAGTTTACTTGCTTATACTTCTTATAATGTATGTCCATGTTGATTTTTGCTTTCTCTCAGACTTGAACATCGCCCTCCTGGGTAAAAGTCACATACTTGACTTCCCTGTGCGGACACTTTCACTCTTTCTCTACTTCGTCACTTGATTTCCTTCTCTGACATCCCAATCATTCACACAACTCTCTTTAAGAAAAGTATACGACAAAAACAAGAAGTTGTTGCAAGTGTGCAGCAAAATTCGCTTTGATCTATTTTGTTGAAGCCTCCTAAGTGTTGAGTAGTCAACACGGAGAGAAACTCGATGTACGACATTTACATCTAAACAAGAGAGCATGACTAGCATTATAAGAGCCAGTTTTTCAAGTTCACAGTCTCTGGAGGACAACTAAGGGTTATCCTTTTTGAAATTCAGCACAAATCAATCCGGCTTGTTCGAGCAGGAAACAAAATGTAACCAAATTGTACTGCCAAAGAAAACAACAGCCAGTAGCAATTGGTTTTGTTCCCATGAGGAGTCGCTTATCATTTATTAGGGTTAATATGTAAGATGCAATCTGAAAATAGATGGGTCATATCATCTCGGAGCAAGTCGGAGCTTAGTGTTGTAATGAGTTGACCAATCGGCCGCTGTCCCAAAAACTTGGTGTCTTCCATTAAGCACTTACACGCACACACACACACGCACGCACGCACGCACACACACACACACACACACACACACACACACACACACACACACACACACACACACACACAGAAAGCCTGAGGGCAATGCAGTGTGTTTACATGAAACGCCCACTTCTGACCCCATCCCTCTCTTCCCCCCTCTTCCTCATCACCAAGTCTTTCCTCCACATGCCTCACTTTTTTCATCTTCTGCTCTTCTGTCTCTTTTCCCACCGTCCCCTCATTCTTCAGCGTCTCTTTATTTCATTCATTCACCTCTCTCGTACTCCACACATGTCAGTCATTCAGCTGCTGCTGCTGCTGTCTCCCTCTAGTTTTATTGTTTTTAACCATCTTTAGCTCTTTGGGAGTCTACAATAGGCACATCAAATGACACACACACACACACACACACACACACACACACACACACACACACACACACACACACACACACACACACACACACACACACACACACACACACACACACACACCATCTGACTCATGCACAGGGGAGGAGGAGGAGGAGGAATGCGTTCCATGTTGACCCCCTTTCCTCTGCATTTCGGCTTGTGTACACGTGTTCTTATGTGCGTGTGTGGTTGTTTTGTTCTGGGTGTGTGTTTTGCGTTGAATTACTTCCTGTTCGAGCTTGTTGGAAAGCTCCACAGCCAAACCATTTTCCTTCACTCTCCGTCCCTCCCTCTCTCCGTCTTTTGCCTCCTCAACTGCTGCTGCTGCTGCTGCCGCCGCTCTGCCCAGCTGCAGCCGGGCCGCAATTCAATTCACACGAATTCCAACTAGGATTTGGTTAGAATTCCTCCTAAACAACCAATTAGACAAACAGTTTGTCGACAGAGCAGCTTGAGTCTCTGTTTTTGTGTCTTTATGAATCCTAAAAGTACACAAAAGTCTACTATATACATTTAGATTTGAGGTTTTGGCGCCATTTCAAATCCCTGTAAATTTAGCAAGGCATAATGGGACAGTAGAGTGTTGCATTTCAGGTTTGTTTCCTGCAATCTGGTTGAGATTATTTGATCAGACTTTAGAGACCGCACTGCAGTTCACTTAGAGAAGCCTAGATCTGTAATCTTGGCACCAGCTGAGGACACTAGAGACACATAATGTTGCTGTTGTCCTCCGTGTTTATCAGTACTGACAGCCAGCACTTCTTCCCTGTTCACAAATATTCTGTTTCTCCCATCAAGTTTCAAATTCATTTTTTTGTGCTTTGTATCTGTATCCCGGTGTTAACTTGCAAGGATACACATGACCATTTCCATTTTTTTTTTTTTTCAGTTTTTCCATTCCTCCTATAGCATTTTTCAGAATGAAGGTGTGTAAGTTATATTCAACTGCTAAACTTAATAACTTAGATGTTATGTTTTTGATAATTTTTTTTCAACATATCATCCTTAACCACTCATGATTTATAATTCAACGCAAATTTTTGTATTTAGAATTGATCGAAAGCAGCTTTTTGGAATTAAATTCATGTCAGTCAAGCCCTCGTAAATTTTCTTCATCACATTTTTTTAGCTTTGCATTTCAGCTTGGCTTTAGCCAGGCACTTTTTTTTTTTTTTTTTTTAAATCAGCAGCAACAGCTCTGATAAAGAAATATCTATAGTTGCAGCCTTTAATGATGATTTCTCTCTTAAAAGATCATCAGATATTTTCAGGAAATGCTTAAATGCAGTTTTGTAATGAACACTGAGCTGTTGATGTCAGTATTAATTTCTTCCAGTAAATTTGCTGTCTGACATGACTGGCTCTAAGTTTCATGTTAACGTTTCCCATCTGAAATGTGACCGCCCGTCTTTACAATGAACTCGTTTCTATCCTTAGAATGACCTCTCTTGTGAGCAGAGGTGCTGTGTCATCCTGCCTTTTACAGGAGAGCACATTAGGCTCCACTTCTAAACCACTTGTTGCTGTGTGCCAGTATTTTCAGAAAATGGATGTCTTGGTTTTTCATTAGATTGATGCGTGGAAACAACAAGCCACAAATTGCCATGAAAATGTTTGAGAGATGAGAGCGAAGAAATAAGAAGAAACACATGATGGTGTAAAGGTCTGACGCCACGTCGAGAAACAGCGCTGACATGCTGACAGAGTGGTGAGAAACGAGGGCCGGATGGACAGAAGGAGGGAGGTGGAAGGTCAACCACAGCCACATGTGAAGTGTGGGACTGACATCTGGACTGCTCCGTCCTCCCCTTTGACTCTACTAATGATTTTGCCTTCACTCATTCACAGCACATATAGCCTCCCTGTCTCTGTATCCTCTAGTTCATCTCTTCCCCATTCATTCTTTTATCATCCTTTATCACCGTTCTTCTATTCATTGGTGTCCTTCTTCTTTGTTCTGTTTCCTCCATGACTTTTAGTTCTGTCTCTTCGTTCTTTCCTTCTGTCCATCTCATCTTAAGATTGGATTTCTGTATTAACACCATTAACCTCCTACACAAGTTCGTGCCACTTTAAATATTTGGTCTAAATGATCTATATTTGGTTTCTTAGTAGAATTAATAGAGATCTTGTTTGTTACCATATACACTCTTCTGCTTTTTGTCCTGTGAAAGCTACTTATTTTCAAAATATCAGATTTTTAATCAGAGAATGCTTTTCTTTTCAGCCTATTGTCATTTCTTCCCCCTTGAGCTGCATGAGATCATTAACGTGAGATTCTCAATGATGAGACATATTGTTAATGCTATAATATTGCTCAGCAAGGTTTCTTGGAGATTTATAGTCGAGGCATTGTTACAATGGACTCTCGAAAATGCATTTTGGAGTGTGGTTGTTCTGAACAGCTTCAAACACGTTAATCTTTAGATAAACACAACTTTCAACCAGTTAGTTTTAAGCATATCCGGGCTCTCGCTAGCAAACCATCATGTGCACCCAACACGCTTGTCTTGTATTGTTTCGAAGCAGTGTAGCTGGTGAAAGTTGCTGTTAAGGCCACACATTAGTGAGCTGCAGTATTTTGCAGGTCCACAGTGGAGTTGGCAGTACAGGGAAATTTGACATTTCCAATAAGTGGGAAAAATCTGAAAAATGCATTCCACCACTTCATTCAGCTTTTTGAAACCTGTATACACTGTAGTATTTTTCAGGATGTAGAACATGGTGCTACCAAAGCCCGGCTTAGTGGGTCATTACCTGTGCATACGGCCTAATCAGATGAAAGTTAAATGAACCTTGTGGAGAAATTAAATGGTGCAGCAGCTGCTAACAGGATAAGAATAGGATGCATAGAAAAGTCCTCGGGGTTAATACAAGCAAATCACACTAAGCAAGAAACTGATAAGACTTCCAGAGTGAGCTCAAAAGCTGAATATGTTTACACCTGAATTAATAATGCTGTTGGATAAATACATATATGTTAGATGCCCTCTATACTGATACTAAATATAATTAAAATCTGCTAGTTTCTTTCGGGACCACATTCAATAGCTTATTTTCACTTCTGCTGCTCCGCTCTACTCCCTCGAGTCCAAAGGTTACCTGCTGTCATCAACTTTTTACCATGTTGCCAAAGCAGCAGCTGAAACACACTCATATGCTCAGTGCACACTGGCCTTCTTTTTCACACACACACACACACACACACACACACACACACACACACACACACACACACACACACACACACACACACACACACACACACACACACACACACACACACACACACACACACACAGAGGCTGTAGGGCTGAGCAAAGGTGCACTTGGAGCGGCCACTTTTATCAGTTCCACACTAATGGTTTTTCTCCTGACTGGATTATACAACACACACACACACACACACACACACACACACACACACACACACACACACACACACACACACACACACACACACACACACACACACACACACACACACACACACACACACACACACACACACACACACACACACACAAATTTGTGGTGAGCACAGTGTGTAAGAAGAGAAGCATGCGTTTGCCTTTCTACATGCGTGCCCTTTATAGATTGGGATGTTCGAGAGGTGCTCATTAGCTGCTCCATGTAAGCTTCAGGGGGTGGTCCCTCCACTCTGTGTGTTTGACATTATGCTCAGGTAATGAAGGTGTTAGTCAGAGGGTCAGGGCCTCTGGAGGGGCTCTGGAGAAAGAGACTTGGCCTTCAATCATTGAGGCAGGAATAGAGGAACTAGAGCAGTGGTTCTTAACCTGGGTTCGATCGAACCCCAGGGGTTCGGCAGACACACACTGCGGTCAAGTGAGCCACCGCTTTAAAAATTAATGACCGTCTATTCCTTAAGGTGCGTTCATACCGAGCGCCCCGTTCGGTATGAACGCAGCATAACGGTACGGTGGCTTGGATAGCCCTATGGTGGCTTGGGTAGCCCAAAAAGCACAGAGAAAGCTAAAACTTATGCTGCGTTCACATCGAACGGGGCGCTCGGTATGAACGCATCTTAAGGAATAGACGGTCATTAATTTTTAAAGCGGCGGCTCACTTGATTGCAGTGTGTGTCTGCCGAACCCCTCGGGGTCTACTGCGAGGTAGTTTACATGTAAAGTCAATGCACAGACGCGAATGGTTGCGAATGATGCGAATTTCTGCCGGGCAGCGCGAATGACGCTGGAAGCGGCCGTCATTCAGACGCAGTTGTGCGACTACGGATAATATTATGAACCCAGACACAACAAGTATAAAACAGAACTAGTGGTTAGTTCAACGGTGGATGAAGGAAATGGTACTGTTTTTAGGGAGATAAGGCACGGAGATAAGCCCCGCCCCCTTTCAGGCGCACCTTACGAAGGGTCCGGTGAATGCACTGATGAAGCTCGCAGGGTTCAGTACCTCCAATAAGGTTAAGAACCACTGAACTAGAGGCTTGGAAAGGGAGTGAAGTGAAGCCATGATTGACACGCAGAGAACAAGCCAGACATGAAAGGAAGGAATCAAGGCGAGACTTAAGAAGCCTTCTACATATGGTGCTTAATTAGGGAGCGGGGTGAGGTCCAATTATAGACCTACCACCCGCTCTCACGCAGAAACACACGACAGGGTGCATGTTTATGGTAAACAAAGTGTGTGTTTGAGGAGAACGTCTAATATAATGATTTACGAGTTAGGTTTTTAACCTCTAACCTTATTTTGAGCTGGAAACTGAAGTTACCTTTCAGGCTTTGAAAAACACTTTGAGAGTGATGACCTTGAGCAAGAAAAAGTAGATAAAAGCAAAAACTATTTTCATTATTTATGAAACTGTTTTTTTAATAGTCGCTACTCTAAATTGCCAAATGCAATTCAAATCAACAGTCGTAAGATATTCAATTAAAAGTGATCTACAAGCAGCAAATCCTCAAAAGGTGGACAAATCATGAACGAAACAAGTGTGTGTGTGTGTGTGTGTGTGTGTGTGTGTGTGTGTGTGTGTGTGTGTGTGTGTGTGTGTGTGTGTGTGTGTGTGTGTGTGTGTGTGTGTGTGTGTGTGTGTGTGTGTGTGTGTGTGAGAAAGGCATTACTAGAAAGCAACTGACAGTTATGTAAAACTGAGCAGGGTGTGTGTGTGTGTGTGTGTGTGTGTGTGTGTGTGTGTGTGTGTGTGTGTGTGTGTGGGAGGGGGGGGGGGTGTCTTTATCCTGCAGCTTGAAAGCTACATGGGTGATGTTGTTGTATTTCTGGTCACATGAGCCTGTAGATCAAACCCGTCTGGGTAAGTGTGTGTTTGTGTGTCTGCTCCTATTGGAATTCCCCATCTATGGCCAGGTGTGTATTGACACTGCATACACGGAGTCAAAAAGGAAACAAATGTACGAACAACAACTATATTAGAAAAGTCGTATCCAGTGCTACAAATCAGCTCAGAACATTTGGACGTTTTTAATATATGGTTACAAAACAATACAGCCAATAGAAAGTGTTGAAGAATTTTGACCTGATTTGATCTCTTTGGATACAGCTCTTGCTCATTACTCATTTTATCACTGGGAATCTGTACGATGGGATTTCTGTTTAAATACATTGCAGAGCTAGTACTTGCAATTTCATTCTCTTCCCCTGTGTTTAATATAAGATGAAAACATTGATTTCTCAATAAAGCGCAAGTTTTCTTGGCGTGCACGCTGAGGAAGACCCACCGCTTTGTTGATATTAAAGTGGTGACGGCAGGTTTCTATTACATCTACTGCATTATTGCTATTGAACTATGAAAAGAATACTGTTACACAACAATGCAATGACTTCTGTCTGTCTAAACTATGAAGATGGTCTATCAAGCTCAAACATATGGTTTTAATAGTGACTGGGTATTTTACCCATAACCAAATGTGTGGTACCAATGGGTCAAACTCATTATTACAGAGTAATCACTGGGTCTATGTGTGAAGTAGAGATTTCTGTCTCCTCGGTTTATTTCTGCTGAACATTATTATGACCTTTTATCGTCTCTATGGATATTTTTCTCTCCCTTTTTTCTCTATTCCTTCGATTTCCTCTTGAATCTACCGTACTTATTCTACATGTTGATCATGCCGCATCTAGTTTGTGTCTGTTATCTTCTCATAATTAACGAGTGGTTGCTGCAAAACAGCGTCACCCTCCATATTGTCTTCATCTAACAATATTAAGATCAGTTTCAATGCTTTGATTAGCAGCAGCAGTGTTGTTTAGACAGGGCAGTGGAGCATTAAACAACTGAAAAGAATGTAATGTGACGTTGCTCACACTGTTCCACTTTAGCTGTCATCGCCATTTTAAATTGAAGGCAGTGAAGTGCAATAGAAACTTGTTGGTTTTGAAAAACCTTAAATCTGTCTGACTTTATGGAGCATTTAAGATGGTTAAATTTGTGAGAGCAGTGTGTACAACCATGGGCCTTTCTTTGTGTGTTAAACCAGAGTAACAATACTCTCATTTGCCTTCAGCGTTTTGATTTGCATATGCTTCCCTGTATGAGCCGCTAGTAGAAAGGACAGTTGTCTTTACAAATAGTTCTTTGTGTTTTCACACTACATTTGACTGTTATATTGAAAAGGCAGTTAACATCACAAATCTATCCATAATATATGGACTGGTGTCCAACCTACTAACCCTACTAGTAGCTTTCAGGAGGCTGTTTTTATTGACATATAATGTATGGCAGTTGGACAGTATCAGGACCTTTGTTATCATGGTAACAACAGGCAAGTCACATTTCAACAACAAGGCAATTCAAAATTCTCTACATAAAACCATTAAAAGCATCAAAACATTAGGCCAAAGAAAAGGACATTTAAAAAGAATTAAAAATAGTGATTAAAACATTAAAAACAGCGATTATGACATTAAGCAAGCTAAAAAATAGGATAAAAGTTACAGTGCAGTTTAAGGCATAAAATACAGAAATGCAAGAAATTAATCAATATCTTTAAATCTGGTTCAGTGAAAGGCAGCAGCAAACAGAAAAGTCTTCAGTCTTGATTTAAAGCGGGTGAGGGTCGCAGCAGATCACAAATGTATTTTGGCCCTAACCCGTGCAATGCTTTATATACCAACAGCAGGACTTTAAAGTTGATTATTTGTTGGACAGGAAGCCGGTGTAAAGAACTCAGAACTGGACTGATGTGATCCACTTTCTTGGTCTTAGTGAGGACTCCAGCTGCAGCATTTTGAATCAGCAGCAGCTGTCTGATGGACTTTGTAGTTTTCAGCTCTCGGACAGTCAGAACAGCTTGACTTTCCAAACACACTTTTAGTTTGCATTATATGCAGTTCTGTTGTCCTGAAAACCCAACCTAGCGTACAAAAAATAAACTATACGGGTATCTGGCCGAGCTGCCAACTCGGGTTTCACTGCAAATTGAAAAAACTGTTCAACGTTGACGTTTGCGGCATCCAGTTACAACTGAAATGGAGCATCTGACATCATGTCACATCTTTGAAGTGGTAATCACAGCGTGGAATTGGGGTTATGTAGCTTTCCATTTGTATCAGTGAGTAAAGACAGTTTACAAATTCAGTGCTTTACAGTGCAGAGTCGGCTTTGCATTTGAAGTTCTTACGTGACTGCGTGTTGTGTGAAAGCACTGCAGTACATCCTGGTAACTTTGCTGTTGGTTGGTGCTTCAGAGTGACGTGCGTTGTTGTGTCAAAGCTGCCTAACAATTAGTAAGTCTAAGCTAAGGATGCACACTTTAAAAAGACAACATTTACTGTTGCTTATCATGATGTGGTTGGACACAAGATTTCAATCACCCCCTTACTTACACAACGTCAGATTTACTGTCTTCTTCCTCTTCTCCTGACAATTCTTTTCTTTTTCTTTTTCAACCCTTTTCCAACTCCACTCCTTCACACCACCCTTCAACCCTCTCATTCTTAAACCTGCTCTCTTTTTCTATTTCCATTCCTCCAATCCAAACATTTACTTCCCCTTCTCACCCTTTCTTCATTAGCCGACTTTGGAGCCTAAACTCAAGGTATGTTCAGTTTGAAATGCCGTAACAATGTCCAGTTTTCAGACAGCTAGTCTGATTCTGTCCAAAGGTAACAATATGTGAGAGATAACAATATATCACGTGATGCATTTAATTAAGAGGTTCTCAAACTTTTCAGACCCTTTACCACTATGTACCAAACCAAATTTGCACACAGCGACTTTTTTTTTCTCCATGAAATCAAATGTAGTAATTTAACCATAGCCTCATAAAGATGAAGTAACAGAACCACCTCTACATCTCGTACTTCCCAGTTCAACTGCTGACTTCTCTTCAGCATTAATAGGTTTCTCTGAGTTGTCAGGTCCAGTGTTATCACTGTCCTCTCAACCTTTTTAGGACCTATCAGCCATTTCAAAATCACATTTCGCTTTCAATCAACAACTGAGGAGTCTGAATTATAATCCCTGAAGCTAATGTTAGCATTGTGTCGAAAGTGATGTGACATGGCTAACCACAGGCAAAATATTTGATTAATAAAAAACACATTTTTACATTATTGTAATGTTATGTATATACTTAATAATTGTTGTCCGTCATAAAATGAAATGAAAGTGACAACTTTCCTTACCTGGGTGCAATAGTTTGGCCTATTTTTATGTTTTATACCCACTTTATAACTGCTGAGGAATTATCTCTCTTTTTAGTATAAGTATTATGAGTATAAAGTTTAGTTATCTTTGCTTCAGCGACTCATTGAGGTCATTGTGAACTCAACTGGCATCAATTGTTTGATGCCCGGATTCTGTTTGTTATGCAGAATTTCATCCTTGTGTTCAAAGGTTCCATTTTATTAGTTTTCGTGTTTTCACATTTGTGCGTTAAACATGAAACTGCGACCATTAATGTTTCAGCTTTGTTCAAGTCATATGGTAACTGTTTTATTTGTCCAGCCGCACATTATAAAATTCCTTCTGTATGTGGTCACTGGTTAGTTGTTTGTGTGTTACATTTTTGTAAACCTATTTCCCCTGACAGTATGTCGGTGTGAAAGTTTTATGTGCGTTGGCTGAAGATCTTTCTCCCATCTGATGTCAAAGCTGATACGGATGCTCATGACGGAAAGCGTCCATGAGTCATCTGTCACCTTTAATAACAATCTGGGGCATCGTGGTTTTTTTTTCTCTCCCCAGGATGTCTGGACAGTGTGTTTGTCTGCTGGACTGGAGTAAGACTGTAATTACAGAACCAGAAGCTGTGTGTGCGTGTGGTCGCGGTATCATGCGTTTGACCGCCGTAATGATGATGCTAATGACATGTTGATTCAGGCTCTTGTGCCGTCATTATGCTGCACATGAATGAGAGATCTTCAAGCTGGCCGAAGTGTGTGGTTTCCAGCATCAAAACAGCTGTTGCACAATATGTGACACAAACAACCAATGTGCCTTTCTGTCTTTTTGTCTGTCTAAACCGAATAATATCCAGGCATCATAAAACAGCAGGTGCTGCCACTTCTGCCATAAAAAGCTCATCTCAGATCATGTCCTTCTGTATAGATACATGAGATTTAGGTGTAACCGCTGCTTTTATTCGGTTTTAAACCATAGTATGGTTTCATACAACTTATTTTTGACTTTGGCCATATTTCTGTTGGTAGTATCAGTTTTACAAGAAATCCAATTTCAACAAATTTCGAGTCAACACTTAATCCCTCTGAATGCAATCCATATAGATATACCCTAAACGTCTATGATTTGGTGTCATGATTATCTTTTAGGTGGGTTTGCTAACGTTCTTGATCTCGCATTAATGAAGTGTAAAACAATATAACAATAGATGAGTTCACTGATAGGGAAATCAGGCGTTTAGTGGGTCAAATGAGCAATGCTTTTCTTTGAAGCACTCCCTGGTGACAGCCCTACAGTCATTTACTCCCCGAGTAAGTGGTGAAGAATCAGTTCGACATGCAGACAGGTTGGAGCCAAACCTATTTTGGAGAGAAAATTATGGCAAGTGACAAATTGTTTTACCCAAAATGTTCTTCGAATAAACCCTTAGCCTTTTACGGACTGGTTCATGGTTCAGTTTTCACCAACTGTACTTCATAGTTGTACGATGAGAGATTACATTGACAATTCAGGTGTGCCCACTTTCAGTTATACCTCCTAAATAAAGTAGTTTAGATCATCTGGCTAAACTGCTTTTTGTAAAATCTCCTGATCATCCAAACTGTCTTTTTCTTTCGTCCAGTCAGACTTTACTGTAGCAAATTTGTCACTGTCCAAAACATCAACATCAACAAATTGGATAAGACAATGTTATATTTCCCAATAGAACTAATGGCCAAAGCTGTAAAAACACAAGCTAAGTTGTTATAAACCCAAAAGTTCCAGGAGTGCACTGGCTCTACTGGTTATCTCTTCTTGTCGCTCTGTGTTTGTTTGTGTGTGTGTGTGTGTGTGTGTGCGTGAGTGATGGATATTGTTGTGTGTGTCTGCCTCTAACATCTCTATTTCTGTTGTCGCCCAGGAGCCCAACAGCGGACCCCCCACGCTGGTAACCCTGAAAGTTGACCCAGATGGATTCTATCTCTACTGGACTGGAGGGTCCAACCTGGTAAGAGAGAGAGAGAGAGAGAGACACACACACACACACACACACACACACACACACACACACACACACACACACACACACACACACACACACACACACACACACACACACACACACACACACACACACACACACACACACACACACACACACACACACACACACACACACACACACACACACACACACACACACACACACACACACACACACACACACACACACACACACACACACACACACACACACACACACACACACACACACACACACACACACACACACACACACACACACACACACACACACACACACACACACACACACACACACACACACACACACACACACACACACACACACACACACACACACGCTGGTTGGTCTCAAAGACTGTCGCCCATCTCACAAAGTACTCATGAAAACAGATCAAACACAAATGGGCCACTCTAAAGCAAACCACAATGGATTTTTAATGCATGAACGTAAGTGCCAATATGGATATTGCACTCCCTATTTGTTTACTTTAACACCACTACGACGCTACACTCCCTCTTCTCCTAGATATTTCAGTTGTCTTCCTAAATCACTGTTTCTTCCTCCTCTCTCCTCGAGTTTCTTATTGCGGTTAGATCCAGTCCATTAATTCCACCAAAATGGGTTTCATCAATTTGTCGTGGTCTTGTTTGTCTCTTCTTATCTCTCCCGTTGCCTTTGTGGTCTTCATCAATCCGCCACCTCTATCTATTAGTACTTCTTAACTTTCTTCCTCCCCTCCATGTATTTGGTGGCTGAGTTTAAGCCATTAGTTTAGTGATATTGGATTTGACCTTTTAGACATTTAGCTGACATTATTAGCCAGATGTAAGAATCAGTGAGTCAGCAGGGTTGTGTAGTGCAGCTGCTTTAAAGGTGTTTGATCAACACCACATAGAAAGAATTCTCTATTTTCTTTAGATTATGCACAAATGTTCAGCTGATCCTACGGGTTTACAGATATTTTTGGGGATCAAAGGTCAAAGTCACAATGACTTAACGACTGTCCCATCCGTCCGTCCCATTGTTGTGAAAGCGAAATCTCAAGAACGCCTCAAGGGAATTTCTTCAAATTTGGCACAAATGTTCATTCGGTACCAAGGATGAACTGGTTGGATTTTATTGGTCAAAAGTTAAATGTTTTTTATGACTGGTAAAGCATGTGAGGATGCCTTCAAAGTCTTCACTAAATATGTATATTGTATGAGGTTGGATAAACATGAATGCAATTTGTATAGCACATTTCAACAACAAGGCAATTCAAAGTGCTTCACATAAAACCATTAAAAGCATCAAAACATCAGGCAAAAACCAAAACAAATTTAAAAACAATTAAGAACATTAAAAACAGTCATTAAAACATTAAACAAGCTAAAACTAGAATAAAAGTTGCAGTGCAGTTTAAGAAATATCAACATCCTTGAGTCTGGTTCAATTAAAGGCAGCAGCAAACAGAAAATGACAGAAAGGAGACCCGTCCCAGATGACCTGTGGCGTCTGGATGCTTCATGAGGAGCAGTAGATTAGAAATGTATTTTGGCCCTAAACCATTCAGTGCTTTGTAAACCAACAGCAGGGTTTTAAAGTCAATTATTTGTTGGACAGGAAGCCAGTGTAAAGACTTCAGAACTGGAGGGATGTGATCCACTTTCTTGGTCTTAGTGAGGACTCGAGCTGCGGCGTTCTGAATCAGCTGCAGCGTTCTGATTGACTTTTTAGAGAGACCTGTGAAAAACACCGTTACAATAGTCGAGTCTACTGAAGATGAATGCATGGACAAGTTTTTCCAGATCCTGTTGAGACTGTTGAATCCTTGATATATTCTTCAGGTGATGTAAACATACAACCGCGTGGCAGTAATTCCAGTCTCCTGTCTTGTTGCTATTGCTGTTATTATTACATTCATCTGTCCATCTGCTGTTTGTGTATAGTATAGTGTGTGTTTATATATATATTTATATATCTAGATATATAGATATATAAATATATATATGTGTGTCTTGTTGCTTGTTGTTGTCTGTGATGTCGTTCTTGTCCCAACATTTTTAGAGGCCTCTTAGATCAAATAACATTTCAGCTCAATTCCCCCCCTCCCACACACACACACACACACACACACACACACACACACACACACACACACACACACACACACACACACACACACACACACACACACACACACACACACACACACACACACACACACACACCCACCCACCCAAAAGGCATGTATGGAATGGCCTGTTGATAACCAGTATTATCGCTGCGTTGTGTCCATGTTTTGGAGAGTGAGCGCTACATGTGCGTACATATCTGGGCCAGAGGACACGTCACCCTGCAGGTCTGCACGTGTGTCAGCATGTGTTCACATAACAGAAAGAAGCTTTAAATACTCACTTTATCCTGATGTCTTACTTGTACTTGTGCCTGCACATGCGCGCGTGTGGTATTGAGATAATAGGCCGTTTATTGCCTGAGGCGCAACTGTGACACTGTTAAGTGAAGAGTCACACTGTCAGTCATTGAATCGTTTCAACAGGATGGTAAAGCCTCTCGGCCGCTCTGACTGCTAATAGTTTTACAGAGACGCACAACTTGACAGAGGAGATTGTTCAATTGTCGCCTTAGTTGTTGCAGAGATGTAAGTTGGCGAGAGAAGAGCAGATAAAGAAAGAAAAAGAAGAAGCAAACATCGTGGAGTGAATATAACCCTTAAAAGTGTATTCCACTGTGGAGACAGCAGTGAGTTTCCAGTTCAATTCCTGGCATAGGACAGAGACAGACAGATGTCAGGCCCTGTGAGTGTGATTACAGAAATCTAGGTAAAATTTCTTTGAAGCTGATCTTGAATTGTTTGCTTACTTGTCTCCAGCAATGCAAATGATTAATTTTCATAATACAGTGCCAGATTTTATCTTAAAGCTACAACAATACCGTAGTCAGGGCAGCTACCGGCTGCCTCCCTGGGAAGGTCAGAAAAGAGCTGTTAGAGCACCACCTCATTTGCCTTATGCTCTGCAATATTTGGCTTTTCTGTCACCACTGCTTTTCATCTATGTTAATGCCTGAGCCTGAGCTGGACTGTGACCACTATTCTTAATTCAGTAGCGGGAATGCAGCTCGCAGACGGTCATGGCCACAAAAAATGAAATATGCCTCAAAACCTTCAAACCACCAAGGCTAATTACAAGGAATTGTGGGTATTTAGACATGAATAGGGGCAGCAATTGGTAGTGACTAATAACCGTAGTTCATTTATGTTATGTTCAAAAAGTTCTATATTCTTGCCTTCTTTGCAAGGTGGTGTTTTTGAACTGCACTTCCCAGAGTTCACTTGTCAGACAAACTGCGGCCAGCACGGTGACGTCTGCTTCTTCAACTTTTCTTTGTATTAAGTTTCTCCAGTGACGCAGGTTTGAACCTGGCTCAGAAAATCTAGACTGTAGAAATAAAAAGATGTGCCGGTCTGCTCCTCTGCAAACCCTCTTCTGGTCACATGACGCTCCTCTGCGCTGCTCCAAGTTGAAAATAGGCTCATCTGAATGTAAAAAGTCCTATTTCAAAGTGACTGTGTAGTCATGTCAGGGATCCCAGAGTGAAGCTTTAATTCAGCGTTGTGGATCCCCAGGAGATTTCCAAGCAAAGCTGAAAAGAAAGAGGACACGGCAACACACATATCCAACGAGTATTAATGAGAACAGTTAATACGCCTTTACACAGATGGCAAGGGTATTCTGGATGGAACCCATTTCTCTGAATAGAGGCACCCAAAATATTGGATCGCCACTTATTATTTCTGCTCCTCTTATTACAGGAAATGTCCGAGTTTTAAACCAAAGACATCAATAACTTTACATAGAGTCTTTCCAGTTGGACATGATGAAGTTCTGCTTAGATAATGCTGCGAAGATAATTCAGGGTGGTCGATGAGTGAAACTGGATCACATTCATAAAGTCATTTTAGAGGCTTAACAAAGACATCCAAAGACGTCCAAAAGTCTGCAGCCCCAAAATGTCAAAATTACATTTCAAACAGGGCTCAACGTGTACAATAAAGGTAACATTGCATTTTATTCAGGACAGTCAGGTACACATGCGTAAAGTCTCAGCCCCTGTGGATTTGAGTTCATAAGGGCTCGGCACACGCTGGGACTTTTCAAACACACACTCTCTTTTACCCCCAACAGTCAGCTCCAAATGGCTCCACAGTAATGTCAGGAATTATAATGACATGAAATAAAGTCTTTTGATCACTGTGTGTTTTCGACTACAACCTAATGTAGTGACAACAAAAACTCCAGCTTATCTTTAGTGATTTAGAAAATGTTTTTAGTCCTTCACCAAATGAAAGCGGTTATCTGTGGGGATTTTAGAAAATACGCTCGCGTTGTCTGCAGCTGCATATCTTTCAAACTGTTTGTTCCCGATACCTTGACATGGAACCCAGTTAGGAACGATACTTTTTATTTTTTAATACCATTTTTATAAAATCCAATTTAGGAAAAAGAAAATTATATCACACAGTATGGTACAAATCTCTACTTTTCATGCAGCTTGGAGGTGGACAGTGTAACCCAGGTTGTTTTCTCTAGCTACATTTAACAGAGCATCTCATATGCAAAATATTGGTAGATGTTTCAATCTGCTAATGTTCCTAAAACACCTTACATGCCATCAGTAGATGCCTTGAAGCCTCCAGCTGCTGCACAGACACAGACAGGTCTGTGGGTAAAGTACTGTATTAGTAGTAAAATAAGGTATTCTAATGTCAGATTTACTTGCCCACGTTGAGTGATTGTAAATATTTGGCTGGCGTATACGCTACGTATGGAAAACGCTGTGGCTCACTGATGCAAATTATATTTACTCTTGAGTAAACACATCATAAACTGATGCATTTTAAAATAAAAATGTGTTCATGGGACTACAGCCCTGGTGTTGAAATTTGGTACCCAATGACAGGCCATTTTTCGACGGTAGTACTGAAGCAATTCATTCAGTGCCGTAAAAGTATTGAGGTTGGTTGATCAAACTTCTTTGAAGAAGCAGTGCAGCACTTGGTGATAAAAAGTGTGTAAACGTTAGTAGATGTGATCGTCTGTGACGAAACGTCTTGCATGTTGGCCTACGTGCAGCCTGTTTCCAGCCTTCCCTCTTGCTCCATCCATCATCCTTCTATTAGCCTTTTTTTTTTCCCATTCTTCTCTGACTTTATTTGGATTATCTGCCTCCTTCTTCTCACCTTTTCTTGTAGACTTAACTTTTCTTTGAAATCTGGTTTATCTCAATCTCTTTCCTCCACCTTTTATATATCCATCTTAATATATGTCCTTCCACCTTTTCCCCTGGTATTCCTCCTCATGCTGTCTTATCTCCATCTGTTTCACGTCAGCTTCTTCTCAAGTTTCACTTTTGTTTGACACTTTCCTTTAAATATCTTTATACTTTTCTCTCTTTTTTCCAATGTCTCATCCATCTCTCTCTCTGATATGACACCTTTTCTAGAGAACAATATTCTTCCTGCAGATATGTTCTTTCTCCTTCCTTCTATAGTAATCTTTCACGTCTCTCGCTCTGCCCTCCCCCTCCAACCCCCCACCCCTCTCCTCCATCCCTCTCCGTTATGTCCCTCTCGCCATCTTTGTGTAATGTTTCGGAGGTTCAGCTTATGAGACCTCTGACATTTGTATTTGTGAGCGCATGTGTGTGTACACAAAGCCCAGAATTTCCCATAATGCTTGAGTCCGGCATCAATAACAGCCAACTGTTGCTGTCACACACACACACACACACACACACACACACACACACACACACACACACACACACACACACACACACACACACACACACACACACACACACACACACACACACACACACACACAGACACAGACACCCCAACATGTTCCGCTCTGCACTGTTTGTGCTTCTTTCTTTCTTCTCTTTCCATCCCCAACTCTTTCCATCTGTCCGATCTTTGAGATAAAGTAACATCATCTGTAACACATTTTTACTGGAAGTAGTTCACTTCAACCGACCGAAGAACAACTTCACTCCTGGAATTTGGGTTGCTTATTATTTCCTGGGTGTTCTGCAGGCATAAATTGAGTTGGGTGCAAAATGGGGGGAATTTTCGAAAGCAGGACTCCCTAACATAACATAAAGTTCACAGTAAGTGTTTGTGTAACATGGGCGAGAGTGTTTGATGAAGCGCCTTGATGATATACTGACACTGTGCTAATTTATGTCATCCAAAGAGCAGTAGCTTTAATGAAAAGGTACATATAGAACAAGGAATATCTTTTTTTTATGTTCAAATTTCAAACCCCTGCTGTAACTCCCTGGACACCCTTTGGATCCACTTTGATAACCAAGTCCCCATTACGTTCTCCCTGTAGGTTGGTGGGTTATATGCTGAGGCTAAATGCTTGAATGCAAAGTGCATGCCAGTAGCCTGCGGGTTACACAAGATCCACATGCACATCTCAAACCCACACATCTGTTCCAACATATGCTCTGAACTTCCTGCTAATCCTGTTGTGTCCTTTTTCTGTCCTCTGGCCAAACTCGCCTCCTCCTTTAAAGATAGAGAAGAGGGGTCAAAAAGTTAAAAATAAAAATGTCGCGACTCGAGATGCATGTTGAAATAGAGCTGTTGGATCATTTCACAAAGGTCTTAAAAGTTTGCTTGTTCTGATGTGGTGGCAGAAGTTGCAGCTGCTTTAAATTCAGATAGCGACCAAAAGTCCTCAAAATGTCCAGAGAAATTTGTTCACTGCGGTAACATCCACTTCTCTGCCATTCGGAGGGAAATTTCTGTGCAAATTTATAATATTTTCACTCCTGACTGTCCGGAAGAAGGACTGAACCAGGTTGAATGTTTTCGTTCGATTCAATACATTTGATCCAGTTCGTTTTGGTTTCACATTGCAATTTTGCCAGCGCACCAAAAAAACTTTGCATGACATACATTGGTGCTGTCGTCATGACTATGTGGACTGTGTCTCCCTGTACCTGGCTGTTAATTGGTTTGTAGACATCAGCACAATGTCAATTTGGCCAGGAAACATTTTCCATTTGAGCAAACCCATGTTGTCCCCACTTGTTTTTAATATAGCATTACTACAGCTCTTATTTTGCTCAGAAAATGAATTAAAAGTTTTAGGATTTTAATGGATTTCTTTGTCAGACCGAATTACAAAGAAATACTTTATCTCCTCCTTTCCCCATCTGCTACTGCTGCTCATTTTTACTCTTTTTCTGGTTCTTTTTCACGACACATTTAGATTCGTACTCTTAGAAACCATCCTCTGTGACACATGCTGACAAATTACCATCAAAATAAAGGAAAATCTGCTAGAAAAAGGGGTTTGCCACATTAAAGTCCCTCTGGGTTCAGACGGTGATGGCCGGATTCCGGATA